>NC_059471.1:127614167-127921030 GCF_018139145.2 Gymnogyps californianus
AACCTGAAGATTCAGCAGGAAATCTGTAGAGATTTTCAGAAGTCAGTACACTTTACAGTTTCAAAGAAGTGTTCCCTTTTACAGGTTACTGTGAGACAAGGAGATTCATCAATCCTTTCTGTATGTGAGAGGATGCACCTTACTCTCCACCAGCCCACAACAAAAGCAAAAAATTGTGGCTCAGAGGGGGCAAACAGTGGGGCAGCTCTGACAGATAAAGCCAAGAATGGCCACCTAGTCCCACTTTTGACTTTCCAGCACCAAATACCTTTCAGTTGCCCCATTTCTTTAAGCAAGTCAGAGCAGGTATCAACTGCATCTAGTTGCACACAAAGGCAAGAACCTCTCTTTAGAAGATCTAACATATCAAATTTCTCTCCCACTTACACAAAGTCTTTCTTTGTCTGATTTTTTCTGCTTGATACGTTTTTCTGTGCACTGCCTGATCACTGGCTCTTCAGGGCACAGCACACGTCCAACTGCATTTTCTTTTCCAATTTCTATTTTATTGTTTGTAGCAGATCCCATTGCTCCGAAGTTAGGATACATGAAGATATAAAGTCAGACCCTCAAAAAATGCGCACATGTTAATGCAGTGAAACAGCCCAAAACGCAACCAGATGTTGCAACCCTTTGGAGTGTTCCCTTTCTGGCTCCATTTAGGGTTCACTTAAACAGCCTCTGTAACTTGCAAACATTACACGAAGTTTTCTGTTTGCTACACGGGACACTCCTCAGGGCTAGGATCTCCTGTCCTCACCTATTTGCAGTGCTTTGTCCTCTCTCTCCAGAGTTACATCAGAAATGGTAAAAACGAGCAGCTTCCACATCAGGGTGTTTGCAGTGGGACAGAAAACTGTGCATTCCGGGGAACCACCTGCCCATTTCCCCCCTCCTTACCTTGTTCACATTCTCAAATTCAAACCATTTCCCTGAGCAGGTAAAATGCAACAGAGTGCTTCGCTCCCCTCTGAGACCATGGAGAGGAAGCTGTCTGTACTTTAGCAGTTGCTGAATACAAATACTTTCCTTGGGTGAAGTGGCTCCTCCCTAATCCTTCAATTTGACAATGATGTCCTAAGTGCGGCAAAGTTGTTATGCTTCTCTCACCTAAGGCACTCAAATTATGAGTATTTCAGTGGGGGAAAGGTGAGCCAGTTTGAACCAGTTCGGAAGACAGACAAATGACAGCCCATCCCCAGAACCTAATCTGAGCAGCTTGTGAGTTTGAAGGAGTGCTATGATTATATTTTACCTCATTAGCTTTCATTCCCCTGCTTCTGCATACACCCCACAGGCTGTGTGAAGCTCTCCGTGGAAAGGAAACCTGGTTCAGAAGGGGAGGAGACCATGCCCTCGGGACGCCAGGTTTAGTGGAGCCTCTTGAGAGGGGACGTAGTGCTTGGGTGCTCCGGAGGAGCGTGCAGAGGCCATGGGGAAGGTCCACAGTGGTGCCACCTGCACCCTTGTGAAAGATGGGCTGTCGTTCCAATGGATGTTACGGACTTGACACAGAATTGCCGTGCCAGATTCTCTGGACTGTGCTATGTGTGATATCAAACTAGATGATCCCTTCTAGCCTTAAAATTTAGCTACAGTAAAATCTTATCATACTTCCCTTTTTCCCTTAATGTAAGGAATATTTCTTTGCAAAGCCTAGCTATGCTTTTTTTCAGTTCAAGAGAGCCAGCTTTTTTTGCTGAGAAAATTCAGAGGTCATTTCTCTTCTCTGAGATTTACTACTTTTTGTTACTCGCTCTTTGAGCCGTGAGAAAAGAAAGTGTCTGTCTTAAAAGCTTCTCTCACTGACTAGAGCACAGCTATTCTGGGTGCCTGGTGAGAATGGCTCTCAGCTTTCTTTGGGCAGCAGTATCCATTTACAAACCAGAAACCCCTCCATCTGTGTCTGTTGTCTCCCTCTTTTTGAACTTGATGGTTTGACATGAGTGAGGTTTTGAGCAGCCTAAACAATGCTACTGGTGAGATCACACAGATGATCTTTGAGACAGGGATTGGCATCATAGGCTATTCCTCATACCGGAGATCATCAGCAGCAGCACAAATGCCTGGGAACCCATTTTATATGTTGATGTTAATGATTTATAGCGTTACCACAGCTGTAGTCTCTCTGGAGCAAACAGTTGAGCATGTCTTGCTAAAACTTTAAACACCATAACTTCAGTCAGTCGTAACAACAGTCTCCAGTCTCATCCTCCCAAATGCAAGGGAGTCAGGTCATCTAGTCAAAGGTCAAGTAAAGGCTGACTCTTCAGAAAATGTGTGTTACTCTGTGAGGCAAAGGTGATTTGACTCAAACCTTTGGCAGGCTGGTAAGGAAACAGCACGCAGAAACCCAGCAGGAAACCTTCCCTAGGCATGCTAGTGACAGGAGCCAGGACTGATGGACAGGCAGTACCTTGCCTCCATGCCTGGGAGTCCAAACACGCTGGCTGTCAACAGGAGAGTATCTTGTGATCTCAGTAAGGGAGGCCACCATCTCAAAGGGCTAAAAACAGTGGGATTGAACCACACAATTCCTCTACGCCCCTAATGGCAAAGGGGCCAGAACTTTGCTCTCGTTTCATATGTGCAAACACAACTCAGACCAAATATGAGCAAGGGTGTCCACACACTCAGAAGTTTCCCTGGGAGCCGGTTGGTTGGCTAGGGAGAAGTGGGAGCCATGTTACATGACATCTATTTATTTTATGTATTTATTTATTCATTTCATATTGAGGACACACTAATCTTCAAAAACTCATCTTCTCAGAAGCTGCGAAATACATTTTCCAGTCTTGTTGACCCTTTGGCTTTGTGGAATCGCAGTCTGATATATTATCTGATAATCATATTACATACCTGAATGCTGCCTTTCATCCATTCCCTGATGTGGGTTGGTTACGAGTCACACAAAATGAATACCGATTGGGTGGCATTTACACGCCATGCATCCTGACTGGCTACATATGCGAGAGCATGAAGGTCACCCACTGAATTGTTTTGTGCTTTAGTCAATATTGTCCCATGTGCTCCAGCAGCCCTGTTTTCAGAGAGCATTATCTAATTGAAAACCAAATCTCTGCATCAGAATGCCAGCCGGGAGGCTCACCCAGGTCCCTCCTTTTCTCTGCGCCACAACCACTTGTATTTGATACTAACGACTCTCATCTTTACCAGGAAAAAAATAGAACGAGAGCTTATTTGAACACTCTACATGAGATAGGTGGAAGCTGAAATGGCAAAAATGGGAGGGGTAAATGTGGTTTCTAAGGAGTTGGAAAAAAGCTGGGGAAAAGAGTAGCAATAAAAAATAGTTCCATGAATATTGATGCAGATCTTTAAAAAATATATTTTTGCGTTTGTGCTCTTTTTGTGGTTGCTTTTCAGACTTATTCTCGTGCCTTACCCTGAAGGAGCCCCAGTGACTCAATTTGACAAATGTTGTGGAATATCTGAAGTAAGCAAGCTCTGTATTTGTACATGTATTTGCACCTGTATTTGCACCTGTAACCTAACCCTAAACCATTTTTGTGCTTACTATAAATGCATATCTGTTCCATCCCATCAAAAAGACCAGAAGTGCCTTAGAAGTACATCAAATCTAAAATTCTCATGGTTGGTGTCATGGAGACATTTCTTTCAGGAAAAAAATGGGGGCACATATGATCCTTGGCGTTTCAGTGAAGGACCATTGAGGATTGCTTGCAAAACGGCTTCAATTATTGAGCATGTGAGCAGCTAAGAAGAGTGATGAACCCTGCCAAAGACCTGCCCACACATCTCTGCCTGGGCAGCCACGGCTCACCCCTGCGCTTTGGCTAACCTCCCCACGGCACAGCAAAAGCAGTCCTGTTCCAACAACTGCCACTCAGCTTCATCCCAGCTACAGCCGAGGGACAGAAATTACAGAGAGGAAATTTAACCATCTTCTCTGATTTCCTCTGTGTGGGGGTAAAAAATAGTGAGCCAGAAAACGCAGGTGATCACATAATTGGTTATTGATGAGCGCCAAGGGCAGCAGCAACTGTTTGCACGGAGAGAAAAATATCTGACAGTACATGATGTCAGCATTGATCTGCTTTACCAACAGAAGGAAACATCCTTCATGCGCAGGTCAGGCGCTAGAGACAATTACCCAGCAAACACGGAGCGGGGAAGTGGCTGATCTGCCCAACGAAGAGATGCCTGCTGCTTTCCTTGCTGGAGCCATTATATTGCTATGGAGATAATACCTACAACAAACCTGCCTGCTATGTGCTACGGGTGGTGGGGCTGCAGCGCAGGGCCAAAAACTTTTCCATCAAATCAAACTCTGCTTATTCAAAAATGAAAAGCACTTCCCTGGAATTTACACTCGGATCCCAAGCAGCTGATGGGGACTGGTGAAGCCCTTGAGAAGCAGGTGCCATCAGGTGTTCCATGTTTCCAAAACCTGTTCTTTGTGCCTCTCTGGTGAACTTTAATGGCATAGACCGACCTGGGCCTCTTCAACTTGCTCTTCTTTAACTCTTTATCTCCCACTGCTTTGTTCTTTCCTCCCTCTTTCTAACCCCAAATACCTTGTTTTCTCTCCTTTCTCTACCCTGGTTCAGTTCACCTCTGCTTTTCCTCCTCTGCCAATGCATGGGTCTCTTCCCCTCCATGCGTCCCCACCTCCCGTTCTGCGTCCATTTTCTTTGGTTAGCTCCACATATACCATCCCCTCCGCTTTTTTCTTTCACTCTCTACATCCTCATCTTCCTTCCTCCATGCTCTCTCCCTCTGTCTTTCATCCTCTTTCTTTGCCACCTGCCAATTCCAAGCCTGTCTGTGCTTTCCAGTTCTTTTCTTCCCTGATGCCATTTCAATTATTGGTCGATTCTCTGCTCGCTTTCCTCTCTCTCTCCCCCCCCCCCCCTTCTCTCCCTCAGGGACTGAAGCTTGTCTCTCCCCATTTGTTTCAGGGATGCTGTTGCTGTGGGTTTTTAGACATTTGCAGGTTTGTTTGTTTTTATCATCACACTCCTCTCTTGCTGTTTAGCTGCTTGT
This sequence comes from Gymnogyps californianus, assembly GCF_018139145.2. Classification (NCBI taxonomy): domain Eukaryota; kingdom Metazoa; phylum Chordata; class Aves; order Accipitriformes; family Cathartidae; genus Gymnogyps; species Gymnogyps californianus. Next base: position 127,619,196 of record NC_059471.1, read on the forward strand.
CACTTCACTTTCCTCTTTCTGCCTACCCCAGCCAGAGCATCATTATGTCCTTTCTCTGTCTCAGCCCATCATTTCCCACAGAGGCCGTTATTATTAACCATGCCAGGAGATGTATGAGCAGCGGTCAGCAGGGTCAGCAGGGCTCTGTTTCAAATTGATGGGAATCAGAAATGGAAGCAGCACAGCAGGCAAGGAGAAGCGCCAAGTGGAAAGGAAGCAATGGCACCTCACAGGCCGGCGCTGCAGAGGGAGAGCTGGCAGCCGAGCTGGAGGGATCTCCAGCACACGCACCCTGACAGCCGCACCTTAATTAACGTCCCCCATTGAAAAGCCGGCTGCAGCCAGCGAGTGTGAAGGATTCTCAGTGATCCAGACACTGCCTGTTGCACTGTAGATCAAGCCTCGTTTTACAGAAACGTGTCTCTGTCAGCCTCCTGACATCTCCAGGCCCGACAGAAATTCCTTTCAATTAAAGAGTTTGGAGGAGGATCCCATTACTGTGGCAGGTATCTCAAGTGCAGGAAGGGGGTGGAAGAGCAGCTGGCAGCACTGAGTGGGGGGAAGGGAGGGAACAGGCTATGAATATTGGTTTCTGACATTGATATGGGGAGGAGTCGATTCCCAGTGCAATGTGGCGGTGGGAAGAGGGGAGAGCGTCTCTGACAACTGCATTGTGGCATGGTGGGTATATGGCCTGTGACAACCTCCAAAACAGATGGAAATGTTTTGTGTTTGCAGAGGGAGGAGGGGCTTGCTCTTCCCTGCTTTGAAAAGTGGAGAAGGGCAAAGTGCAGAAGACATTCAGTGGCTGGGAGGCTCAGTCTTCAGGCCTGATCAGCCTCGAGTCCCACAGCAGTGCTTACTGAATGAGCTAAAGGATCAGAAGCAGGGGTAGACTCGGTCTTGGTGCCCTCAAAGATGCTGTTTATGAAATGGCTGTATGCCAGGTTCCTGCTTGTGACAGGCATCATGTAGGGCAGCCTTCTTCCCCCCATGGGCATCTGCTCCAAGCTCTCTGCCAGCTACCAGTCTTTCACTCTCATAGCCCCTGAACTTCCAGCTCTTGGCATGAGGAGGGGCTCCAGCAACGCTCCTGTCCCAAGCACCACATTCACAGGGCAAACACTTTGGAGACTGCCATACCCGTCCAGGGAACAGCATCTTGAGACAGCATATGTTCTTATCTTCTTGCACGACACCTCAGTACAAGTTGCACTCCTTTCAGATACTTACAGAGGGCTGCCTGATTTTAATGACCCTGTTCCTTTACACTTTTGTAAGTCCAGGAATTTAAAGTAAAGTTACCATTTAAAACGGCCTTCAGAACACTGAAAAATGCATATGGGAAAGGATCGCTTAAAATTGCTCAGCCAGCCCTGTCTCTGCTGCCTTTCCCCACAGGCATAATTTAGTTATTGCCTGCATATAAATTAGGCAGGCTTTGATGGAAGAGCTATTGACAAGGGTACCTCACTCCATTTTCTTTTCCTGACCTGGGGAATTCTGGAGAGGAAAGAGCCTACATTACAAATGGCCAGAAAAAGGACAGTCAAGTAACAGAGGGATTGCTTTGGTACATGGTTGTATGCCACGTCCTCAACTCTACTAGGCTGATGTCTAGTAAACAACAGCTAGTAGATGGTCTGATCTTTGGGTGTGCAGCCAGCTAGATGAGTAGCCTTTGCTAAGGTTAGTATTTTGACAGTACTTTCATATTTAAAGTCATTTTCAGAAAATCTGTTCTCGACAACTCTCCTGAACGAAGTCTCTCCTTGTGAACCCATTTCCAGCATCTTAAAGGCGATGCACACAATTTGCCATAGCAATGTGAAGATGGGTCCAAGTGGATTCTATTTACAACCTTGAATTAGAATTTCCAAGCTAGGGTTTGAGAGGTGGAAACAGGGAATTTGCAAAATACCCTCCTAGATTTATTGACACTATCTAACCACTAGATTAAAAAAGGAATTGGCAAAGGGAGAGACAACATACAGGCAAAATGGAGTGATGCGACAAAGATCAGCAAAACAAGTAAAAACACATTCACAAGGCAACGTTTGCCACTAGTATAACTCATTTTTAGGCTGCAAACATACAACCTCCTTGTTTAGGTACAATTCCCTGAACAATTTCCAGACACTGATATCCTGGCCATGAAGCCTGTAAACTTTGAGGAAGTCTTGAGGCCTTTCCAAACTATATGAAAACAACTTTGATTATATAACTGAGTTTCCCCCCCACCTCACTTCTTGTCATCAAAGTCATCCTTGTCAAAAGCAACTGATTAAAATGCAGTTGGGGCTTACAGACCAAATTATAAGATGAGAAATTGCTGGGAAAAGGTTCCACATGTGATACCCAGCTCAGTTTTTGAGTCATTCTCTCCTCCAAGCTCTGTAATACAAACTTCCCTGAAAAACTGTTCCCTGAACACGAATTAAGGACTTCAAGGCATCTGGGCTAATTTTTTTCTGCAGGGAAGTGTTTCGAGTGAGAAAGCTTAATCCTCGAGTGATCTGGGTCCTGGTCAAGTCCACAGATAATGGCAACCACAACCCTATTATATTTTAGCATAAGCTAGGCCAATAATATGGGAGGTCTTAGACAAATTCATTCATCATTTTGGAAGAATTTTAAATGTAGACTTTTTTTTAAAGGCCTACAAGCTATTGTGTGGGCATGGAACTTCATAGTGGTCACTGTTTTCTGGAAGAGAGCTGCAATAATGAAATACTTCTGCATCCCCATAACCAGAACTTGTGAAAAACATTCACCCTTACAGAGAATAATCTTTTCCAGTACAGCTGGGGATTTAAACCAACAACTATGTGCAAATTACAAGAAGCCATGAAAAAAGTTAGAAAAACATCTAAGGAATGAAATCAATCCGTTTTCACAAGCTGTCCTCTGTTCAACACCTCAACAGTGGTCTGAAACTTTTCAGGATGCTTCTAACTCGGTTTAAATTAACATGAGCAGTTTTTCAGACAGATCAAGTTTGGCTGAGTAGCCTAGATTTGGAGGCACAGGTAGGTGCCAAGAGGGGTGTTACAACTTTATCTCTGTGAAGAGTGCAGTCTCTTCAGAAGGCAGAGATACTTGGCTTTCCATTTAAGACACGGCACATTTTATTTTGACTACAGCAGCCACAGGAGTACTGGGGAAAAGACAATTTTATATGGCAAATCAGCTGACTAGATGGCTCACACACTCTCACATACATATGCAGATACCATTACTTGCCTTCTGGGATATGAATAATGCCATAAATGACACACAGAGTATTTTCTTAAAAGTGACTAATGCCTTAAATGACATACTCTGATACCAAGCAATGTCCGATCATTTTTTAAAGGCATTTGATTTACAAGCAAATCAAGTTCCTGAAAGATACTCAACATCAGCTGTCACACGAGGAAGGAAGGAGAGCGGAGACAGACAGATAGATGAGGGAGATGAATGGTCAGCAGAGTTTCGGGTAGGATCTGCTAGTACATTATATATCAGATACAGGAATAAGGGGATGTAAATACTAGCATATCTCTTGTGACCACTTAGTTTCAACAAGAGAAACAAGGACTTGTGCTCAGTGACTCAGCTAGAGGGAAGTGCAGCAACCCAAGGAGAGCAGAGGGCCCCAGAGGCTGTGCATAACTCAGCACCACTATTACTCTTTCTAAGGAGGTTATAAAACTCTTCTAGGGCCGGGGTGGCACCAAAGAGGGACAGAACTAAAAAGAAAGTAAAATGAATAAATAAATAATCTATTTCTGCTGAAGGTCTGTGCAAACTGGGAACATTAGAGCTTTAGGAAGTCTGGGTTGACTGAGCTGTGCTGGCAAACCACCATGCACATATTCTGCTCTGTGCCTGGTGCTATTCCAGCCTTTTAATGGGAGAACAACATTTGAGGGATACTCCAAAGCAGCAGTGAGGGGTACTGGCCCAGCTGGGAGGCAGGGCTGGGAGAGCAGGAAGGGTGCAAGCACTGGTCTCATCCTCAGAGTCGCCCAACGACAGGAAAGTGAGCTGCTATCAAGGCAAAAGGCTTCCCTTTTTTCACCAGCAGAACTTCATAACCCTTTCCCCCAACAGCCCTACAACACCCTAAGCTCAAAGACACATAACAGCTCTGCAACTCTTTATTCAACCCCCTCGCCCACCTGTAGAGAGCTTCATGGATACTCAGTGCCCCCTGCCCTCTTGTACACAATGACCAAAAGCCAGTGACAGAAGACCTGACACTTCATTTTTGCAACTGACCTTTGTTAAACTTTCTCCTAGAAAGCCCCTCTCCGTGGCATGGAGGAGAGCCCTCTGGAACAGCTGAGGGTTTCCTAGGAGGAGAAAATGTACCTGTGCCCATGCCTGCAGCACTGCCTGAGCTTGACACTCTGAGGACATAAATCCTTCCGTCCCAGACAAGGCAGGAATGCCTGATGTGCCGGGGGAGCAAGGAGAGTCCTCCGCTGGACCTCACCTTAGCAAACAGGAGGAAGAGACACGCAGAGCTGAGTTTGCTTGGCACTGGTAGCATCTCAAGGCCCCCCACAGCAGTTTCCTGCTGAAAAACCCTCAATACTTAGTTCTGACCCCCTAGTCTGCTAAATATGCTACTGTGTTACTGCTTTAACACTCACCGATTTGCTGGAGCTGCCCCTGCCCTGCATAATCTCCCTTGTCCACCCACACTGCTGTACGCTGCTCTGCTGTGGCTTCAGTAGAGCTGGCTGTGCTCTCCCTCTTGACAGGACCCAGCGTGTTCACACCTCATTGCTCCATGCAGCTGGATGGGTTAGATGTATCCCATGGCACATTACCAAGAAAAGATGACTTCCCTCTGAGTACAAGACCAAGTGAGGGATAGCAGGGAGTCAAAGCCTCCTCGACAAGGGAGAAACACAATCTTATGCGGAGAGGGGAACTTGGGACATTCGATCTCCAGCTCATATATCAGCCTAGAGACTGGAGAAACACCCTCACTTCCAAACACATTCATGATTCCCAGACTGTCAGGAGAAAACCAGACAAGGGGCAACCCTTGGCTGCTTTTAAAACATTTCTACATTGATTCCTCCTTGAGATACAAAGCAGTGAGTGAGATGAAATCTCCTCTTACTCAAGCCTTATTTTTCATAATTATGCATCTTTAGTGTTTCATAACGACCAATTTAATCACTTTTGCCGTTTAGAGGGCTATAACAGCCAATCATGGTAATGGGCTTGGTATTTGGTAGGAACCATTTAACGCCCAAGAGCCCTTGTTCTGAGCCACTTGATGCCACTTAAGTTTGACAGACAGACTCTCATTAGCACAAGTTGCAAAACCTCTCAGATGAAGCTCATTTCTTTTAAACAAACTCTGCTCAGTGATCCCCCAAGTCTCTGAGTGAGGAAATTTTTAGCTCACTTCAGATCCATGCAGGTCTGTGGAAATTAATCAGCATATTTCACCGTGCTGGGGGCTTTCTATGAAATTCTCTACCTTTCCTCCTCGCAGTTGTTCTCTTGTACCTTGCACATAAGCTCTGTTCCCCTGTGGCCAGCCGGTGCCTGTCTCCTGGAGGGCCACCTGGGCTTATGTGACCTTTCCTTTTCACACGTAACCCTCTTGATGAGATTCTGCTCCATGCTGACCAGCCTGTACCTGCCTCTAAGGGACAGCTCTCACAACACAATTGTTTCTTGCTGGGGACAACTGAACACACATTTGGAAACCTTTAAAAATACCTACAGATCTCTGGCTGCTGCTAAAACTACTGCCCTTGCCTCTCCCATTCCCGCTACCCCATCCGTTCCTTGGATAGTGATCCACAATGCAAAGAATAAAGCTCAGGGCATCCAAACTGCTTTAGATACTCTCAAACACACATGCAAGTCTGCACCCCAACTCACATGATGCCCAACAGATTTGACAACACTCATAGTCCAACAATGGTGAATGTTTGCTTCAAATGCAACAAAAGCAGGCCTCCCTACGTAGCTGCAAGGATGAGCAGCGGGATAGCAGGGGGTGCTGCAGGTTGTGTTTGCCAGACATATGGACGGAGGCTTGTGAGAAATCTAAGACTACTGCAGTAAGGGTATGCAGGGAAGGACAGAGGTTTTTACTCAAGGACTTACACAGCAGAAGGGTCAGCTTCCCCTCAAAGGACTTTGTGTTCAATGGGCAGACTAATGACTCAGCATTACTATCAAGGAAGGATGTCAGATCTACGATGTGTGGTTTAAACCCATTGAATCTGTTCACTTCTGCAATGTTCCCCAAGAACAGACTTGCCCTTTACATTTTCTCTCTTTCCCATTATATCACAACCATTGTACATGCAATGAGACTGAAAGTTGTAAATGTAGGAGTGCTAAAAGGAAAATACGTTGATATGTGAACAGTTACTTCCTGGGTGACAGAAGAAAGGCATATTTTGTGGCACAGTCTGATGGGACAGAGTAACATCTCACCCTGTGAACAGTCTGAATGCTTCAGTAAGGCAACTGGGTAAAAAACACAATATGTTGAGCTAAAGGAGTCGAAATCAGTCCTTAGTCAACACTACTTGCAGCTAATGTCAACATCTTCCACACCTACTGCTGACACATGAAAAGGTGAACTGAGAGAATGGACAGTGGGTTGCCCTGTATCTAAACAGCCTAAATGGACCCTGTGTTTGGTTCAAGTACAATTAATGCAGTATTCTCAGTGCCATAATTAAAATGGACTCTGTGTTTCACCAGGCACACACAGGCAAAACCACAATATTACAAGATACTGTGTGCACCTGTCCAAAGCTGAAGAGAGCATTATGATATATTACTTGAGAAATAGCCTGATGCCCTTTAATTAGAGGCTGCCTGCTAAGGTACACTCAGCAGGAGAAGAGTTAAGGTTGCATTTGTAACCTTAAATCTCACCTTACCTGGCTTGTGAGTGCTTAACTGTGCAACTTTAATGTGTTCTTATCAGAGCATTTTTATTGAGCCATTATTAACATCAGTTAGATACAATCTAGCATTTCCCAGATCCCCCTCTTCCCCAGACATTACCTGAGCCACACATAACACAAGATTCAAAGGAAGCATTTAACTCAACCTCTGCTATCATTCTCCAGACACCCAGCGCCACTAATTCCCCAGCAGCTTCCTTAAACGGGACTAGAGTTTTGGTTGCTATCTTGCATGCCCTCAGCCAGCCTGCACATTGAAGGAAATCCTCTACTGATAATTAATAAGTTCCCCCGACACTGGCTGCTCATTAATCTATTATTTTACTCCTCTAATTACTTTTGTCTGTTTGAGTTAACAGTCTCCTTCCCTCATCTTCCCTGGGTCTCACACAAGAGATGCTGCATGGCAAATGTGACTTTTCTTTGTCCCCAAGTCCCTTACAGCCTCTGCTCCGTGCATGGACTCCGAGACCCATCCTGGCATTTCCTGAGGCATAAGCCAGCCTCTCACAGGGAGTGACTTGCCTCTCCACGCGCCTGTATTTCACCCAAGTTATGGTACATGCAGCTCCAGGCTTCTGAGCTGAGGATTGCTGAAGGAACATCTAGGGAATGTGGGCTTCCCATCTCCACCTGTGTCATCCCGTGGAAAGCTCCCAAGAGCTACAAGGAATCCTCCTCACAGCAGTCAAGTGGTTGTAGATCTCCCCGCAGGAAATGGGGGCACTTAAATTTCACAGTGCAAGGATGATCTATCTATATATGCCCTGACTTCCTTTTACAATAGCAGCCTCTACCCAAAGACTAACAGTCAGCACAAATTAACTTTAAGTCCCTTGGGCAGAAGGGGAGACAGAAGCAGGAACCAATTATTTATTTGCTTGGAAGATGCCCAAGTACAGCAGAGATAAATGCAGTAGATACAAGTGAGCATGTCAGAGAGAGGCTGGAGTTGCAAAGTTTGGAGCCTGATCTGAGCTTCTGCAGTTCAAGGAATTTCTGAAATTTTGTCTCTTACCATGATTGACAATAAAAATACTTATTCTCTGTCCCCTTCATGCAGCTGTAGTTTAGGCTGTACAGACAGGCTTTGGACAGTTGTACAGATCCATGCCCCACAGTCAAAGGATGACAGGTACAATACAACTCAGGAAACCATCTTTCTTCTCCTCTGCTTTTATTTTTCATGCTTACTGCTATGTTTCACAATTCTACCATTAAGGAAATGCAAGCCCTTGAGGTTGGTGCATAAGGCTGGTAAATATCAAAAAGCTTACCTGTGCAGCAAAATGCATGCAGACACCAGCATGGTGAACATACAAATGAACACATAGTAAGATGCTCACAAATAATGCATACAGCAGTGCGCACCTGCATACTCATGTGGCTGTTACAGATCTACAAGCTGCACAGCAGGTAAGGATGGTGGTAATGACATATGCTGACGGTTATGGTACATGTACAAAGATTACCCTGCCAGCAGTTCTCAGCCAGGCACATGCAACAGGGCAGTGACACACCGGCACCCTTATGAGTAGCCTAGGGACCTCCTGAGAGGCTGCATTGCTCTTCCCTCTGCCTACCCCAGACTGCAGCCGGCTCATCTCCCACTGGTTTCCTGGGAAACGTGGGTGCCTTTCCTGTCCCAAGTTGGGACAAGGTGTGGGCTCTATGAGCTGCCCAGTAAAGTGTGCCATGGATACGGTCCTGTCTTCACTCCATGACCCTTTCAATCTGCCACAGCCCTCAGTCAATATGATGACAACTGAAATGTCTCATGATCAATGCCTTTCCCAGGCCATCATTACCTGCATCACACTTTTCTTGCTTGCAGCTTGTGCTGATCCTTTGGCAGGATATGTTCATCTTTCAAATGGCTCAAGTCACCCTAAACTGGGCATGAACTTCGAAGGCTGCATCAGATGGCAGCTTTTGCTTCCCTGGATGGGCCTGCACTCACCATCCCCTCCCAGCCTCCCTGCTGCTGCCTGCTTTGCTCCCGTGCTGCAGCAACACTGCGGTGGGCACTCATTGCGAGTTTATGAGAAAGGATGATTTGTTGAGCCAGTGCATAAAAAAATACAGAGTACATGAGAAGAGTCATATTTTTCAGGTGCTGTTCAGAAATAAAAAGTAACTGAAGAAGAACTAAGAACAATACTTTTGTACACGCACCTCCTAAAAAAACCCCTGAATCATGTTTTCAGTCTCTTGTTTTTCTTCAGACAGGAAAGGGAGGGATGTTCTGAAGACACATTTCTGAAATGCTCAGAAAGGAGGCTGAGGAACGAAAAAGAGTACAAGTGTTCACAACAGCAGGGCCTGTTGCAGCCTTGCATTACCAAAATAGCTCACTGCCTTCAGCTGGGAGACTCCCACTTCCACTACAAATGTATTCAGACCTGGGAGAAAAGCTCCACAACGCAGGAGGCTGAGTGACACCTGACCTTGCTGTGGTCATCATGGCAAGCAGGTTTGTGATGTCTTGCCCCCAAAGCTAGCTTCTTCTTTGCCCTAGGTCTATCTCAGTACAGGAGATTCTTGCAAATAATCCTGCTTCTCCCTGCACCCTTCTGTTCTCTCTCTCTCTCTCTCACTATTTTCCAGCTATCACTAGAGCTGATGATGAAGCCAAGCAGCTTCATCAGTGGGATTGGCGTGGGGGTGTAGGCAGAGGCAAGAGACAGTCAGATGATTGTGCGGGAGAAGCTAGAAGTGGTGAAGGCTTTGGGGCTGTATGGGAAACTCCCTCCTGACATCACTGTCCTGGCAGGACCCGTGTGCTGCAGTAGATGCTGTCATCCACGCTCACTGGGGTCCTTAGATGAGAGGAGACAGTAGATCTGACTCCAGCGCGGAATATATCAGGCACTGAAGTCAGGGAACTCATTGAGATCAGTTGTAGCCACATAACAGCATAATAACAAAAATGGTGAAGTCTCTCTCTTTAAATGAAAAAAAAGCAGGGAACAGCTATAATCTACTACCTTAACTTTCGCCTTTTATTAGTGTGTCTCTCTCCTACTGTGAAGAGAGAGTGAGAAATATGCTTGCCTAAAGTGAAAGTACTTATAGATTACAGCTACAAGGGGAAAAAAAAATGCAGCCTCTCCATTTTCTTCTTAAGGATAGCTTTCTTAAGGATGTTTGAATTGAAAGTATTAAATTTAAAATGCTGTGAATTTTTTCTCTCTTTAATTCACACTCAACCTCTCTGTACCTTTACAAGCACATTTAAATTTTCAGATGCAAACTACAGCTGTAAACACGGAGCTGCCAGTGGGGAGTATGACCTCCAGTTGGCAGGGGAAATGGGACCCAGTCCTAAAATATCAGCCCTTTGCCCCTGTGAACCCAGAGAAGCTCTGTCACCAAATGAGTAGCTCCAAGCACAAGAGACCCAAAGCAGACTCGTGAGTTCAGATCACTAGAGGGAGACACGGTAACACACACACCGTCAGCATCTTGCACTCAATAACATTCTCTCCAGACAATTTGTTTTGCTGTAGTTGACTACTTACAGGTAGGATACAAGAGTGCTTGAGGGCAGTTTTGGAGCACAAGGAAGGCTGGTAGGGAAGGAGGGCAAGACAGACAGCATCTACCATGCTAGGCAGGGTAGGCAGCAGACCTTTCCTCTTCTTGTCCTAGTCATGACAGAAAAGTGCCTTGATTTCAATGGGTTTGTGCTGGTGGGAATGATGGAAAATTTGGTAAGGTTCATTAACCTGCTGCTGAGATCCTACTTATGGTAGTGTATGGCAATTCCTTTTCTTGTCATCATTAATTATGGAAAATTTTGAATTCTCATCTTCTGGGGTGCCCAGTTTTCACTCCCACCTCCAGCCTTCTGGGATCCTTCAAGACTGGCTCATGGAAGGAGGGGAGAGAAAGAAGCTAGCTATTCCTGAATGTCCCTCCTAAACAGGAATGTCCCCATTGAGAAGCACTAGCCTTGAGGGCAGAGGTAGTGACTGTGCAGCACCACACAGACAGCAATATTACAGCATGCAGTGAACTGGAAAAATGCTGCTCTTCTGTAGGTGGATGAAAGTTTTCATATGGACACAAACCAGCTCAGCCTTTAAAATGCCATGCGAAAGACTCTAACACCATGGCCGACTAGAAGTGGTAGCCATCTGGGAGAAGGAAAAATGGAGGCAACTCTACCAGACTCCAACTTGCTGTAAAGAGCAGCATTTCTATGTGGCAGGAAGGCCACTAACTTGGTACACAACTGCCACATCTTCCCAGCAACAGCACAGAAAATCTTGCCAGAGGTGGAGCAGCCAAGCTCTGACCAGAAGACTCCAGACATTCCCCTTCAACCACTGCTGAAGGCAGCAGGGCAAATTCCCTCCTCACAGCAGCCTTATTTGCCTGTTCCCCAGAAATGCCAAAATACTTGTGAGGCCTTGCTCTTCCTCTCTGCCATGGGACAGGAGAGAGAAATCAAAGCTGTTAAGAAAATGAACGTTTCATGCATCAACAGTGTTTGTACTGAAACAGCATCGCAGACCACAGCAACCGAATGGGGCACTATTACAATAGGAGGGATCTCTGTACAGTGTATGTGTCTCTGGGCACAGAAGGAAGAAATCAAACCCCTCCAGTGTGTTGGGGAGAGAGCACGTTCAGGACTTCAGTTTATTATAGGTGAGGAAGGGGGCAGGAGGGCTCCTGCTTGTGGGCCATGCACTAAGAAGAGGGGACTTCTAAAAAAGTAAAAAATGTGGAGCCAGCAGAAGTGGGAAGCAGAGATTGAAACAACTTTGGATGCCTTCTGGAGAAGCCCTGAAAAAGTTGAAACTTTGGCTTGCTTCCCAGGCTCTTTGTGAGCCAGCATCCTTTTCTTTTATTTTCCCCTATAACATTGGATAAGATGAAGACCAGACCAAAAGAGAAAAAGGCATCTCAGAAAAAGGCCTAAAACAAACTGGGAGTGTATCAGAGGCAAAGTGAGAGGTCTTTGTGGAAGATGAGACCACATTTTTGCCAGAGAGTATTTTGAGGATGCACGGAAAAAAAAAAAAAAAAAAAGGAGGAAAAAGAGACCTGGCTAAAAAATCATCAGTTGCCCCACAACATCCTAAAATGCAGGATCAAACAAGTACCTTATAAATCTTAAATTTCCTGATCAGGCAAAGGCAGTTAGAGGGGGAGAAGGATGTGACATGAGAAGAGCTGGCACAGTAACACCACAAAAAAACCCACCAAACCCAAACAAACAAACCCCCCCCCCCCCCAAACAACACTCCTCCTTCTCTTCACAACTGTTTTACTGAGGTTTTAAGAGGGCAGCAGAGAGGTGGGCTAAATCCAAATGGTTTAGATAACCAGAAAATCCCCTTCCCACTCATCACTACCTACTGCCTACAGGGTTGACTGGTGGTGACTCTGCCAGAGGGTTTTCTGTTTGTTATCTTCTTTGGGCATAAACTGGCTTCTCCTGTGCAGCACAAAGTGCAGTAGCGAGGCTTTGGACTTAGACAGCAATGAGAAGCAAACCAACATGGGATATAATGATCAAAGCTGTCCGATGTGAACGATATGGCCTTCTTAAATCTCATGCCTTCAGAGAGCTCTCTTCTTCCCTCATGTTCAGCGTTCAGCCCTACAAGGAGACTGGCATGCACTGAAGGAAGATACATGAGTGAGTGGGGGCGTGAGATAACCTGTCTCTTTCGGTTTAGGTCTCATTCTGATCTCTAGTAACTGAGCCCCAAAGCATGAAGTTTAACATCCTTTTCAATATTTTTGTTGTGAATAACAAGAATATCCAGATTTGTTCACATTATCCTCAGGAACACACAAACTGTTTGAGTCATGCCAAGTTCTCATCTTTAAATAACTTTCCATGGCAATGAGTTCTACAGCTGTTTATAAACATATTATATGTATACCATCTCAATTACACAGAGCATGCAGGCACTCTTCTGTGTTCTCTATCCCTTCTAAACTTCCCAGGCTATGGTAAATTCTCTAAGACTCAGTGAGAATTTCTAGCACCCTCTAGGGAGAATCAGACTGGCATATTTGACAAGCGTTCCCATCTCCTTTCATTTTATGCTGTGACATGAAACTTGGGTGTTGCAATCAATACTTATCTGCTTTGCTCTAGACTGGTTTTTATTCTGTGATTACCACTGTAATAACTAAGCTCCTTTTCTGAGCCAAAGTGGGTATCGTTTGACTGTCAGGTAGAATTTGGGAGAATCCAGACTGTTCTCTTTTCTATCAAACGGCCTTGCTGAGCTGAGGCCTGGGAAGGTGGATCAGGAATGAGATACCTGGTGATTTTATACAGGTTTCACACTCTATAGCTGCTCTAGGAAAACTGAATTGCTTGCTCCTCAGCTGATTACGCACAAACCAGTAAAAGCCTCAATTGTTCAACCTTGAGCTGAGCCCCATAGGGATCAATATAGCTTTGTCTCTCTGCCACCATCTCTCGGGCTGCCACCACCCATGGGTACCGAATCTCGTGGCACTTGCCACAGCATCCATGAGCAAGGCCCTCGGGAAGGTTTCAACCACCGATGCCTTGTGGGAAAGGAGCAGAAACATGAATGGGACTGTTCCTGTTAGCTTGAGTACAAGCTCCTCAGGACATGAGCTGCCTTTTTCTTCTGTGTTTGCCCATCTAGGACAAAAGGATTGGCAGCGAGATCTCTGGTAATGCAAAGACCTTGCAACAACTGTCCATGTTCATATGGCTGCTAACCCAATTCACAAGAGGCCACTCTTTAGAGCTTCTGTTGAGAGGGAGTTTATTGATAAGAATATGAACATACACGTATCTTTATTTTTCCCGGGAATCTCTTTTTCAGCCAACCAGGCATCTAGCATGGCTCTGAATAAGATGGAGAGATGAGGAATTATAAATGATAAAGCCTCTGGACTGTGATCTCAGCAGCTTATGGGTAGGGAGAAGTCGCATTAGCCTGAATAAACATAAGTCAAGAAAGGTGTGCAGTAAAATTAAGATGAGCTCAAAAGCAGGCATTGCTTACCATCTCTAATCTATCTTACTGGATTCTTTTCTTGGCTGTGTTAGTTGTTATCTTGGTGCATGGTACAGGGAAAACGGAGCACCTCCTAACATAACTAGCCATAGATGGGTAGGCTGCCTGTGGTAGCCCACACAGAACGTGTCAGTGTGACAAATGATACATGGCCCTGTGCTGGGACCTTGTCCAGGCCGTGGTGCAACTACTGGAAATTTGATGCGACTGCATTCAGTGAGGAAAAAATAATCTATATCTTTGTGGGCTATGGATCATGTAGGTTATGAGTTAATACTAAGGAAAAGAAAACAATAGGGTAACACCCACTCTTTGTACAAATTCACAGAGCGAGAATCTGGGTTTTGTCCCTTTCAAGAGATGAGAGACTATAGCATATCCCCTAGTGACATATTTCTAATGCTGACAACTGCTAACTCATGTAGTCTGTATAGGAAATTATCAATACTCATCCCCACTCTAACTGAACAAATCACAGTTTCCTGACAAATCCAGTTCAGAGGGCTGCTACGGTCTTTTCCATGGCTTACCATCACAAACTGGGATGGCAAAAGTCATAGGGCACGGCAGGCTTAATAAGCCTGCAGCTGTGTCCTGAATCACAGGAAAGGGATCGGACTATGAGCAGGGAGGTGCTGGCCTGCTGCTGGAAGCTGCAGGTTGGTGAACCCAGAAGAGAGCTCTGCTGGCTGGAGAAGAAGACCTAATGAAGCTGTTTGTGCTCCCAGGTGATGCCTATTAAACTATCCACAACTAGTTAGACTGGGCTGCCAATGTCCTACAGCATAACAGCCTGTTGGATGAAGAAGAAAAGGGTCTGGATGACTCTCTCCATCTGCTCTGTCAAAACCCAATCAGTCAATCATCTAAAGAGGAACGGAGGTGGAGAGCAAGGACTTGCATCATTCCAAGGAATGTCATTCCTGCTTTCATTAAACTAAAGCTGATCTGTATTGTCATTGGCCATAGGAATTATTAAAGTATTTTTCCCCTTACCTGCCTTCCTCCCAGGTGTCAGCGGTACAGTCAACAACCACAGCCACACTTTAGCTATCTCACAGGGTAAGGAGAGGGCTTTTTCCTATGGGTTGCTTCAGGGCTTGGGGATTTAAATAGTTGATGTGAGAAAAATGCCTAGTTCAACTGCTCACTGAAGGACCCGCAAAGGAAGTGATACAGCATTTTATAAAGCAATTTTTTTAACTTCTCATATAGGCAGATGAGTGGGCGATGATCACTCCTGAGGCCCAGCAGCTTTTAAATGAACTATCACATGCATCCCTGCCTTCTTTGCATAAGTAGCAACACCGCTTTCCCTTTGCATTTGTATCTTCCACTTCCCAGCCAACAAGAAATAAATAATTTCTGTGGTCCTAACTCAGGTAACAAACACTACTGACAAAGTCAATGAATGAAAGTGTGCTGGTTTTGGCTGGGATAGAGTTAATTTTCTTCATAGGAGCTGGTATGGGGCTATGTTTTGGACTTGTGCTGAAAGCAGTGTTGATAATACAGGGATGTTTTAGTTACTGCTGAGCAGTGCTTATACAGAGTCAAGGCCTTTTCTGCTTCTCTCACCACCCCACCAGTGAGTAGGCAGTGGGTGCACAACAAGTTGGGAAGGGACACAGCTGGGACAGCTGACCCCGACTGACCAAAGGGGTATTCCATACCATAGGACGTCATGCTCAGCATATAAAGCTGGGGGAAGAAGGAGGAAAGTGGGGGGCGTTTGGAGTGACGGCGTTTGTCTTCCCAAGTAACTGTTACATGTGATGGAGCCCTGCTTTCCTGCAGGTGGCTGAACACCTGCCTGCCGATGGGAAGTAGTGAATGAATTCCTTGTTTTGCTTTGCTTGTGTGCACGGCTTTTGCTTTACCTATTAAACTGTCTTTATCTCAACCCACAAGTTTTCTCACTTTTACTCTTTTGATTCTCTCCCCCATCCCACCAGGGGGGAGTGAGTGAGTGGCTGTGCGGTGCTTAGTTGCTGCTGGGGTTAAACCATGACAGAAAGAAACAGCAGACAAATTCGCTAATGAACTCCTTGAGGAGAGTGCACAAAGAAAAAGTAATTTGGCCCTCTCACCCCCCAATGCTGGTTTAATTTCACAACCTGTCCATTCAAAACCTCCTACACAAGCTCAATAACGCTCGTTCTTCCAGTTCTGCAGTCACGAGTTTAACCGCGAAAAAATCCAAGGGGAGAGATATATTTTAGAAACCTTTACAATGATCTAAAATAGCTCTTTGATGCACAGCAGATGTCTTCAAAACTAGCATAAATGGAGCCAAAATGCCTTACAGTTCTGGAAAAGGGAGATTCCAAGATAAGACGTGTTTCTAACTGCAGCAGCTCTGGAATAGATTTGGAATTTATATTAATTGTCAACCTCAAGGAAAACATTTTAAAAAGCCCTTCTGTCCCCCATTTTGGGACAAGAGCCTTATTGGGCTACATGCTGCACAAAGACCTGATGTCTGCCTGAAAGCAGTTCCTCTGTACACGTAAAAGATAACAAATAGGCTGAGATGGAGAAAAAGAGAGAGAACAACAAGCGGTAAGACATGGAGGTGACACACTGGCGACTGCCTGCCCTTTATCCCCGGCTCTAGTCGGTTAGGAAGGGGGTGCCTGGCAGGCTTCACTGTAGAGGTGAGGACTGAGGATGGATTGGAAGGAGGTCGATGAGATGGCGCTGATAGATGCTAACAAAGCAACACCTCTGAGACATGCAGCATGGGAGAAAAAGTGTGAAGGGGCATGCTGGAAAACTGAACAGCAGACTCAGGAAAACTGACCCTGGAATCACAGTGGGGATGGGATTCCCCAGTCCTGTTGCTCACCAGAGGGGATAGCCAGAATGAAGATTTGCTCTGAGGAGCCTTTTTAAAAGGGACAAAAGTCATCTGTGTCTCACACAGTGGAGTAGGCGGTACAACTGGAAAAAACCACAAAGCACGAACATGCAGCCAAAGTGATGAGTCAGGACAAGAATCTTCTTATTACTGCTCTGAACAACACATCTCGTGTACCAGGCCTTAGTTTTCATGAAGATTTAAGCTAGCATCCTTGTAACACCCTTAACTTGGACAATGTTAGGCTGTGCTCATGGAATAGCTAGGGTTTGTCTCCTACTTGAATACAAGAAAGGGTTAGATCGAGGACTAAAAGACTGATGCAGCAGTAAGATGGAAGATTTGATATGAAATAGATCTTAAGAGCAGAAATGTCAGAGCTAGAAGGTTCTATATACATAATTAAGGTGAGAAAAATAGGTTCTATTTCCATATATATGCAAATGGCACAGTCATGCTTAATACTGAAAATAGCAGAAGAGGAAAGTCAGGTAGCGACAATGATACCACAGAGGAGTAGCGTTCCCCTCATCAGCTCTGCTCCTCCCACCTCTTCCTGGCAGTCTTTCCCCGTCTTCCTTCTTTTGGTATTGCACGAAATGGGCCAGAAATACAAACTGCATATCTGGCTTTCATATATATGAAAGCTCAGGAGGACTTTGGTTTGGCTGAAGGGATGAGACAGGAAATCTGAGTAACCCAATCTGAAACTTTCTCTCTCCAACCTTCTTTCTGCAATGTTCTACCTTTTTCTGGCTGCTGAATTGCAGTAGATAGTTTGACTGTCTGTAGCACATGCAGAAGGCTTGTACTCTGCCTACCTCAAACCCTCTCTAACCCTTTACACATATGGGAATATCACAGAAGACTATTCATTTGGAGCTAATCAATGCTTTCCCCACACATTTTAGATGAAAGAATATCTGATGGCAAAAGAAGGCACGTAAAGAGCTCCTCTCTCCTCAAAGGACATGATACACAGGAAGAGAAACCTACCTCTTGTTCCCATCCTACTGATAAATCTTTAGAGGGTGAAGGTTTCCTTGCAACCCAAGCTGCTAACCATGGGGTTAGCATGACCATGAGACCTCACTACTGGAAGGATATTCTCCTTCCAAGCTTGCCACTTCCTTGAGCGTGGAAGGCAGAGTTAGATAGCAGAACAAAGCTGGTGAGTTCTCTCCTTTATTCTGTCTCCACCCTGCTCTTCACTCATCTTGCAGATCAAATGCCTTCTTTACTCACCTCACAAGACACAGAAGACTATCTGCCAAAGCGGAGAGTAATATGAAATCATCTGTGCCACTGTTTGCCTCTCCCTTTTAAGGCAAATCAGTGGGAAGCAAATTCCAGGGTTTTCGGAAAGAACCTCTTCTATGTAATATCTAAACAGAAATCCTTTCTCCTCTCTCTGGCACCAGCAGTGTTTTGTCTCCACCACCGTGCTTGTGCATTACCAGCAGTAGAGACTGGGACAACTAGATGAAGACCCAAGCCAAACAGAATTACAGGTCCAATTCTGTAGAGCATCTACTGAAGTAATTTCATTTGTTCCCTTGGACAACCTGGTTATCGTGCCTGGGAAATCACAGTGCAAAACAAGCTTGCAGTGCATTTAAGATTCTTGCCACTTTTTTACATCTGCCTGTATTGCTACTGAAATTTTCTATTGATGTTGGAAGAGAAGGAAACTACTGTACAGTTCACAAATCACCAGCACAGTTGAGTCCAGTTGGGTCTCTTACCTGTTGGGGTGAGGTGTCTCCAGGTGATGACAGGCTCAGGACGCCCATTTGCCATGCAAACCAGGGTCACGTTGCTGCCCTCGTTCACGGTGATGTCTGAGGAGATATTGGAGATCTTTGGTGGAACTGTGAAGACAAAAGAAAGTTGGACCTTGTTACCCAGACTTCTGGAGGGCAGCCTGTCTGACTCACTAACCTACCTACCTATTAACCAGAGGCAGCCACAGACTCCTCTCACAGGCTGCACTCCTCATTACTACCTGAGTTTCTGAAATTATATCAGAATAATACGTACCGCTGCTTCAAGGATCTGCAGGTAGAAATGGTCTTTGCTGCAATGTGATGCTTCGTGTTTGGACAGGTTTGGGGGACTTAATAAAATAACCTCTAAGAACTTGCCTGACTGCCCCAAAGCTGCACGGAAGGAGTTGGCAGGCTCCAAGCACTGTCCCAGCTAATTTTTACACTCCAAACAGTACCAGATGCAGTTCTACGTCCTCCTGCAGGGTGCCAGGCCTCAAGGCACTGACTCAGAGGGTGTATTAGTTATTGCTACCTCCCATGGGCAGATAGAACCCATGCTGCTAGCCAGGACCCTGCTCTGCTGCTCACATAACCAGAGAGTTGTTAAGCTCATTTCTGTTGTGACTGCTGCGACAAAGTGAGAAGCAGGGACGTGCACCATGGCTAATGGGAATTTGCTGATGGAAGTCACAATGGCGACAGTGGGAAGGTTTCTGTAACATCTTTCAGCAAAAAGGGATCCAGCATGGGCTGCCCGTGATAGGTAGCTTCTGGCTGACTGCACCTCACACAGCACAACACCAAAAGCATGGTAGGGTCTCTAAAGATTCAC
This sequence comes from Gymnogyps californianus, assembly GCF_018139145.2. Taxonomy (NCBI): domain Eukaryota; kingdom Metazoa; phylum Chordata; class Aves; order Accipitriformes; family Cathartidae; genus Gymnogyps; species Gymnogyps californianus. The sequence continues at coordinate 127,638,623 of NC_059471.1, forward strand.
AAGACCAGCCATGGCTCAGGCATTCAGGATCCTTAAAGACCTTCCAAGCTAACTGAGTTTGTGTCACGGGACCAAAGTAACCACACTGGGACCTGAAAAGGTACCTCCAGGTGTGGAGCGTGCTGGTGTATCGGCCTTCAAGCAGACCAGGCTGTTGCAGTCTCTCCTCTCTCACATCCATGTCTGCTTCCACACTTCACACCCCAGAGGTGGTGAGGGAGTTTGACTAAAAAGGAACCTTCTAATTTATTTTTTATTTATTTTATTTTATTTATATTTTTAGCTTCTGAATTTGTGTGTAGCGAGGACTGAAACAACATCATTTTCTGCTTTGCTTACCACAGAGTAAACAGACAGCAGCCTCCCCTTCCCCCTCCTTGGAAGGAGTGGCTGATGGTCCTTTTGAGGCAAAGCTGCCTACGAGCTAGGTGGGGAAAAGGAAATGAAGCCTGAAGAGAGCAACTCACCACTTCCAGCTGTGTTGCTGGATTCATAGGAATATTGTTTACAACCCACAGCTCATTAGCCCCTCTCTGTAGGCCCCAAACTCATGGACAACGCTTCAGCATCTATGACCATGGGACCTCCTCAGAGGAACGGGCTCCTGAGCAGGAACAGGACCTGTCGAACAAAGTGGGGCAGACGTCTTTGCCAACAGGCTCACTCACCTAGGCAAGGACAGATTTAAGGTATGGCAATCCTTCCCCAGCGTGCCTAATCTGGGGGGAAGTGACAGCACGGAGGGCAGTGAGGAAGCAGCTGGGGGCCAAGACAACAGGGAAGGCTTTTGCACTCCCCTTGTGAAAGCAGGACAGCTGGGGGACCATCTCAAATGCCTGTGCACCAATGCAAGTATCATGGTGAAAAAACAGGAGGAATTAGATGTTCACGCAGATTTGCAGTGCTATAAACCCATTGGGATGACAGAGCCTTGGTGGGACAGCTCTCAGGACTGGCAGTGCTGTGTGGGATGGATACAGGCTTTTCAGGAAAGACAGGATCAAAAGGCGAGGAAATGAGGTGTGCTCTCTGCAAAGGAGTGGCTGGAGTGCACCCAACTCTGGGCAGTGAACTAGCTGGGAGCTTAGGTGTAAGGATCAGAGGATATCACAGTGTCATCCCTGTTGGTTGGTGTCTGCTACCAACCATTTGACTAAGAAGAGGCAGTGAACAAAGACTGCTTTAGACAGATAGAAGAAGCCTCACAATCACAGTCCCTGGTGAGGGACTTCAACCACCCTGATATTTGCTGGAAGGGTGAAAGTGTTGGGCTGAAGCAGTCCAGGAGATGTCGGGGTCCAACAGGTTCAGCATGAGTTAGCAGTATGCCCTTGCAGCAAAGACCAAGCATCCTGGGTTGTATTACCAAGAGTGTAGCCCCATAAGTGGAGGGAAGTGATTATATCCCTTTCTATTGTGCGTGTTAGCATCTGAAGCACTACATCAGTTTTGGGCTCCCCAGTACAAGGCGGCTATTGATATACTGGAGCAAGTTCACTGGCGGGCTCCCAAGATGGTCAGAGGGCTATAGCACCTGATGTACAAGGAGAACCTAAGAGAGCTGGGTCTTTTTAGCCTGAAGAAGAGAAGGCTGAGGGGAGACCTTATTGCTGTCTACAAATAGCTAGCGGGAAGGTGCAGAGAAGACAGAGGCAGGCTTTTCTCAGAGGTGCACAGTGAACCGCGAAAAGCAGCAGACATGAGCTGCAACACGGGGAAAATTCTGACTCAAAATGAGGAAAAAGCTTTTACTTTGGGGAGGTCAAAGACAGGAACAGGTTCCCCAGAGAGGTGGTGGAAACTCCATCCCTGGAGACACGCAAAACTTGCCTGGATGAGGCCCTCAGCAGCCTGCTCTAACTGGCACCAGGAAGGAAGGAGAAGGGATCTTGGAAGCTGGTTTGCTGCTCAAGAGCTAGAATTGATGGCTGATCAGCTCATGGTGAAGCAAGAAAAGCAACGCATGTTGGGGGAATGGTTGACTGCATCAGGGTCCCCTTCCCTGGAGAGAAGGAATTTCAGAGTAGGGACACCTCCTTAGCAGCACAATACTGGGTAAAGAAAAGCATAGCAGAAAATCAACCCCTTCCTCTCAAAGCAAAACCCCCTGACAAACACAAGCCCTGCTGCATTTTACGTCAGTGATTCACTGCGAGCCATTGGCAGTGTGTCTGCGCATGTAGGAAGAGGTAGGAGGCAACAGAACAAAACAACATAAGCATTGTTGGAGAACGCTAATGTTGTCAAAGAATTTGATCCCACCATATCGAGGGGTATATGAGAGTTTCACTGACCATTTTATGCCTCCTCCCCCTTTATCACACACCCATTCTGCACAGCAAATGTCTGGCAGTACAAAACAATAATCACACAGTGGTCTTGGAAAGTAAGCAAATACCTTTGCCAACCAATAACCCGAGACTGCATAAAGGGCAGCAGAAAGGAAATACCCCAGTTGGGAAATTAAATACCCTGCCTCCTCCAAGAGACCCTTGTGGCTTCATGTTTCACGGCACACCAAAGCAGAGAGGTGGCTTGCAGCATCATGCTGAGATCTGGCTCAGCACTGAGTCGGCAGGACTCAGAAGCACTTTCTCCTTCTCCTTTCTGTCCCACTGGATGGGGGGAGTCCCCTGTCTCATGTCTCAGGACAGACAGACCCATCGGTCCAGCCAGCAGAGCTGCAGGTTGGGAGAGACCTGCAAGTTCTGGTGCAGAAATCCAAACAGCTACTTTTACTACAGGGAACAAAGCAACTCGGAGGGCCACCTCAGTCCTGTAGCAGCACAGCTACCTGTAGTATATACTGTGTTTCAGATCCAAGATCAACACACACTGGAGAGGACAGAGGAGCTTAGCAGCCTCCATTGTTCTTTCCTAGGCTATTTCTGCAAGAGTTGTGTCCCAGCTGCTGTCAGGGGACACAAGGACGGTGACTTCAGAGCGTCCTCAGCACAGCTTCCCCATGGTGTACTGGCAAACATGGGTAAGCAGAGCCCAGGAGTAAAACCAGTGGCTAGACCACATTTTGGGGATTTTATCTTAACCTCAAGGGTTTAACATTTGCATCAGGAAAAAAAGCAACACAACAAACCAAGAAGGACTAAGCTCAAGTAGGACTAGCAGATGGAGCTGCAGGCCAGTTCGAGGTCCTAGCAGAATGGTGCAATGCCAGCCAAAACAGCTGAGGAGAGAGCAGCAAAAGCCACTACGGGGCACCAGCAGCAGAGCTGCAGTTAGGACACGTGTACCCTGCCACTTTCCAAAGCTGTCAAGTCATTTTAGTTCGCAGAGGATCAAGTAAACTCAGCAAATACAAACAGATCTGACCATGCTGACCAAATGCCCAAGAGGAGGAGCATGTATCCAGATGGTCATATCTGGCTTGCCACTTTTTCCGATGAGGGAGAAAAGGGCATCCAAGGCTGAAATCCTGTTAGGAGTATAATGGCTTGTTCCTTTCAGCTGCCACCTTGGTCAGAGGGCAAGGAAAGGCTGAGAGGAGGGGGAACACAGCAGGAAATAATTTCCCTCTGAATTTAAAACCTGGTTTGGCTTTGTCTGCTTAGAATCCAAAGCCAGCTAGCATTAAAAATGACTGCATCTTAGTGGACAGTAATTTCACTCAGATAAAAAGTCAGAGACTTTTAATTTTCAGGGCGTCAAGCCAGCATGTTAAAATGCCAAAACTGTCAGCACCGGCAACAGTTAGCATTGCCTCCTTGGCACTTGTCATTACTTTGCACACACCTTTTTAGGACAGTCTTAAAATGAGAAGCTTTGACCTTATTATTTTTTCCCCATGTGTGGGTTGTGTTATGTTTTCACAGTTCCCAGACTGCTGGAAGAAGGCTTGCTGAGAACAAAACCTCCTGGGACCAGGATCTTCTGGGTGTTGCAGCCTCCTTTTGCCCAGCCATCTCTTGTTGACCTTCAACTGGAAAACTCTTTTGTGTCTGGCCTCTCTGAACCGTTAGCACAGGCAAAACCACAGCCTGCAGACCACAGTAGGGGAAGCACTACAGCTAAACAGAGCTTTCAGGTATTTTCATAATCAGCCTAACAACTTGTCCCTCCAGGGGAGACCAGGCTGCTGCTGGACCCTTCTGGCTGCAGGGACCATGGGAAAGCACTGCCAGGCTCTCTGGTACTGCTGAAAAAGATAAAATTGCCAGATTTTTTCCTCCCTTTCAGCATAAACGTAATATGGAGTATGCGTTACCCTGTGCTTAGGATCCCCCTGGATGGGGTGGGGAGCAGAGACCAACGTGAAAGGAAGCACAGTGTAGTACCCCACTGCTCCATCCCCGGAGAGGTAGGATGCCCTACCCACGCCAGGGACAGATTCTGGAGAGATGGAAATGAGCTCTGAGAAGAATGGCTTGAAACTCACGTATTTGCTTCTTCTACACTTCACATCCACAGGACAAGCCTGATGCCAGCTCAGCATCTCACCTTATATGTCACTGACAGTAAATAACAAACCCCAAAGTAACCAGTAGCCATTCTCCTTGAGAAGCTCGCATTGGAAGAGCAGGGGGCCTGCAAAGCAGGAGTGGGGCAAGGGCAGAGATGCTGTAGGGTGCCCTGGGCTGGGAGAGCTGGGGGGGGCTGCAGGGCAGGAGGGGTGCAAGGGCAGAGCTGGTGCGGGAATTCAAGTCCCAGGCAAGGCACAGAGCTAGGTAGGACAGGCTTGCGCAGAACCTGCTTGCACCAAGCCCGTTCTAGTTAATTGCCGTCAATCCTTCACTTTCATGACAACTGCAACTCACATTAATTTAAATAATAAGAAAGACTGAGACATGAAAAATAGAGCACACTCCCCCAGCGCAATCACTGTTGCTCTCGAGATGAAAGCAAGTGATTTGTTTCCAGAAAACATTACCGTGTCTCAAAAACACCCGCTGTAGCAGTCATTACAAACCAGGGGCCACATACGGGAGGCAACAAGGAAACCACAAACAAGAGAACACGCAGACATCTGCTGTTGTTATCCTTGCCTTTTATGACCAAAATCCTTCAGAGCTCAAAACTCCTCCTGAGATATTACCTGGGATCATGTGGGCGGGCTGGATCAGCTTTATCATTCAAGGCTATGGAAGTAGGCAAGGAGTGGTGCTACACCCCTAATCTCCTAGTAAATGAGTCAGCCCAATGGTTAAGAGATGCGAGTTCACATCCAGGAGGCCAGCTCCTGAGTACCTTTCCAGGAGTGCAATGGGGGATGGAACAAGAAAGCATCAAGGCCACTCTTGCTGAAGGGTATAACCAACAACGCTTCTAGAGGTCTTTTCCTACCTTAGTTTATACTATAACTGGCCATGCCACAGCTCCCAAACAGTTCAAATACCTGCCTTTTGATCAGAGCATCGAGACACAGTACAGGCACAAAGCGACAGGAATGGGAACCACTGCTTAGCATAAGTGGCACTTATATGCAAGGGGTACTTACAGGCATGGGGCAGCAGTTTCTGGCTCCTGCATTGGTTGCACTCTGCCTTCATGATGCTTCACACAAGACCTCAGTGCAGGAAGAGGGTGGGTTTGCGAGACAAGGGCAGGAAGCACAGGACTAGGAACTCAAATCGGGTATGGCAGGATGAAAAACGCAAACAGAGGGACATGGAGATCTAGCTGGAAGATGGCTCTGAGCCCTGTAAACACATTCACACGAAGTTCACAGTCAGATGGTCTGACTGCTCCCTTTGGGCAAACAGAGCTTTGCATAAGACCCTTAGATGTAGTCTTATACCGTGGGGCAGCTACTCCCCAATCTGAAATTACAAGACTGCTTAACAGTCAGGTATTTTGTCAGTAAGTCACAAAATACATTTAAAAAAAAAAAAGAGAGCTCTTATTCCCACTCTACAGGCCTAAGATACAGCAAATGTTGTTTAATCCCTCCAAGACACAGAAGCAAACAGTACTGAAAATTCCTAAGAAAGCCCATAAGTTCCATTTGAGTGCTCTAACTGCTTGTCTCAAGAAGGGCACCTTGGATACAAATGGAGAAAGTCACCACAACCCCTTCGTATATCCTCATTAGTTAGTTGTTTCCTCCAGCCTATTTACCTTCCTCTCTATTGGCAAGTAGGACCCCCATCTGTTGGAGAAAATTAAGACTCCCACCCACTAATCCACAGGAGTCCCTGGCTTTCAGGGCAAAAAGAAAACATCAGGACTTCTCTCCAAAGTCAAAGGAACTTTGCAGCCACTAAAGCCCTCCGCAGGTGCCTATCAATTAGCCTCGAGAGTTCTCATTTCCTTGTCCCCAGCTCCCAATTAACAGCACTTTGCAACAAACACAAAGATGCTAATAAGCCCCAAGGCAGAGGTAGGGGGGACGCTGACCATCATATGGCTCTTGAATGCTTTAGAGCTGCCACCTTGCTCACCACAATTAGGGGTCCTTTCCTGGGGCAATTAATTGACAGCAAATTGGCCTCATTAGTCATTGTTTAGTTAAAGTGTTTAGTGGGGAGAGAGGGCCTGAAGAAGGGGCTGAGCTGCTAAACACAACTAAATGGTTTAATTTCCCTCTTATGTGTGCAGCAGGCTAATCACAGCTCTTTACAGCCATAACAAGAAACAGCTTGTTGCTGCTTAGGTCCGCAAAGGGAGCAAGCTGAGGGCTGGAAAGTAAAATCCAGGCACTCTTTGGGATGCAGCATGCTAATGTTTCTGAAGCGCTTTGCAGATGAAATGCAACATGAGACCCAAGATGTGTTTTTTACGGTCTGATTCATGCTGCAGCCTCAGCCAGAGGGAGACGAAGCTGTCACCAGGGCGGGAGAGCAGAGAGTGAAGTTGTTGAACTTCATTAAAGAGAGTGGACTCTGAAACATCGTTCTGACCTTCTGCTCTGCTAGGCTTGTTTCACCCTGCCAGTGCCTCTCTCGGCATTAAAGCTTCTGGTGAAGTAGAGGCAAAAGTTGAATGCTTGGTTTTGTTTTTCAGTCCCCTGAGAACCAAAAACCTCTCAAAATACACTACAGTGTTTTTACAAGGTGTAAAAATTGCTTCTTTCTATTGTCTGAAAGGGAGTGCCTTGCCACGTCCATCCCTGGTGGCCTTTAGGGAAGGGTCTATCCCAGCCAGAGCATAGAAACCACTTAAGAGATCTGCAGTTCCCAACCCACATGTGGCCCCACACCGCTCTACCCCAGTGTGGCAGATCTCCATCCAAGCATCACTGCTGAGGCCGAGAGAGGCCGGGCCGAAGGAGGCACAGGGGCTGCTAGCTTGGGCCTTGCATCTTGGCGAGCTTCCCCCATCATGCAGCTGAGCCTCACTCACTGAGACGCCACGCAGGAAATTATTTAAATCCAGATGGGGACTGCGTGTATTGCACTGACTGGGAGCAGAGAAGCAGACAGGATGCTGTAAATCAAAGCCATGTGGAAAGCCCCCCAGTCTGCTGAGCTGGGTAGCGTGTCAGACCTCACTGCATTTGAGAGTAAGAGCTGACAAGCCAAACCATTTTGTCCAAAGGAAGGCTCTGCCTCATCCAATATACGGTTAAGTGTCTGGATTATTTTTCCACATAAAATTGCATGGGAAACACTTCCAGTACATTGTTTCTTAGCAGAGAGCAGCATGGAGTGTAAACCTGCTGGACTGCCCATCCATGAGCTATTGGAAAAGTCAGCACAGAACTGGGCTCTATTGCTTATACTCATTCCCACTGATTTTATTTTTTTTTAAACTTGTCTCCATGAAATTTTCAGCAGATAAATTATTTCATTTCCTGACTGAGAGAGAAACACAGAGAACAGAATAGCTTAAGTCTCAAGCCAACCTTGTTTTTCAGTGCACTAAGGTGACGTTGTGGGACAGGGATAAAAGCAGTCTCACTCCTGCTCCTAGCCCAGCACCTCAGCTTTAAACCCAGATGCCAGCCTTTCACCCTGAAGCAGTTCCAGCTCCAAGCCTGAGCCCCAGCCTTGGCCCAATGCTGATAGCATTTTACCCACACCTGGCTTTTTGGTGTCCCCCCACCAAGCACAAGGTCACGAACCCACGTTTGTGGATCCTGATGCAGCCCAGGAGAGCAGGTTCTCAGTTGCATGCTTAGCATGTAAATGAAAGCACAAAGCACAAGCCAGGCATATGTGTGATATCCCCTTATCACCAGATTTGGACCTCTGGATATAAAGTATTGGTTCTTTGCTACAAAACTTCTTTTTCTTTTCTATTAACATATCAAATTTATGCCAGGACTGCAGTGATCCACTTATCTGTGGTTCATCTCTTTAAACGACAGCTCTGTGCATTTGCCATTCGTGTTGCTCCGGCTCTTTCTGCTTGTAAAACTGACTGCAAGCGCTTTATGGCTAACCCTCCTAGAGAGGCCTGCTGTGAAAACACAGCCTTCTTCACAGGACATGTGTAAACATGTGTAAACAACAACAGCTTGCCACGTTAATCCCCAGGGGTTAACCCTTGGAATGCCGCCTAATCCCAAACACTTTAAGGACTACAGATGTACACAGCTTTTGGTCTTTGTTTCAAGTGTGTTCATATATTCCCTCAGACCATTTTTTAAATCTGGGAAGTATTTACTTATGGGACTGAAACAATACAAAATCTTTCCTTTTGCAGATATAATCAGCCATCCTGGAAGAGAAATTCTGTGAGAAAAGTTGTCCTTAGTGTCCAGGTCCTCCAAAGACATCTCTGAGAATTTTGTTACGAAAAACTTTTTCACAGAAACATTAAGCATGTTGGATGTAAATGGTATGCGGCTGAGTCCTAATATGCAGACTTTCTAGGGCTTGATTCAGAGCCCAGGGAGCTCCTCCTTTGATGTTAATGGCCTTTGGACAAATTCTTATACAGCAAGAATGGGTGATGACTTCAAGGAAGTGTTGCAGCCAGAACAGCGCCGCTTTATTAGACAGTTGAGAGAAAAAAGCACAATGATTTTTTAACTGAGTCTCAGCAGTCCTTGGCTCCTGCCTGTTAACTCTTTCTTTGGGAAGTAGACTAGGGAGCACAGGCCAGGTATGAGAAGAAAGCACAGAGAAAAGCCTATGTCATTTCAGGGCAAGAGGTACAGGTTCAGAGAGGGTTTCTATGTGTTAGGAAGATGACTGGGATCTTCCTGATTAGGCAAGCAGGGGAGGAAGTTGATTTCAGCTAACACTCCACGCTGGATGAAGACGAGGTTGTCCATCATAGCTTTACAGGCAGGAGAAACAGAGCCAAAGTTTTCGTTTGTTTGTTTTCAGATCTTATGCTGTTGCTTATGTTCAGCTCATTAGGGACAGACAGTACAACCAACAGAACAGCCTTCATGAACCACCTGATGGATGTTCACACACAGGCTGAAAATCTCAGATTCCTTTGGCTGCCCATGGTTTATCCCACAGCCTCTGCGATAAGCCACAGGGTGGTGAATACAACGCTCTAAGTGTCTTGTGCACACCACACACCCAAGGATCTGGCTCAGTCTCAACTGAGACACACAGCTTCTCAGTGACAAGCCTCTCACTCAAATCAAATGCATGTGGTACATGTAAAACATCTTTTATTAGTAGGCTTTCCTTCCTTAAGCATTGAAATGAGCAAAATGGAGCAGGACAGCTTGCTGTAACCACCTTTCAAGATTGCTTTCAGGCTTCTACGGGAGCAGAAAGCTAGCGTAGCATTTTGGAAACACTGGTTTTGCTTCCAGTCAAAAGTATAAAGAACAAAGCTAATAATCCCATACTCTTACCTTTACATGCTTTGGATAAAATTCACTCTTGTGTTAAGTTCACAGATTTGGAGAAGAGTGTAAAGTACTGTACACTGTCCTTCATCTATAACTCTCCAACTCATGGCCTAGGACAGCTGTCTGGTAAGAAAACACTGTTGTTTCCCCAGCAAGAGGATTCACTTTGTCCAATTCAGCAAGTGATTGACAATCTATAACACAAGCCACCATAGCTGCTTCACCAAGTAGTCAGATCAGCAATCAGAAGACTAATGTCTTAGCAGAAAGCAGCTGCCTCTTCTGATGCTGAAAGCCCCACCAAAAACATTTCAAGCAAAAATGAACCTGAAACAAATCCCTAAATCTCAAAAAAATTGCAAATTTTGAGTGTGAAAAAGTCAAAGTGCAACTCCACATTTTTTCAGCTTGGGCTGCTCAGCACATTCCTGCATTGTCACTATTGCTGGATCCACAGATGGTGGCCTTCCCCAGCACACGCAGTTATGAAATGCCAGCTGTGAGACCTTCAATTGTTAGCTATTGTTGAGCTTGGTGATAGCTGCAGCAGCGTATTTTCTAAAGGCCAGGGTGTTATCATCAGCCATCTGAGAAGGGAAAGCCAAAGAGTTCAAGGCAAAGAATCCCTTCTATCAGAAATGCTCATCTACACAAGTCTGATCCAGCAGAAAAGAGGAAAAAAACAATACAGTACTCCTGAAGTAAAGGCATCTCTGAACAAAGTAAGCAGCTGGCTAGAGCTGAGATGTCATTGTGGTCATCTCCTTCCCACAAACCAACTGAGAGCCAAGGTTTCTTGGGGAGGAGAGTTTCTGCTGTCCGAGATTCCCTGCCAAAAGACAGTGCTCTGTTTTGGTTCAGCCACGTGCAGCAGCACCTTGACGTCTTGGAAGTTTCCCACTGTTTCCTTTTCCAAGCTTTGCCGTGTGGTAAAGATGTGCTGTATACATGCAGACAACCGCAAGGGAAGGGAGGAATGGATTCCAAGAGCCTTGCTCTGTAAACACATTACCGGTTCCATTTCAATTAAAGGAGAATCTCTCCCAGACTGCCAGGCATGAGGCTTATTTCTTGTAGCCTACAGCTTTATCAAGACACATAAAAACACTGGCTGTCCATCTTCCCCCCGGGGTTCAAGTCTGCCTTCTTCCAAACTGACAAATTTTTTGCTGGTCTCTCAGTGTTAGCAAACTGAGGTAATTAGCACATTATATGCTAGGACTGCAGAGAAATGCAGGGGACAAGAGCCTCAGGTACTAAATTTCCACCAGAGCTGAGCAGGATTACCCACCCAAATTGTTCTGAGAGGCCAGGAGGAGGCTGGCTGTCAGATGCCCAGGGTTAGCTATAAATGTGGGTGCCTACAAGAAAGAAGCAGCAAGATTTTGTAAGAAGTTTCGGAATAGCGAGTATCAAACTGAGAAGAAATAGGTAGACATTGTCCATTCAGAAGGATGAGGTTACATCCAGAAAAGGTCGCCAGCACCTTTATGTTGAGCGGGACAACAGCTTTACAGACAACTTTTGTCTAAGGTTCTGCAAGCAAATACTCCCCACCCCAGAAATCCAGTGCTACTGGCTGGAGAGCAGGAATGAGGTGATCTCCCCTGCTGATCAACAAAGAACACTAATAAAAAACTGCAAATACTTCCACCACAGCAGGGGATCAAAAACTAAGTCCAATGGAAAACATAAGCCATGTCTCTCTGCTGTAACAGCACATCCATGTCTGAGCACCTGTAATATCAAGGTTAGCAGGGTAAGCCATACTACAAAAAAATGGAGGAATGACTTTATGATGGACTCAGTAGGTCTGGTACTCCAGGTTCAGTGATTGTTCTGCTACACACTTGTGCTATAACCTTGAGTAAGTCACTCCACCCTTCTAAGGCCCAGTTCCCCTTCTCACTCTTAGGGAACTACTGTGTGCAAGATGTATGGCATCCCCAGTGATTGGCACCCAACTGGTGTCACGAGAGGTATGATGCCTTACCATCTACAGCTCCAACAGGTAAGTAGGAGGAGCAGGGGAGGAATATCTTTAACAGCCTCAGACTGTTAAAGGGAGTTCCTTATGACGAATTATTGTGCTGCAAAGTTCCTTGGCACAGCAAAAAGGGCAAATCCAAGGCAAACTATCCACAGGCAGACAGGCCTGATTCTTCACTGCTGGTATAAAGTAAAGATAAAATACTCTTTTACATGAAAGGTAATGCAAAGGAGGAGAGAATCAGCCCTGTGGTTCATAAACCCAAGGGAAAAAGCAGGACCCACAAAACACTGTGCAAACTGAAAAGGAATAGAAGTGTAATCAATATAGTTAGGGATACTGATGGATGATAGGGATACACTCATACACTTTCCGTTCTGATGGTCATGATAAACTGGAGTCTGCAAAAATTATTTCCTTAAAGTACAGAGAGTGATAAAAAAAATAAAGAAACTTTGCATCAGAACGCAATGATGAAAACTCTGCCAAAGCCTGAGGAAAAGCAGAGATATAACTGAGATGGCATCACACTATGGATCAACCTGCCACTGGATTGGGCGCAGACACTCATGACAAATAGGCACACGGGATGCAGCGCAAATACAGTGTGACATTATATCCTGGGCATACGCTTGATGTATGGAGGATTAAATGCCACACACACACTGTCCTGGGTAGATTGTATCTAGTGCTGACAGATACCAGAGGGATCTGTCTCTTTCTTTATATACTTTGGCAATTGTCATGCCAACAAAGGATTATGGGATTGGGGGGGCGAGAAGGAGAGATCATTTGCGACTCTGTTTAACAGAGACTTTATCCTCTGGGGGAATTTTGTCAAGATGTTGGATTTCTTCTTAAATGATATTTCTACCTGCCTCTACACATTTGGCGTTGATGGGCTTTTCTCCTTTTGTCTGTCCCTGTGACACAACAGCTCGCTCTTCTGGAGTCCCAAACAACTTAAAGCAAACGTGGCTTCTCTAAGTCGGTTTGAAGACTGCTGCCCTCAACCCCCGCCCCCATGCATGCTGCAAAGGCAAGAAAACAGCCAACATGCTGTAAAGACCAATTCCTTTCCCTCTCTGGTGAGCCCTCTGATTGACGGTTCCGTTTGTCAAGAGAGACAGACTGTCTTGAGTGTGAGATAGCTAACTATCACCTGGGGAGACTATTAGAGGGAGAAGGAGGGAGAGAGGGAGAGACAGACAGACAGAAAGACAAAGACAGACAGACAGACAGACAGAAAGGAGAGCCAAGGAGGGGGAAAGAGGAAAGGAGCAACAGAAGAGTGTGGATGAGAGAAAGACAGTAGCACGATGAATTAAGTTGTCAACTTTGGCATCACCTGTGTACCCTGTCATGCCAATAAATTCATTGAAGCTGAAGCTGCACTGCAAGTCAAGAGTGAGAGAGTGCTGATGGAAGGAAGAAATAACAGCCCATTTAAAGACTCAGAGCAATTTATTAGTTACCTCAGGAAGTAGTGACAACGGGGAAGGAGAGGTGCTTCCCCATCACGCTGGGCAGGAAAGCTCGTTTTGGATTCAAGCTGTCCACCCAGTAGCGCTGCAGAAGGTAAAGAGATCAATGGAGACAGAGACCTGGTTCACGAAGGAGAAATTCAGGGGAGAGGCTCACCAGGGTCCAAGCAGCAGCATGAACAGCACAGACACATGCCTTTGTGTGCCTCGGGCCATCCCTTGACGTGTTGAGGGAAGATGTTGAGAACAAGTAGCCAAATACCCCCCGTGTGAGAGAAGGCAAAAGGCACTGAGCACGGTCAGCATCGCAGGGCTGATGGAACGTGAAGGAAAGCAGAGATGGAAACTGCATCTCTGGCACGGAGCGGTGCTGTGATGGAAAGCTGGGAGAGAGATAAAGTCCTCTGCTGACTTTGAAGTTGGAAGCATGGCACTGCGATGTAGAGCTTTGGCTGGCTGTACCAGGGAAGCACTGTGCTAAGGTGCATTCCTGCAGAGCTAAGGAGATTGTCACTAACTCGGTAAAGGATCCTGCACATTTCTTACAAGAGGAGCTCACAGGCTCCTGCCACCCTCCAGAACTCCAGTGAAATCTGTTGGATGTGACTGAGGAATGGGAAAACTAATGGTACAATGCCCTCACCTGCTGCCCAGGCAGCAGAATGTAGAACCCGGAGCCACCCAGACGAGGGGTAAGTATATGCTTTCTCTCCCCCTACAATTCAAACCCCAAAACTGAACAGCATCTGCACCAGCTATTTGAGAAATGCATCAATCTACCTCTTCGCTCCATCTCCTTCTTTCCCCCAGTTCACCATTACCCACACAGGAGCTTGTGCAACCCCTGTGCTCACGGAAGATGGTCAGCTCCTGCCAAAACCTCTCTCCTATCAGCCACGGAGCCTAGGAGTTGCAGAGGTTGATTTCCAAAGCAACCCAAGACCCCCTGTGACCTCATCTGTAGCCATCCAAAGATGTTTACATTTATGTGACAAGACGTGTCCACTGACCGTTCCTTGCAATGAGCTGATCTCAACCAATCACCAGGCATCACACCAAGAAAGAGAAGGACACCGCCTGCTCCGAGATTCATTCCTCCCATGGCCTCTGGTGCTCTACTGATGCCCCAGGCTCGGACAGAGGCGAGGGAAAGAAGGAGGAAGGAAAAAACCCAGATTCCTCCCTTTGGCAGAAGTACCAGAGGTATTTCCTTCGAACAGGGAGAAATTCTGACTCAGCCACACAAGTGGAGAAGCTACTCTTTTCAGCTTGAGTGAAACACTGAAGACTTAGAACTGTCCAGGGTATTTGGAGAGTATGGGTAGAAGCGTGTGTGCGCATGCATAGCATTTGACAACTCCATGCAGAGAAATAACACATCTGGCATAAAACTATCATATGTGGATATCTCTCTGTGTGTACATACATATAAAATATATACATACTTAGAATGTGTATATATGTATATGTATATACATACTCATATATGCACATACACACATACTGCCATTTGCTCCTGAAACTCTCGGCCTCTTCAAGAGTTCTCATTTGGCTGGTGGTTTGTAAGCTGCCACACAGCCATGACAAAGCTGTCCTGACTGGGGTCCCCTGAGCTGCGCAGTGTAGCTCTGTTGGCTGCCTTCAATTTGATATCAAATGAGAACAGGGATCTCGCTGAGCCGAGCTCCATTCTGATCTGACTGGTCCCCAAATCAGATCAGCTGTAGTGCCCTCAGGCTGTGGCACTGTATTAAAGTTGAGGGCAGCTCTAATCTGCTTCACCGTTTGCACAGTGGAAGCTGTGCTTGGCCTACTGGGAAATTACTGGTATGTCCCTCATTCAAGTAAAGTGGACATTTCTTTTCCAGGTTTTGTGATCTTTGGGTTTGTGTAACTTAGTTTAAATGATCTAAACTGGTGGCTTCCAACCTTTCTCATTCTGAGGGCACCTTGCAATTTCCCAGGAAAGGTACAGGCACAGTATAGTGCATGTAACTCTCCTGACAATAGGTTTGGGTTTCCTGGAGTCCACAGACTTCCTAGGAGTCACAGACTGAAGGGAGAAGATGACTCAGTGAAGGAACTAGGAGTAAGAAGGTAGCCTGGTGCTCAACTGAGCCTGCAAGCAGCCTGCAGCACAGCTCCAAGAGGCCTGGACACCCATCCGCATCCATCACACTCCCTCCAGGGAAATACCACATCTTCCCCATGACATCACCGCCAACTGCATCCTGGGGTACATCAAACACAGTGTAACCAGCCAGTCAAAAGAGGTGATTATCCCGCTGTATTCAGTGTTAGTGAGGCCTGACCTTGAGTACTGTGTGAAGTTCTGGGCCCCACAATTTAAGAAGGATGTGAAGGTCCTTGAATGCGTCAAGAGGAGGGCAACAAAGCTGGTGAAAGGGCTGGAAGGAATGTCCTACGAGGAGCAGCTAAGGACTTTGGGTTCGTCTAGTTTGGAGAAAAGGAGGCTGAGGGGCGACCTCATGCTCTCTCCAGCTTCCTGGGGAGGGGAAGTGGAGAGGGAGGTGCTGAGCTCTTCTCCCTGGTATCCAGCAATAGGACATGTGGGAATGGTTCAAAGCTGCGCCAGGGGAGGTTCAGACTGGATATTAGGAAGCATTTCATTGCCAAGAGGGTGGTCAAACACTGGAAAAAGCTTCCTAGAGAGGTGGTTGATGCCCCAAGCCTGTCAGTGTTTAAAAGGCATTTGGACAATGCTCTTAATAACATGCTTTAACTTGGTCAGCCCTGAAGTGGTCAGGCAGTTGGACTAGATGATCGTTGTATGTCCCTTCCAACTGAAATAGTCTAGTCTATTCTATCAGGTACCTGACATTTCAGTGTCTTTTTCTCTGCCCTGATGGTACCTGTTGGGACATCTCTTCTGCTCTTCAGGTTTCCCCACAAAGTGGGGTTTTTTTGGTTGTTTGTTTTTGTCTGGTTTTTTTTGAAGTAGAGAGGGGCTGGGAGAAGTAGAAAGCCAGAGTTAGATTCCTGCTAGGGTGCCATTGGCAGCCAGAGTAAACAGGGAACTAGAAGGGTGGGTTGAGGAGCAAGGCTGCCTACAGAAAACAGCTGGTACTGAGATGAGCTAAGAGAAGCCATAAAAACTGATGGCAAGCTGCCCTGTGCTCTGTCACACCCAGAGATCCTAAGCTGCACAGTACAGCACTATCTTAGCTGAGGGACACAGAGGCCTTCGAGCAGCTCCCTTTACCTAGAGAAAAGGCTGGAAAGTGAGGAATTCCCAGGAATCAGTACTTGCCATTACATGCCAGAGTTGTACACACAGATTTGACAGACAAATGATAGGAATAAGGAATATTTGATGAAGAAACAGGTAGTGACAGCTGCAGAAGATACTGGGGGTTGGCAGAAGGGGAACAGGCATGGGGAAGGCAGAACCGAATAGGTGACTGAGAAGTACTTGTGTAATTCATCTTGAAAGGATCTTCTTGAAAAACACAGTAAGAGGGGCACAGGTGAGGAGGGCCGCAGAAGAGGCACAAGCCTGCAAAAGCGTGTCCACACACACTGCCTCACTGCCAGCAACATTCAGAGCTCAGATGTCCCTGTGACGGTCTGATGGATTTTCACTTAGTATGAGGGAGAAAGGAAAAAGTCTCACAGTTCTTAGTCTTCTTCTGTCAGGGGTATTGAGTTGATTATCGGCCCTTTAGCAACAGGGGTAGAAACACGAAGCCACAGTCATGGGGGTCTTTTGCCACGTGTAGGGGCTTGTGGTACACTTAAGCGTCCCTGTCTCCTTGAAAGGTTACTGGGCATGTCTTGCCCCACAACAAGAATTCACTTCTAACCACACGCACGCCCTAATGGGCGTAGTTGCTCCTGAAGGTGCCCCACTGACTCTTTGCAATGCCTAGCACTAGCTCCCTCCCACAAAAGAAAGGTATTGGGACGCACATGTAAATCGCTGAACACCAGGATGCCAGAGTGGGTACAACAGCACCTACACCATTAATAGTGTCCTGGCACCTTGGCATTGGCCCTGGTGACAGTGCTCATGGCTGTGAGGGCTGTGTCACTTGCTAGCTAAGCAGGGCTTTGGGTAGTGCCAAGTTGGGAAGCAAGCAGGGAAATTTCACTTCAGACAGCCTCTCTGTCCAGCTGAGGAGGTATATGTATATGGAAGGTACACCCATTAACGATTTCCACTCAAGCCTACCAGGCTGAGGAAGCACTGACTTCAGGACTGTGCCCAGAGAGTCTCTTTCTCAGGGAATGCAGGATCCTCTGTGAGACATTAAAAGTTCATGAGAAGGGCTGGTATCATGATTCTAGTGTCACAGGAAAGGAACATGAAGCACCTTAGAGGCGATGCGACTTGCCCAAGGGAACAGAGGGGACCACAGCTGAGGCAGATGGCTGTGAGGTCCATCAGTGGGACACTGGGTTGGGGGTGAGGAAGGCTAGTTCTTACTCTGCCATGAGCATCGTGTGGCTCTGAGCCACTTGTTCCACCCCTCTTTACACACCTTTTTCCTCCCTCTCCTGCCCCTTCTCTTTTCCAAGTCTTTTGAACAAGGACTGACCCAGCTGCGTGTGGGTGTGCGTACATACCAGTAGCCTGGGTCTCACTTGAGCCTTTTGGTTATTGTCACAATACAAATGCAACAGCCCAGAATTTCAGACTTACTGCCCTGCAGTTAGACCAAGGTTGTGCTTTTGCAAAGACCAGTCCTGTATTCTAGGCCTATTTTTAAAAAATCTAATTTCTAGACACGATACCTTGCAGAGGAAACAGTATTAGCCAGAAAAATTCCCTTCCTCAAAAAGCCCTTTAAAACCAGCCATGACCAACTTGCTCTCCTGGAACTGCTGAGGAGCCCAGGACACCTCAAAGGTGGCTTGCCTTTATCTGTGTCTAGCCAAGGAACAGATAAAAGTATTGTAAAGCAGTGATGGGATCATGCTAGAGGCTACAGAAAGGAAGAACAACTTTTATTTGGAAAGACCATTCAATAGTAGGTATGCCAATTAATAAATAAATGAAAAGAAGTGACATTCATGATGACATTTAAATGCCTGAGGTGCCAACTGCTTGTTAAAATACCACATGGTCTGGAAGGAGACAAACAAAGAAACAGGGCTTGGGCAAGCAGTGAGTAATGGTGACCCAATCAATTTAACTATTGATAAAACACAGGTGAGGAAATGTTCAGGAGAAAAATCTCTGCAAATCATCAGCTAATGGATTAAATGCATCTGAGCACAAGATGGAAATTAACTGATCAATTCCCTCAACAGCTGCTAATTATATGTGACAAGGCACACAGAACTCCAAAAGTATATGGAGCTCAGAGGAAAGCAGTGCTGGTAGAAATATTTGAAGGCTGCTTCTTGCCACTATGGGGTAGGACACTTGCCCCAGTGAGAGAATGTCGCTGTTGCCAATTAAAACTTAACTCTGCAAATGTTTGAAGCTTGTATTTCAAAAGCATGGAAAGGGGGGTTCTTTTCTACTGCTTAATAATTTGCAACATTAGGTATAAATATATGGTATCAAAATTAACGTGCCAATCTAAACAAAATTAAATGTAATGGTACACTCAAAATGAAACCTTTTTGCCTCATTGCAGTTAAACATTTTGACATTAGTGAAATGGAACTAGAAAGTTAAAATGATTTGTTGTGACACTTGTCTGTCAAAAAAATTTGTTGCATCACCACGCTCCTGCAAAACGCTTTGACGCCAACAGAACTGATCTTCCAATAGGAAGCTATCTCACAGTTTCTGATCACTACTTTCACAATTTTATTTTGAATCATCATTCACAGTAATATATTCCTGACCACTTCCGTTCTGGCTTGCACCATTTAGAAAATGGTCATAGGAATATTGACTAGCTCTTCTCTCCCCTTAGGCTTACTCTTCTCATATATTGACCCCTTGGGACTCCTTCAAAGGCATGCCCTTGGAGAGTCAGCAGATTGTAGGAAATATAGAAAATAAATAAATAGTAATGATGAATTAATTGATCACCAGGGAAAGATTAGTACCAAAGTGTGATTTTTCCCTGAACGAGATCGGAATGGGAATGTCACTGGTGCAATTCTCACCCTGCACTGTAGCACTGAGTTTGGAATCCACTTTTGGAGCAAGGATAAGTGCTAAGCACATATTTAACTTACTGCTTATACCAGCGATTAAATTATTAATTCAAAGGGGAAAACCAGTGTGGCTTATAAACCAGATGAAACTTCTGAATCAGGTAGCTCAGGCCTGACATTATGACACAAGCAATGTCAGTTCTGGAGATGATGAGACCTGAGCCAGGGCAGTCTTCCAGATTCATCACGCTAACAATATTTATTATCTATTCTCAGACCCCAACTCTATAACTTGTGAGGGTCCAGTATGTTCTATGCATGGCCTATGATGCTATTTTTAGACTGTTTAAAATTAATGGTTGAAGGGAATTCAGAGGATGCAATGTTTAATACAGTGCTTCATGAACTCCTGCTAGCAAATTTAATTCAATCTGTCTTGGGTTAGGAGCACTGTCACGGATTGGCAATTGCCTGAAGAACCATAAACAAGGGATAATGACAAAGGGCATGTAAGAGCAAAGTTGTAAGCAGGTGTGTAAGTGAGGGGCTGTAGGAATCCATGTGAGGTCTGCTTTCATTTAACATCTTCATTAATGAGCCTGAAGAAGTAGCTTACTAATGAAAGTGGTGGATGACGCTCAACTGGGAGGAGCTGCAAACATCCGTCAGGGCAGATAAACATAGAGAGGTACGCAGGGATTAGGCATAGGGGCAGAAAGAAAAGAATGGAACAAGTTAATTAGCTCTAATGGAGAAAAAAATCATCTTGTGGTTAGGCAAGATCATGGGGGGTGAAGAGACCTGCACATCTTTTCAGACAGAATGGGTGTGCAACTTTGGATCAGATTTCCTAAAGCACTGAAGCATGTAAAACTGTGGGTTGTCTAAACTCAAAGACGAGTAAATGGTAAAGCAGCCTGGCACGCTATTAACTAGATGGAAATGTCATCTGAGGCCCAATCTAGAACACATCTGTACTAGGGATGGCACATCAGCCCATATCTATCTTCATAGATGGGTTAAAGTATACCAACTTAAATAATGCTTCAAGTATAATGCTTCCCTCATTTGAGGCCCAATAAACCACACTGAAGAAGAGAGAAAGAGAACACTGAAATTCATGCATTCAATATGCTTAACAGTAATGCTGAAGAAATAGAAGGTGACAGCAAACTCCCTTGGACCTAGACAAATTACATGGCAGAAGAGTAAAGTTTCAGACAAATTATGAAGGCACCATGTGGTGGAAGAATGGTCCTCCTTAGCATCGCTAAGGTTACATGTTCAATGGAACAAGTCATTCAGGTCTGCTGCAGCACCCAAAAGCTGTGGAAAAAAGCAGGAGAGGCATTCCTCAGCTTGCTAAATCTAAACATAAAAGAGGACAATACAGCAGCTCCTGCACAACATTTCACTTCAACACGAAGACCAGACTAGATCCATGCTCATTCCATAGTATTCCACAATATGACTAAGCCTTCATCTGAGACTGATCTATACCACTTGCTGTTAGCCAGAGAAGAGCTTCATATTTAACTCCCCAACTAACCCAGTGCTGAAGTGTCCCCCCTGTGCTCCTGAAAACTTGGCCAGAATTGGCCCTCCTTACTGTAAATGCAGAAGGCCATAGGACTGCATTTGAAAGTGTTAACTGTTTCATGGTTGTGAATCCTTGCAATTTTGCATTCCCATTACAAGACGATGATACTTGAAAGACTACCTTGTCCCCTATGGCAGTTGTGTTCCCTTATATTTAGTACTTGTATTTTCAAAAAGTTTTTAAGGGAAGACAAAACAGAATAAGCAATCCAAAGAGAATAACTTCTCAGAAATGAAAAGAAGTAAGTAATTTTCGCTGTCCCTTCTTCCCATCACCTGTGGTCCATTTGTGCCTACTCCAACTCCTTAATTTAAGGTACTTAAAACTTAACTGGGCAAAAAGAAGCAGAAAATGTATGTACGCTAAAAAATGTATGCTTATGTATGCTAAAAAATTCTGAATGGACGGGGGTGTCAAGGGACAGAGAAGACAAGGAAGTTATCAAAACCAGAATATTCTACTGATTACAGCAGTTCAGAGCCAGGCCCTGCCACTCATTTGCTCTTATTTTCGGCAATTTTCCATATGCCTTAGCTCACTGGGAGTAGCAATGCTTTTTTTGTCCCACTCCTTTTTCATCTGGTGCATTTTAACTGTAGACTCTGCAGGGCAGAGACTATCTCTCAGCCTTTGTTCGCAACCTTACCTTATAAGGACTTATTAGAGCCTGCGGACAGTACACTAGTTTTAATTGGAATAAGCAAAATGAAATTATGTTCCTTAGTCTGTACTACACAAATGCCAAATATAAAGTTAAAAAAGAAGTCTATTTTTTACTTAGCTAAGAGCTAAATAAGGAATCTGAAGTATTAGTTCACTCGCAAAAGTGTGGTTTTAACTCTGCATGGTGTTCATTGCAAAATGGCAAAATTAAATATTAAACCCTTACTAAAAAAAATTGCAACTGGGCTTCAATAAAACATGGCAACTCAGCCCGAAATGTATTTTTTCCCTCAGAAAATGATAAGCAGGATGCTTAAAATAACATTATTTGAGGTAGGTTAGTATAGTTTCCTTTTTAAAGGCAATGAGGAGAAGAAGGGAGAAGCAATGGGGCCCAGAGAATTTAAGGGGCTTGCTGAAAACCACAAAGGACATGAGTGCTTTTGTCAGGAGGCCTCATATTTTCAATTTTGGGCTTAGATCCCAGGGTCACAGGGTCTGAGAAGAAGTACTTCTTGCACATTAAAAGTGCGATGCTGTGAACTGAGCTCCAACACATGCACACATAGAATACCCAATAACAAATTCAGAACCTAACCCGAGAGGCCAGATTTCAGGTACATAAGCACTCCATAGGGCGCCTGGCTGCAACAGGTGGACTGCTAGTTTTGATACCTAAGGCTTCCTTCTCCTTCTCAGGCTAGATTTCCAATTTAGCAGAACAGCTCTCCTTGTCCTGAGAGGCGAATGTGTATTGTCCCCTTTTCCATCACTAGCTGAGGGTGGGAGGAGGCGAGAGAGGGTTCAGATGACTTCCTGGACAAAGGAGGTTTGTAGCTGCAGCCTGATGAACATCAGAGATAAGAGTAGCAACAGCAAATTGGCCCCAGTGGGAATGGCAGCAGCACTCTTTTCACCTGAAGGCAAGCCAGCAATTACACTTGCAGTGCCCAGCATCCGTCTGTCTGTTCCTTCCCTGCCCTTGCACGGCTGCCCCCATGCCCCCCATGCACAGACCAGGTGTGCTCAAGGCTACTGCTACGTTATGCGCAGCTTGACAAAATCTTCCAGTCCTTTCTTTCTTCTGCTCAGTTATCTGAAGCTGGAGCTCTGAGCCTTACTGTGCTGGATAACAAAATGGAGAGGGGAGTCTGGGGAGAGAAGAAGGAAAAAGCGTGTACTGCTATGTGCATGGTTTTGTTCCACCTGGGTAGGCACAGCCCACGGGAGAAGGCTGTCTCAGCCCTCAGTATCTCAGGGAATGCTCTCATGTCTCCCCAGACCAGGAGCAGAGCCTTTGGAGATCCCACCCTAGAGGGCAGTGCCTGCTACCAATATTACAACTGCTCCAGAAGCAGGTCAGGATCCACTGTGCATGGGCATGCAGAGGGCTGGAAGCACTGCGCTGGTCTCCAGAGCCAACAGGAGCATGGGCGTCTCTCCTAAGGAGTACAGTTTCCATCAGCTATGGGGAACTGGGAGGAAGAAAATGGGAAGGATGGCGTCATTCTGAAAGCCCAGCTTCCCTGTCCACAAATGACCTGGAGAAGAGCAATGGGTATTACCTGGCTTCCCAAGGAGCAGCGCAACCACCCAAAATCTCTGACAGCAAAACTACAGCAGAAGTAGCTGGGGAGCACTCTCCCCTCAAGGCAGCAGGACTGCAGAATTTGCTGACAGAGGGCTCTGAGGTACTCGGGTCCCAGCATCCAGCATCAGCTCCAAGGCTGGCTGAACGCCTGTAGTCTCCTCCTGGCACACAAGTCGATAAGAAGATTCTCAAAATGCTCTGCATGCTGTGAACCTCCTCTCTGAGCTCCTTCTTTTGTCCCAGCTCCCTTCCTTATCCTGAGTCAGCACAGCTCATAGCACCCAGCTACAAGAAAAGGGCTTAATAGGATAGCTGGACAAAATTAAAGGGGCGTTATTAATTTGACAGGTGCAGCTGCCTGGTGTCATATCCCAAGTTTGTCCTATAGCTGTGCTGATTATTTTCTTTCCTTGGATCAGGGACATTTCATTTATTAGCACTGAACTTCCCCCTCACTGCCTGCAGCCACTGCTGCTCTGATCTCCCCAATTCACTTTGCAATTAAATTTTGTCCTCTTGTGAAACGACTGTGCAGGAAAGGTCTTGTGTTTTGTTTGTTTGCTCCCCCCCCGCACCTCCCCCCCCCCAAAAAAAAAAAAGTTCTACTTGGTCAAAACAGCCTCTGGAAATCCTAGCAGAATCCCAAACAGAGTAAAACTAGCTGGAAACAGTATTATATGAAAAGGACTCTAAAAGCCATAGCTTCATGTACCTAAACCACTCATCTCAACAGGGAAGAGGGAGCAGGGGCACAGGAGGCCACTAAGTCTTAGCTGTAGAGGTATAAATCTGACGTAACCACAGAGTTGATGGAGATTTACATGAAGGTGGTTTGGAAGGAGACACAAGGGGTTTCGTGTTGGGAAAGCTTGAAAAGAGGAGCATCAAAATCATCATGTCCTTCCCTTTACAAACACTGGCAGTCAAACCAACTGATGGGCAGGGAGACAGGGGAGCACGATAGCTCCCATTTAAATGATTTACTTTATTGTCACTGCTGCTAACACCCTTCTCTTTTTTCCCCAGGAATCACATTAACAGCTATAAAACTGCAAATTTAAATGAACTCGGCTCGGGATCTGTTTTTGCTCCATAAAGCTCCAGAAGTCACACGGCTTTTTGTTTGTTTCTTCTCATCCCACTCCTCCTCTACATACACATGCCCAGAAACCTTCATATCAGTAATAAATGACCACTTTTGCTGTTTCCCCTTGTGAAGCCTAATCTTCATGCCTCCCTTCTCTTCCTCTTGTTCCTCCAGAAATAAATACCATCTTTCCCTGGACTGCTCATGCCAACCCTTTCATTCATTCCTAGGACTACCCACTAGCACATATCTGTCTGACATTCCTGGTTTTGTGGGACTGGACAACCTCTCATAAGCCCTGGCTGTCTCACAATCTTTAATTAAATGCAAACACTTTTCTCTAGGCTTCCTTGGCATTCCCTAAGTCCCTGTTCCCTTTCCTATCACTGAATATGTCCAAGGCTGGAGATAGCAGAAGTGATATTACCCTTCCCTAGGAAAGAACACTTTTTTCCAGGACTGAGCTGGCCTGCATTGATGCCAATTACACCAGCTTTTTTATGACTTCATTACTGCTAGAGCCACTATAAAGCGTAGTATCGAAAGGCTGGACCAGCCTTTTTAATTGCACAGAGGTACCTATCATTGTGCTTTTATGTACTTGAGATGTTCTTTCTGATCCTCCACTTCCCCAAGCCAGGGATAGCTCCCCAGGCTAGGCAGAACAGAACGAGGAAAAACCTCAGTAAAGCAGCTGGCATAAGTTGCCTCTCTCTGGAGATCTCCATGTGAGAACCACAAAGCACTTTGGGCTGTTTTAAGCATGACAGCTGGCTGAGCAGCAAAGGTCAATACAGGAAGGAAAAAAGGGAGGAGAGAGCTCAGCGTGAAGGATTCACAGAGCATCACAGGATCTCTCTCCAGCACAGCGATCTGGCCATTCCCAAAAGGCAGGGGGTCAAACTCTGCTCTTATCCATAGCAGCATGAACAGAGTTAAGTTCCCTGACTGCTGCATATCGCAATACTAAATAAATACTCGGGTGCTGCATTTGGAGACGAACCAAAGGAACAGTAGGGGATTGCTTTATGAACTGGTTGAGCGTTGTTAATCCCTGGACAAGGGAAGGTAAGAGAAAAAACCCAGGGTGTCTGACACCAGCTTCCTTGGAGAAGATAAGGGCACCAAAGGGCTGAGATGTTTCTCAAACTGGGGGGTATCCCTAGGACACAAGGATATGTGTCCTCCTGAGTTGGGAGGGCACGTGGGAAGCAGCTGCCTCCTAGATGTGTGCTGCTGCTTCTGTTCTGTGTCCCCTCTGCCAACAATTTCACTTGCCTTATTAACTATTCCCAACAGCCCCACTTTCTGTGTGCGTGCTTGTTTGGGTAATTCTTGTTTCCTCCCATTTAGCGCATAGGAAAAAAAGCATTAGCAACACTCTTGGTTTTAAATGAACCCTATTAATATTCAACTCTGCAAGGAACTGTGGGATAATTTTGATAAATGTGGCTGGGAAGCCTAGCTGACAGAACCAAGCGCAATGCTAGTGTGTGTTCACAGCCCATCGCTGCACACACAGAAGGGGGCAAGAGGTGGGCACAGCATGGGGCTGGGGGTGAGCCAGGCAGGAGGGAGAGCAGAGGCGGGGGTCTGTTGAACAGGAAAGATGCAGTGCTGTATGACAGACTCCTCGAAAGATCGAGAGCAAAATAGGCTTAGTGAGATATGAATGGGGAGAGGAAAAGAAAAGCAAGATGCAGTTTGGAAAAAGCAGGCTAGAATGACTAGGGAAACATCATTTGAAACACGGACACTTAACTGTGGAGGGAAGAGAGAGAAGGAGAAGCCAGCAAACTGTGATAGCAAAATGGAGTTAAAGGTGACAGTAGGTAGGAAATCAGACGCAAGCTTGCAGAGAAATGAAAAAGGGGCTTGAGCGGGACCAAATGCACCTAGGCCACAGTTCAGCAAAGCACACAAATTATTTGAAGGCATTTCCTTTGGTCGATGTACTTGCTCACTTAAAGTAAATGCTTCTGTGGTTCACTGATTGGCAACCTCATGCAGCACCATCTTACAAGAAACGTATTGAAAAACTAGAGGTAGGAGTGAACAGAAATGCACTCGAGGGGTATCAGCAGCTGAGATGAAGAATTACCTGTGCCAAAACTTTTGCTGTAGACCCTTAAGGACTATTTGTTCTCAAAAAGTACGTGCAGCTAAAGGAAAGGTGGCTGAAACTAGAAACAAGTTCAGAAGGAGTTCTGTGAAGGAGTTGTTAAGTATATAATTATTCTTGATGGTATGTGCTTTTAGACAAATCTCCCAAAAGACAAATCTCCCAAAAGGAACAGCTGGAGTCCACTGTTTTTTCTATAGGTGACTGCAAGTCATGCATTTCCACTTCATGCATGAGGTAAGTTCAGCCTGGAAAGAGACTGCTGGGCATCCTCATAAATGCAGTTGAGCTTTCAGGAGCACACAGCAGCAGCTGGAATATCCCATAAGCTTTGGAGCAGTGCAAGAATATACACACTGCTACTGGACTGCCTTCAAATTAATACAAGTAGTTGTTTTTTTTTTTTCCTTTTCCCGGACACATTCCTGTTTTTCAGACCTGTGGAATTACAAATTTATGCCCAGCAGATTTAACTTTTGTGCAAATTAGACTTTCCTGCCCAACTCTATGCATTATGGCTAGATCTGGTCTTCAAAACTGTGGCCAGCACCCAGGGTAGACCAATTCAGCAATAGCTACTAGGAAGATGGTCCAGATAGGACACTGAATGCTGGGAAAGACCGACAGTCATTCCTACGTACCTCCAAACTAATATCTATAAGCACCTCAGTATTCCACTTGGAAACAACATTGCTGATTTTGGGCCTGTGACTCTGAGTTTCTTTGACAAGCAACATGAGAAGCCTGTTTAATTAAAAACAAAGGTAAAACTTCTGCGGGGCATCCATAACAATCTATCATGAGGTTTACTGTGAGGTCCTTGAAAAGAAAGACTTCTACCACAGAACACAGTAAAGCTACAAAGAAGCACACCTCTCAGCAGCAGATTTTCTGTTGCCCAAGAAGCGTGGGAACTACATTTCAGGATTCATGTCCTCTGCTTCCCAGCCTCTCTGAGAACCTTTCCTACACTGGGTGAGTCCCAGGCATGGTTTCAAGCACTTCTGAGCCAACACATTTATGTGTGCCATAGTTTGTTTTGAACTCTCTGCAAGATGCTGCTCCACAAGTGGTTGATCCTGTAAAACTAATTTGCTTTTCCTGCGAAGCAGGTAAACACATGAAAAACGCCAGGATCGTTTAGCTGCCTCTGACGTGCCGGCTGTACCCATGCTGCGAGGTTCTGGAGAAGCGTGTACCTCTCCTTTCGGAGAGCAGCTGCTGTTCGCCTGCAGCTGGTGGAGCCAGCTCCATCTGGAGACCAGATCAGAACCCATTAAGCACAGAGGTAGACTGCTTGGAAGTGGAGTTTGCAAGGCAGGGAGGCAGGCAAAGGCTTGGCTGCAAAATTTCACCTCTTGTAAAGAAAGGAAAGGGAAAGGGGGAAAAAAAGCAACCCACACAGCCTATTGAGCAATTGTTCCTGCATAGCCTCTCCAGTCTAATTGATTTGGACACCACAGCTAATTTTCGCTCATACATCTGTTAGCACACATTAGCGCATGTCATTAGACAGGGAAGCACAGATTAGATGGAGGGGCAGAGCTCAAAGGCCCTAGTTTGGGATGCTGGAACAAGCGAGAAGAAAGACAAGAGGGAGAAGATGTTTGTGCAGGGCTGGAATAGTTGGAAGGAGCTTGGAGTAAAGGGGAAGGATTTGGCTGGCTCAGAGCATTCCCACCAAAGAGTTGCATATGTTCCACCCGCTTACCCATGCTACAAGCACGCCCCTTTCATTTACAGGCATACCACAAAGCTCCTGGTCCTCACCAGCACAGAGGCAATAAAGCCAGAGCTCCCATAAGGAACCCTAAAGTCTATTCTTCCATGTTCTTGCAGTTTGCAGCTGCTTTGGTTATGATTAGAGGTCTCAGAGATAAAAGAAAGGGACAAGAGAAAAAGAAAATGACCTTTCTCGCCTCACGTCACTCCAGCACAGTGTCAGATTGCTCTGGAAATATTCTATATTTAAAGCTTTACAGATATGATGAGCCTTTCCTCTGGAGAAGCAGAACTGTATGAAAGGTACTGGCTAGGAGCATGGGACAGAAGAGAGATAGCAGGATGTCAGCAAACCCAATAACCAAGAGTCACAACCTTCCTCAGGGCTGTTTTGCAGCCTACGAGTGGCTGCAGTTCATTTTTACCACCCCTGACACTAACAGGTCAGGGAGTTGGTAATTTCAGCCTGGCTAGGACTGGGTGCACACCAGAACCACCACTTGGTACAGCCTAATTTGTCCGCTGGTGAGAAAACATCTTTTTCTCCTACCCAAATATTTCTTTTTCAGGAACAATGTAAACGCTCTGCGTACTGGCACTGCAGCAATATGGAGGCATGTGCTCAAATCCAAATCCAGCCTGCATAAGCAATTCGCCAGCTGAAATCCCACAACGCAATGTTCCCATCAGGAGTGGCTGCCACGGCAGTCAGCACGGGTTCTGCAGCGTACGAGGTGCTGCGACTCTGCTGGCAGCATGCCCCGGCTACGCCAGGGCTCTATGTAATTTGGAAAGGAGTTATTTGGAGTTATATCTGTTCACATATGTGGAAGCAAAGGTAAAGATGAAGAGCATAATGAAGTTTCTCTGAGCATATTTGTGGTTTCCCACAGCTTTCCCGTGAAAGGTGGAGTTGCTGTATTGATTTGCTGATGTCTGAAAAAGGGTTGAGCTCATTCTTTCATGTTTTTGCTCCACGAAGGTAATAAAAGAGCCTTTCTTTCCTTTTGGGTCATACTTTGCACAAAACACATGGGAGCCCTAATAGCCTTGAGGCTTTTACTCCTCCACCAATTGTGGTGGAAATTAGCCAACAGGCTTCTGGGTTCACAGGATTGACAGTCACCACAACCATGCAATATTAATTTCCTTTGAAACAACAAGCCAAAAGTTGATGAAACAGCCTTGTTTTGCTCTAACAGACTGCCTGGGAAGGAGGGAGAGGCAGGATTTGTCAACTGCAACTCCATTGCTGGAGTGAAGAGGTCAATATCTATTACAGGGATGATAGAGAGGAAGGTAAGCCTGTCAGTCACAGGGTGAAAAATGAAGCCCCCACCTCCTGTCTAGTGTATAGTACCTCTGCTTGGTCACAGTGAGTCTCATCCTCCGTTCCCTTGCACTGTTTTTGCTTTGGCATAGCTCAGCTGACTTTAGCAGAGTTGCTCCCACACCTTCCCAGGGATCGTGCTCTGCCCGACTTTGACAGGCATGTCACTTCCAATTTAGAGAAGGACTGACGCATAAACATCTGCACAGCCCTCTGCAAAACCACCCCTCTCGTGCAAGCATCTGCCAGCTGAGAAACTCCAGTCCACTAACAAAGCACTGATCAGGGTGGTGGCAAGAGGGGAAAATAAAAGCCGATATCCCCACCCCAAAGGGGTGACTCCCTGGAAAATACCAGGCAAACAGCTTTCAGGCCAGCAAACTGCTGCAGAAGCACCCTGCTTTTGATCCTCTGATGCGACAGAAAGCACATGGGAAGAGCCGAAAGAGGAATCATAAAACTGTGCAATTAGCCAGTGACCCACTCGGATTTGCTTTGCTTCCCCAGCAGCTGCACATCGCACAGATATCTGCACCATCAGGGAGGCAGTGCCGGGCCGGCACCTTGCAGAATTGTCCCTCTTTTTGCTGTAGACCCCCTTTTGGGCATAATTGTCAGGTTCTGATTGCAGGGGGGCACAGGATGCCCTGTGTGGAAGAGGTCGGGGCCACCCCATGCTGGTCCCAGTCGGTCACATCGGTTCTGCAACAGCCAGCACTGACCCGCTGCACCCCAACACCACGGCAGTCAGAGGGGCCCCAGCCCCACTGCCCCAGCAGGGGCAGGGGAGGGTGGCACCATTGGGGCAGGGGGCTGCAGAGGGAACATGTGGGGAAATGTGAGAAGAGAAACAAGAAGAGACATGGGAGGAGGTGTGAGGACACACAAAAGGAGACACAGGAGGGGACAGAGAAGCAGATATAGGAGGATGCATGTGGAAAGGGACAGGGCTGGGAACAGCTCTTGGAGGGAGGCACGCTGTGCTGGGGGGTACCTCGGAGGGACTGTGGCTGGGGGGGACCCACACTGGAGCAGGGACACCCTCAAAGGGACTGCAGCCCATGGAGGGCCCAGGCTGGAGCAGGAAAAGAGTAAGAAGGAAGGAGCAGGGGAAGAAAAGAGTAAGAAACCAGGAGCAGCAGCAAGAAACCATCGCATAGTGACCCAATCTCCTGCACTGCCTGTTGCCTCACCCAGGGGACTGGCAGGGTCTGAGCATAACATGTGGTCAAAACAGGGGGAAAGCAGACTCGGGGCAGGGGGGGTAAGGTGTTGGAGCGAGGCTGAGCCTGGGAAGTGGTTGGAAAGGGGTTTCCCTTGGTGTTTGTTTCATTGTTTCTCTTCTTTGTTTCTCAATAGCCAAACAAGTAATTAAAAGTTTGTGTTAATGGGCAGTAAATTAAGTGAATATCCCGAGTCTAAACAGTTTTGCCCACACCAACCCCCTAGGCTGGTCTCCAAGAGCCAGTTGGTACTGACAAACGGAAGCTTTCTGTGGCTGCTCGAAGAACAGTAAGGTGAGGAAAAGTCTGGGGTTTGTTCCTCCCCCTTACATTATCTGCTTGGACACCATGGCTACCAAAGTCTATGAAGTTCATCATGAAAGGGAACTGAAAATGGGGTTTGTTTTAGTCTGTGCCAGGGGCAGCCTTTATTCTACTGTGTGTCTTCCCACAGCCTGACTGCATGGGCTTCATTATCAGTGTGTATCAAGGACCTCAAAGCATGCTGAAAACATCATCTGTTCAAGCTCTGTAATTCCTGCACTGGTGAAACATCTAATTATCATCCTAAATACATCCATGGAGAAATTGAGGCATTAATGAGGTAGGGTGGGGGAAGTGACTTACCATGGGCAATGTGAATTACTGACACATCAGGAAGGGTACCCAGCAGCAACCCCCCCAGCAGAAAGCAGGGGGGAAGGGAAAAAAAAAAAAAAGATGGACAACAGGAACTGAGAGAAGGAAAAGGAAGAAATAAATGCAAGAGAGAGAAGGAGAGAGCACACAGAGTGAGGAATGCTGTCAATGGAAAAAAGGGCTGCTTCAGTGCATGCCAAGCAAGAAATGGAAGTGACAGCCTGAGCTGCAGAGCGAAAATGCCCCAAACTAAATGGGAAATAGCCAGAGTGGCCTACCATGACTTCTACAGTAGAAAACACTTTGTATTTGGGATGCCTGTAGAGGAGGCAGGAATCCCTCTGACATTTGCATGCCTCAGGGCTTCCCTGAAGGGCATGTTTCCATTGGCAAGGAGAGCATTTGGGACAGCTGGATAAGATGCTGTGAACAAGGCTTGCAGCATTTAACCTCCATTAGGAAGTAACAATTTACTCACTCGCTACCAGTTACCAGGCGCCAGGGCTCAATTACACAAGAAACTTTAAAAGAAGGAGCGTCCATACATTATCACAGCAAACAAGTCAGTGTGACTTCGTTCAAGGGTATCATCCGCCCTGGAACCTATTTCACATCTCGTTGGCTAGCTGAGTGAGAACTGATTGCACATGCTCCCTTGTTTCTCTGTCTGGGTGTACAGTGGAGGAAGACCCCAATTCATTAAAGGAAA
This sequence comes from Gymnogyps californianus, assembly GCF_018139145.2. Classification (NCBI taxonomy): domain Eukaryota; kingdom Metazoa; phylum Chordata; class Aves; order Accipitriformes; family Cathartidae; genus Gymnogyps; species Gymnogyps californianus. The sequence goes on from NC_059471.1 coordinate 127,670,576, forward strand.
CAGAGCGAGATAAAGAGCTGAGCCTCTCCTCGTTAACCTCCTCCGGAAAAGCAGATTCCTGTATAGCCAGGAGTCTTCTAGGGAGTGTTTGCATCAGCAGGAGAGGGAAAAGCACTTCGCTTTTCCTCAGTCTCTCCAGCATTATGGCACAGCAGTGACATCACAGGATCTCTTATGTAATCCCCCTGCTGCTTGCTTAAACTGTGAAATGCAGAGGTTTCCTCCATTGCCCTGCTGCACTCAAGGTGATTCTTTTGCCTCTTGCCCCTGCACCCTCCCCATGACAGGGACTCCAGCTGGGTTTTCTGGATGCACAAAGCAGACTAGCCCCCGGCACCTTCTTTAGCTACACCATCACACAGCCTCTCCTTCCCTGTCCCCATCATCCAAGTAACAGTACCCCTAGCACTGCTTCCCTGGCACGTTCCTCCAATGTGATTCTCCCTGGAGATAAAGGATAGGATGGGTCAAGAACAAAAGGGTGGTATCTAGGCTGAAATCAGGAGGAGATTGGCCATCAGAACCTTTGATTTCTGCTACAGCCTTCCAGTTAGGGCAGAAAACCCCACCTGCTTGTGCACTGGAGCTTTGTATGTTCATTACAGTTGCCTGTGATAACATGCGATTACTTCTGAGAACCTGCAACGCCCATGCCCTGAGTCTACAAGCCTTCTGCATGCAGCCTTACAAGTAAAGAGTTGAGGCTCAGAGAAAACACCCCCAAAGCTACTTGGGAAGCCTGATGCACAGCATAGGATTGGATCTACATATCCCCAGTAGGTACCAAACACTGGAGTGCCCTTCCTCTCTACTCCAAAGGAGAGCAAAGCCTCCTTTCCCTCCTGCCTCCTTCGCACCACTCGGTCAGGCCTGCCTCGGCTTTCCCGCTGCCTTGTATTGGGAGCGGCCATTGCAGATCCCCACTGAGTATTTTAGCAGGAAGAGTGCTGCCTGTTTGCACGCTGCCCGTCACATTTCGTTTGTTCTGCTCCTGTACTCCCTTAGTGATGAGGCGAAGCTCACCCACAGCTGGTGTGGCCGGATGAGCCAGGGATGGCCCGGCTGCCACAGGAGCCCTACTTCACCTTCACACTCAATGAGAAGGCAGCACCAGGTAATAGGAAGACAACAGCAGCTGGGAGCCAGCTGTGTGTGCTGCTCTCCTGGCCAGCGTGGGTTGCTCTTCTCCAAATCCCACAGCTCACAGCAGGCGGTGTGCAACCATTATGAGACACGTTATATTGCGATGCCTTCAGGCACAGAAACTCTGCCAACAACTAGGTACTTGCTCTGGAGGAACAGGGAGAATGCGACTTATTTTTTCCTTTTTTTTTTTTCCCTGTGGATCAGGTGCAACCTATTTTTTTAACCTATTTAAAGCCTTTGAATCTGCTGTCTGTCACAGTATTTGACTATCTTCCACAACAGTCAACAGTAACGTGGAAGTCCCCAGTGGTCTTCTTGGGGCCCTAGACAGATCAAGGCAAGCCTAACACAGGAAGAGATTTAATTCTTTCTCTTCTTTGTATTGGTTGTCAGTCTGCAATGGTTATGAGAGCAAATCCAAGTATGTGTGTGCCCTTTGCACCCCAAACGAGGAAGAAGTCAAGCCCCTCAGGCAGTCCAGCTCCAAAGAATAAGGAAACAGGACTGGGAGCTTTGTATTGTCAAATCTCAGAAGATCTGGCCTTACCAAAACCAAATCTCCTAGGGAAGTGGAAACATGCTGTAGGAGCTGCTCAGGGAGCTATCTTCCTGATCATTCCTGAGACTTACTGCCAACACTATACTACTGTATGTAGGGGGCTCCAGTTAAAGGTTTGGCTGACTGTTTGAGATGCATCTCTTCTTTGGCCATGAGCTGCTGAGAGCTCTATTGGCTCAAGCAAGGGGATCCTTATTCTTATCTAAAGAGCCTAAACTCTTTTAAACTCAAAAGACAGAATTACAATCCTAATTTCCACCCTGGCCTTCAGCAATGTAATGGTCAAACATTGAGTCAAGTCCCAACAGTATGCTAGACTCCCTTCCCTGTGGTGAATGTGCAGTGGGAGAGTGGGGAAACCCTTGGGGACAGACAGCAAGACAGAGGAAAATGCTTCTAATAATTCCTAATAATACATGATGCAAGCTGCACCTCTACACAAGGTTCCCTCTGATGCATAAACCAGAACAGATATTTTTAGTGTTCAGCCAAAGAAGGACTGGGAGGCCCACAAGCACCTCATTAGTGATAGACTGTAATGAGGAAGAAGCTATTTTCTCTCAGGTTATTGGGAACCTTTAATGCTGATCCAGTTCTCCTCCCGCTTACACAAACATAACCCTATTTGCTCTCCTAGAGACAATCAGAATCAGGCTGTTGGTAGAGGCATAAACACAATTTTCTTAAGAAAACAAACTGGAGTAGAGCTTACACATCAAATTTAAGCTGGTAAGGGTGGTGGTGGCAATTCACCTCAGTTAATTTACTCTCCTAAAATAAGACATTTAATGTAAGCGCATTTTTTAACCTAACCCTATGGTCGATGAAGAGAGAGAGAGAGATTTTGAGAGGTCCAAGCATTTCCAAGCATTTCCAAGATTACCTTAGGTTAGATACCTATTAGAAGGATACAGTTCAGTGAGGTAAGTCCCACCCAGAATTTGCACAGTCACATAGCTTGCACTGACAATGTGCTGAGGATGACCATGACAGTGTCCTCACCAGCTGGGCATAGTCCCATAGGATCTGAATAGAATAGGCAAAGCCAGGTGCTGGTATCATGGTTCATCAACAGTCCCAGACACGGTGAGATGGTGAACCAGATCCAGGGTCCATGCAGGAAGACAAGGCCAGAGACAAGGCTAGAGATAAGCTACCCACCACACAGGTCCAAGGTCCATCCAAGAGATGGTACCAGAGACACAGCTGGAGACACGTACACCTAACATGCAGATCCAGGCCTGAGCTTACATGGAGTCCCTGGTCAGAGGGCAGATGGATACCCCTGGGGAGACTGGTCAAGGTCTAATTAGTGCACTCAGGGCCCTGGCAGACAATGCATTTCCTGAAGAAGTAAAAGTGGTTCCCAGGAAGACGATGGAGCTGTCCAGAAAACTAAATGGGGCACATGACATCTCCAAGACTAACCCAGCATCAACTTTTGTGTTAATAAAAATAGCCAGTGGGGATGTATTTAGTTATACTAATGTCTTTCCCCGCTAAAAGTAGAGTCACTGCGAGCATTTTATATGCAGAATGACTAATTGGAATAAGCTGTGCAATTTTCAGCTTAAACCAGCTCCTTTATGCTCAACATCCGCCCAACATCTAATGACACAGTTTATATTTTCATTGAGGATTTAGCATCCGGGCGAAAAAGAGAAAGCTTTACGAGTCTTCAAGTCAATTAGAATTTAAATGTAGGTCGAATGCCAGGGAGAAGAATGGGACCTGCAGCAATTCAGATCTCAGATGTGCACGTACTCTAGAGACAGAAGAATCATTTGCACACTTATTCTATCTTCCAGAGCTGGGGGCATTTGGAAAGGCAGGTTGTTCTCTGCTGCATATCTAATAGTGTTTTGGCCAACTAGTCTTTAAAGTTTCTGGGAAATGACTCTTCTACCTTTGCCCTTGGGAGGCTATTTCACAGCTGAATACATCCCATTCCTGATCTGCTCTTGTTAGTCCTAGCTATGACCTCTATAGAGAAGTACACAACTTCTTTAAATACTTGGTGAGTCTGATAGTTGTTCGCAGGGTGTTTTTGCACCTAGATCCAATCCAGCACACCCCAGCACTAGCCTGGAATACATCAGGAGCAACTTTTGTGAAGTCAGTGAAGTTGCATTGATATAAACCAGCTCTCAAATACTACATCTTCCACTGCATTATCATTTAACCAGGATTCGCAGATCTCCCTCTTTTAAATTTTAGCATATTTGTCTTTGCAGTTCGCTACAATTCTACTTGTATTGATCAATGTCGCTGGAGAACAGACAGGAGGAAGCCACTGATGAAAGAAGGGCCAGGATGCAGTCACTCACGTGACAAAGTTCGTGGAGAGGCCTGGCAAACCACGCAGTTATTGCTCACTTCACTTCGATACTTCTGTACACTAGCATGGACACATGCATGCACACACATATGTATGTCATCCACTACCAAAAGTATCACTTCTAGTCTAAACTACTTTCTTTTTTTTCCCTCTCCACTCTGCTGCTCATTAAAACTCATCTCTCCTACCTACAATGGTGAAGAGTCAGCAGGCTGCCCAAGTAGCATTAGCTAATGTGAACTGACAGCCTGCCACCATTTTCCGAAGGCTTACATTTTTGATATCTGCCTGTCTTCCAGCCTGACTAATTCTATGGAAGACTTTTATCACAGGGAGATTGACCTCAGGCAGGAGACATCTTGTGTCACTGTGAACAAGTGAAATGAAGACACGATGGGGATGGCAAGAACTCACTAGCAGCAAAAGGGAAGGAGAAGAAAACTGATGTATGACAAGAATACCTGCTTTACCATGGCAGGCAACTCAGTGATTGGTCCTCTAATGAACAAATTCACTGAAGAACCTGAACTGTGGCATACTTTGAGACTCTGTATGAGGCAACCTTAACTGATGATAAACTAAAATACCAGTCAAGTTATGAGAACCGTTTTCCCACTGATTTACAACACTGGATCCAATTAAAGAGTTCCTCCTTCCCTCTGCCAGCTAGTGCCTCATGAGGTTCATAGGCTGCCTCACAATGACTTACGGGGACACAGTCTGGAATACCTCTGTACCTGGGTTTTGGCACAGTAATTTCTACTACATTTTATCACAGAGATGTGGAAGTAAAAAAAGTAGAAATGTTCACAGCATCGATACCTGTTCATACGTACAGAAAGTAAACAATGCTGTTACCGTATTTCCCTGCTGAGGTGCTGTGTCCCACAGGAGCTTTAGTCTGGAGGACTTGCTATCCTCTTTATTTCCCAAGCTCAACATCCCTGGCTCAACTACGTTCCTCAAGATCCACTTCAGCCTCCTCTCCAACTGAACGGCAGATCCATCCCAAGAATCACAATTTCTTCCCATTCAAGGCTTCTGAGGCTGCCATGAAAAGAAAAAGCTATTCGTCCAAAAAAACCTACATTCCTTCTCTCCCTGCATGGTGCCAGTTGTGCCCCAGTTATGCCTTTCAAAAAAATCAGGTCACTCTGCTGTTAGCTCTATAGTACTGGGTTGGAAAGCTCCTGAGAAGGCATGACCGTACAGCTCCCTAAGAGCTCAGGACAGCTCTTTCCATCAGTGGTCTGAGCTTCCTCTTCCAGAACAGGCCAATGGCTGAGTGTACCAGACCAAGGAGGAACAGAAACTACAAAAAACTGGGAGGATTAGCATCCACGACAATTTCGTATTTCACGTGTTCCCTTCATGTCAGGCACTATGGGTGCCCTTTGCCTCTGAGTCCCCTCTAGATCCTAAAGGAGTCTTCACACACCTAAAGCTTATGTGTAGCCAAGCAACTGCCCCTTGTGGTGAGCTCCAGATCAAAAATTTCAATGAGAAATCTGACTTCTCCGCAGACAGATGAACGCTATCGCCACTTCCCTCCCACCTGAATGTGCCTGCTTTGTACTTAACCCTTCTGTTCTGAGATCCCTCTCTACATCAATTTTTCTGCTTTGGCCTATCTGCTGGATTTACTGCATTCCCCAGGAGACATAATGCCTCTTAGATGGGCTTCTGGCAGATACATACAAGACTTTTACCCTTATGGATCCTTTCCCTCAGGCTGGGTGGCAGAGTCAGCAGTCTCAGTTTGCCCTCATTAGCATCTACTGTGCAGTAGAAACGGTCTGAGTTTGCAACCTTTCATCAAGATTAGGAGTTCACTATTTCATTAGTGGGCCAGCAGACATGTAGCAACATATATGGTGCATCAAAAGGTGGGATTTGCTTCCTTAAAGAGCGCTATCACCGAGAATGGGCTGTAATGATCTTTGAAGAGGCCAAGTGCCCTGTAGCAGTGATGAATAAGGAATAACCAAGTGGCTGGGTAGAGCTGCAAAGCCGCAATTCAAATTCATACAATGCTGAGGGAGGCCTATCTCTGGGACAGTGGTTTAAGCTCATCGTGAGATAGGGGAATTAGGGCTAGAGTAGAAGAGAAATTGTATTTTTTGTATATTGCCCAACACTGTTCACTCATCCCTGCAATCATCCAACATGCCCTAATTGCTTCAGTATGTCCCTGCAAAACAGAAACTGAGAGTGACTTGGTAAGAGACATACAAAGACACAGATCTAAGATGTACACAGAAGCAGTCATCCAACAACGATGACCAGCTGTCACAGGCAGCAAAAACCTCCTGGCAGTTGGCACCGGCAAATTTTCAAATACCCGCTGGTCACTGCTACCCCATTAATCGTGGGCACTTTGCCCAGTCTACATTCCTGAACAGCTTTTTTCTTTCTCTTCCCCCTCTCTCTTCCTCACAGACTTCTAACACAGTTAATAAAAAATTGATCAGGGCAACGAAATAAACAGCAATTTGATTTGATCTGGGAGCCAAGGAGAGGAGAGTTTTTCTGCTGTTCAGGTGCAGACTCCGGAGTTTCTGCAACTGCTGGCAGAAACGTGCCCACAAAACCAATAGGATTACAAAAAAGGAGATGTAGAGGGTTTTTTGGTTTTTGTGGGGGTTTTGTTTGTTTGGGTTTTTTTTTAAGGGAGTGGAAAGGGCTGATAGGGAGACCAGTCAGCAGTGTGCTCTTGAACCCCAGGAAGAAGAGGGTAACACTGTGAAATCCATAGGGAGCAATGGACTTCGCAGCACCAGAGGTGGAAACGAGCACGGCAGCACCCACCACTGATACACAACAGTCACTGCAGCTCCTGAGAACTGCAGATGCAAGTGACTAAATATCTGGAGTTTCTTTTTGAAATCTTATATAGTTCTCCCTTCAGGGAGAAGAAAGGAGAGAGGAAGAAGTACTTAGGTCTAACACCAGTGATGTCCCAAAGGAGTTCAAGGACTAGAGAGACAGGAGCAGCATGAAATCCAGGAGGAAAATGAAGTGCCCTGGAATAGTTTGGGCGAGAATAGCGTTACTCATCTAGTGAAAAATTTAGCCTGTGCCTCAAGGCTTTGCTGGGCTGGTAGCTCTGGGAGCAGCAAGTGCAGAAATCTTTTCAGGGGAGTCCCCTCTGGCTCAGTGGGAAACAGCAGGCAAGAGTATCCAGACAAGGAGATGGCAACCTTCCACTGGGAGAGTTTGCATGAATTTATGTCAGGCTTAAAGCAAGAGATCTGGAGGGGAATGCAGCTGCCCATTGCGAGGAGAAGTAAATATATCAGGGATTATAACCAAAAGTGTTATCCAGCGTAGAACAGATTACAGACTAAAAGAAAAGGTATTGTTATACTATTTAAAGCCACACAGTCGAGGTTATGGCAAGAGGAAGAGCCAAGGCCAGTCAATGCCACCGAGGAGACAGTATTAGATTGTCAGTAATGCTGGAGTCTCTAGAACTAGTCTCTTATACAGTTTCGTCTTTCCTGCATAGACATACAAGGTGGATTCATGTCACCAAATTTTAGACATCGAAAAGTTTGCTGTGTAAATCTAAGTTAGTCATTCACATTTCTCCTGTAGTCCAAACAGAGAAACAGGGACTTCTGGAGGATGATCCATCACATTATCTCAAGGCAGACAGCACAACGAGTAAGATGCCAGCTTCTCCCAACAGACTACAGATACTACAGATGAGGGCCAGATGACTAGCTTAGATTTGTGCTACTAACACTTAGATGTCTAAGATTAAGTGTGATGAATCTCACCTGTAGTATACCGCTTCTGTTTGCATAACTAAGCGTCCACACAGACAAGAGATGCAACACCTTAAGAGAGTTACACTTAAAAGACTAATTGACAGAGATGTATATCTCTGGACTTGGATTTTAGTCCTGCCTCTGATAGGACACCTGTGCAATTTATCTAGCAGAACCATGTACACACCCTGGATTTGTTAAAATGAGGCGAACCTTTTATGAGCTTGGATGGCTATGTCTATACTGTCAATGTGGTTTGTTCTCTTTTGCTCCAGAGGGAAAACCACAGTCTCTCAGTTTTGCTCCAGTCCTTTGGACAGTCGTGCACACAAACATGAGATCACTCCCAGGCTCTTTCCTGGAATGAACTAGTGCATCCGCTCTCAGAGGAAGAGCAGGCACAGATGACACGGACAGTCCACTCCAGACACACAGACAATGCCAAGTTCGGCTTCCTCAACCTGCGAAAGTCCTCCAACACCAACTCCACAGGCCCTGAGCTTTCAAATTCCTCCATGTGCTCGTGTGCCATGTAACACACACTCTTGGCATCAGGTTATAAAAACACCAGTCTGCCAGACTGTGTCCGAGCCTTCTCATTATTTCAGGCACTTTTAACTAGAAAACATAACAAATCAATCAACCAAAAAAGAAGCATGTCTCAGGGCCACAGGGGCACCACAGGGAGCATGGAGCAGACCAGGCCCCCCACCAGTGCCCAATGCAGTGTGGACGTGATCTATCCATTCCAAAAGGCAGTACCATCAAGTAGCATGGATACAAGCCAGTCTATGCCATCTGGCCTGGAGTCCAGGGCTTTCTCTGATACTATCCACAGATGGAGTATAGGTATAACCAAGGTGTCAACCTCAATTGCAAAGATGGTCCACAGGCTTTGCATAGCTGTAAATATTCTCCTGGAACACAGTCATGCCATGAATTACGTGAAACATACTCACAATAGTTAAAAACACAGTAGGAGAAGCAGTCACTGCCACCCTGGTTAATGAGGGGTGGTCTCCCTATGAATTGTCAAACAGGTTAATGAGGGGTGGTCTCCCTATGAACTTTTGTTCTTAACCTCTTTCCTGTAGGTCAACAAGTGAATTAATCTTCAAGGTAAAATCATGAATTGGGAGCTCTATGCCTTCATAATCCCTAAGATCATCGTTGGATTTGTATCGTCAAGGTCATAAGGCTTCCACCTTGCAAAGTCTGCTCTGTGGTTATTTGGGGAGATTTATCCTACTTCTTCGCAAAGAATTTTTTTTTTTTTTTTTTGCATTCAAAACAGAAACATACCCCAAAGTCACGTTCCCATCAGTCTAACAAGGGGACAATCATTTTGAAGAGACTCTCCAGACTACAGCTGCTGCTGCGGCACCTGCATGAGGGCCATGTGGAATTCAGGTTTAGGATCTTGCTTCTTGGCTTCTCTCCCTTCAAAAGGCTCTTTACTCTGTGTTGTACTTCGCCTGTCTGCACTTAACACATTAATGGACATACTTGCTGCGTACCAAAGCTGAGAGCTGAACCTCCCAGTTAACAAAACATGAGTCCCACTCACCCACTAACTCAGAGTACAGTTTACAGTACTCTAGTCCTAACATTCAACTTCTTCTGGTGACATAGTTCTGGTCTCCTTGCAGACAATTTTGTCAATGCATCCAGCAGCCAGCTCATGACCACCCTTCCACGCAGAGCACTACTAACCTCTCTTATGCTCAAGTCAACCATGGCCAGATGCCCCAGGCCTACCACATCACCCGTACCCTGTGCCTAGCTGACTATCCATATGCCAGGATGCTGTGAAAACAAACTCACTGGTCTTGCAGCCTGAGCAACTTATAAGCTGAGAGCACCCAAAGGTGAGATGCCATTATGTTAAAATCACTGCACCATGGGAATCCCTTCCCCACACATTCAAAGGGAGTGTCTCCTTACCTTCTTAAAGGCAAGAGGTTTTTCTTAGACTGCTGACAGAAAAGACTCAGAAAGGAATAAAGAAGATAATAGGCTGCCAGAGGCCCAATTTACGCACCCCAAAATTAATGAGTCATTCCAATTAAATTATTTGCCCTAAATTAAAACTTATCACCAAAATCCAATTCTCATTTCATTAAAGAGGACCTCCCTAGTTATCAATTTTTTTTCTCCACAGATTTTTTTTAAAGGTAACCTTCATGGAATGGGAAGAAAAAATGTAGTTTTAGTCACTTTTCTGTTTGAGGAGCCCCAAAAGTTTTATTTTTTAAGAACTGTTCCTCATTCCTATATGTGTCCACATAATAAATTAAGATGTTCCTAGAAGATTCTATGGAAGACCGGAGAAGTACAAGATCATGCCATGAAATACACGACGTAAGGGAAATCTGATACATGAAGAAGGAGGGGATTTTAAAAGTAGCATTGCCCAAGCCTCAGCAGCCTCAGCCTTTTGGTATCAGAACTGAGAAAGTTTGCAACCCCCGTTTGGGGATCTCCAAAGGGTCTTTCAGTAAAAGGCAGGTAGACAAATGATGGCACTCCCAATATGTCTTTGAGAAACAAACCGATCTTTTGATCGTACTCTCAGACTTTCACACACCACTACGACTTCTCAAGCAGGGCTTGGTTCCTCCTACCACAGGTCTGCCCACTGACAGCCTGAGCTGTGACAGGCAGAGAGCCAGCGCTGCTGATGAGAGCGGCCACGTGCTCCCGCTCCCTTAGATTGCCCACGCCAACCTTTGTTTCCTTCCCAGGAACAACCTTTCTCCTGTTTTCTGTTGGAGATTAACACTTCTTAACCTAACATTTGTTTTTTAAAAGACATTTTCAAAAGCTGTGGTTGGGTTTTGAGAAAGTACTCCCTGTCTAAATACTCCATAAATGGAAGCCATATGTGTAAGTATCTGTTTCTTTTTTGGCTATTTTGTTGTGTCCACATTTGGCAAGTTATTTTTTCCCCTTAACTATCACATCTCAGGCTTTATTAAACCAAGCTGCTATTCTGTTATTTTGGAGGCTTTTTTCCCAAGCAACTGACTACTGACATTTTAGCGGCTATACAGGAAATGTGATATTAAGTCATTATTTTCTCAGAATGTTTCTTCACTTTCTGGTGAGTAAGGAGCTGCTATGGGGGTAGCAATTCCAATGTTTCTAAAGATAAAAAGAAGAGCTGGAGCTCTGAAAAAGCCATCAAAATCCAAACCCTGAAAACCTATTACTTAATATAATTTATCATTCGTTGTTTTTGTGGAAAGCAGCTGGAGGCTTATCCTACGAGGCATAGCATGCCTACGCACCAAAAAGACAGACAACGCATCCGTTCAGGAGTGATGAGGGCCAGCAACTGGATAGAGACAAATGGTAGGAGCACACAGTTACTGCAGGTCGGCTGGGGTCAATACGCACCATGCAGACACAAGGATGTGGTAGGAAGGCACAGCACAGAGACGATGCCTACCTGTCTTTCCCCACTCTTCAAATCCTCAAGTCACTTTTAAAAGGACAGTCTCATTTTAGAAATACTATCTCCTTGATCCCTTTCCTGAAATGCCAATTTCTTTCCTTCTGTAATTAATTCATATTAAATACTAAAATGGGAAGCTTTTAAAGTAGGAAATAAATTTCCTTCTTTCTACAAGTCTTGATGTTGTTTTTGAACTGCTGGCTCAATTTAGGTTTATTTTACAATCTGTTTCTAGCCAATTCCAATTTCAGATGAAATCTTGGCTCCAATGAAGCAAAATTCCTTTAATTTCAGTGGAATCAAGATTTTGATCCAGGTTCTCATCCACTAACATACAGCTATGATGAGTGCAGACAGTAACACAGCAGCCAAAAACATAGAACATGAGCTGGTGGACCCCAGGAATCTGGAATTTCATCCCATATGGAGTTTTGAGCATGGCAGATTAGCAGTATCGACTCAACTGGCACGAGTGAAATAAGAAAAACAGACAAAAGGAACACACTGTTCCACGAACGCTGGAATTAGCAAGGCCTGGTTTACTGCAGCTACGTGTCCTAGGTCCTGATGCCTCATACCTCGGAAAATCTTCAAAGCTCTTGACCAGTTTTAGTCAAGGTGGCACCCGCCAGCTGGCATGTGTGTGGCTCCAAACCAGCCTGCAACCGTACAGCCTTTTATGCATCCCATTGGTAAGGGATGCAGGAGGAGACTGGGGTCCACTAGTGAGAATTTGAGGGGCAGGAGCTCTTGTCGGGGCAAGGTCATGGCAGGTATGAGGGCTGCTGGAGCGAGCTGAGCAGAGGACTGCCAAGCAGAAGGGCAGGCAAACAGCATAACCATACAAATAAACCCGTGCACACTTTGTTTCCTTAGGAAGCCACGCTACTCCCAGTATCTCTAAGGTTTGGATATAATAAAAGCTCAATTGAGTGAACCTCAACCTGGCAGTAAAGCTACGGAAACGGTTGATCTGAGACGGAGAATGTGGAGCATGATTAACCTTAGCTTTCATCCGTATTGCAAGTAAAAAGACAAGCTGATCCTAAAGTTTCTAGTGGAGACTAGCTATATATCTTTTCTCATTATTTTGGGATAGAAATCCAAAGCTTCAGATCAGATCTTTTTGAGAATTTTTTTAAAACACATTTTTGCTCATTTTCAAGCTACTAAGCAGTTACAGGCCTGCTATGTAAAATGAATAAGAGATTTATTCGTGACTATACTAGCACTTTTTTCCTGCAAAAAGTTCACAAGAGGGTGTGGCAAAAAAATTGTTCACTCGCTACTGACAAGACAGTGGCCATCATGGAGGGAGCAGGCAATGGGAATCTATGATTTAGGATGTCCAGGGGGCTATATCCTGTTGTGGGCAAATAGGGTCAAATTTCAAGGCTTGCAACAGGTCAAGGCAACTCTGTTGCGCTACCACGGCCACTGCTTTTTCAGCAGCGCGAGCAGGAACACACTTGGCTTTACAATTAATGGTTATTTGCGCTCTCTCAAGGGTTAGCAGTCTTGGTGGTGGGACTAGGTTCTTGCTGTGTTTGAAGTTGAGAGCAAAATACTGTCCCTACTCCACTGTCTTACAGTCCAGGCTAAGACTTGGGACAGTAGACTGAGCCAATCAGACCGAGAAATAACAAGGCAAAATCTTTCACAGCACTGGTCTGAATCTAGAATCAGCTGATCAGACAAAATCACACAAAATCAGCTGATACTGCTCTGAAGAGACCACTCAAGCTAAGCTGATTTATATCACTAAGGAGCTGGATTATCACATCAAGATCCTTCCTCCCAGCCATAGGAAAGCTTTCCACGTATTTTATGCAATACTCCTTTCTCCAAAATGAGTAAGCACTTTTTGAAGTATTCTGTTTTTGTCTCCTGCCTGCACCTGCAGAGCAAGCACCAAAATATTTCCAGAAAAAACTCCTGATTTATGCACTAAGAAGTGCTGAGATCCAACCTATATAACAGAGCCAAACCTATGGTGCATAGTAACATTCCAGCCATGCCTGGAGATAGGGAAACAGAAGTTAAGAGGCATCAGGACACTATGGGGAGGCCATAAAAATACTAGATGGGGAGCGGCAGGAAGTTCCTTGGTAACCTATGAAACACCAGGTGCAGTTTACTGCAATTTATGAGTTTAGGCAAAACAAACCAGCACAGAAAACCTAGAAAGATTGCCACCAATACTACTGTGTGCCTGAAATTCTGGAATTATTTTGCTGGTAGGAAATTACGGTCCATGGTAACAGCAGAAGGGGAGCAGCAAGATCTACCGTGTTTCAGTTCCCCAAGATGATTCCCTGCTCTCTCAGCTTATTTTCCCCATCAAACTGATCCGCTGTCACTTCCTTCTGAGCACACTGGTCCTGTCTCTCCCAGTCCCTGTAGTAATCTGAATTTATCTCCTCCCTCCAATCTTTTCTTCTTCTCCCCCACCGCCCCCAGTAAAATGATCTTTTTTCTTCCTCCCAGAAAATTCATACTCCCATGTTATCTCATTATTCTTTGCAACAGCATGCCAAATTCGCTGTCATTTTCCCACTGGGGCTATGTCCTGAAAAAGACAAAGTGGTCTGTGCTCGTTCTTACCTACTGCAGACTCCGTGGAATTGAAAATGCTACAGTGTTAGTGCTCAGAAAGATCCCTCCAAATTCTGGGCTCTGCGCCCACAAAGCGGGGAAGCAAACATCTCTCAGAGAACAGCATCTGACTCCAACATCCTTATTGTCTGGCTAGCAAAGGAAAAATAGCTTCAGCTCTCTTCAAACCGCTCTGCTTCCAGCGCTGGCCGAAGAGGTGGGAAGGCCAGGCATGCCGAGGCAAGACGGGCTCCCACCACAGCTCTGCTGTGCTCAAAACCAGCCCGGCGCTGGGCTCCCAGCAACCCGCTGCAAGCACTGACGGCCACCAACCCTGTATTCTGGCAGGGAATAAACTCCAGTGGAGAATGACAGAAAGGGGTCTGGAAAGATTAAAAGGATGCATGGCACCATATGGACTGCTCACCCTGGGCTCCCTTCTACAGCCAGTGGAGAGACGCTGACATTTCCACTGGCCAATTCATCTGATGAATTTTGGATGGCTACTTCAGGATGAGCTGGACTGTGTCTGAGAAGAGCCTGCTTCTCCTCACTAACGACAAAGGGAGTCCAAGGTGACCCACTCCAGTGGTAACAGCTACATTTGGTCGGATGAACGCCACTCTGGCTCATTGGCTCAGGTCTCAGGCTGGTGACCAGCAGAAGTTACCTCCACCTGATATCTGACTTCAGGCTCCTATAAAACACACTCATGTGCCTTGCTCCAGTTCTGCTCAGAAACCCTTCTCACAGTCCCGAAGTCTAAAGCATAATCTTTCCCTATCGCTGTCCTCAGCAATCAGGGCAAGGGCTGAGCGGCTAGTGGACAACACCCTCCCTCCTCAGCCCTAGACCCAGCTCTTACCGAGGGGCTTGTTGGCAGAGCAGTGCTTACACAGGGGAAGCCTGGCTGGCTTCAGCTGCCTTTCTGGGTAAAGGATTACTCTCTGCAGTGCTTTACTAGTCACCAGCACAAAGTCCTTTAATTTCAGGGGAGTGGACTGAGAAGGGGCACAGCTAATCTACCACAGAGTTAATAATAAATTTTCTATGGTTAAATCCCAGCAACAACAAATACATCTTTATACCACTTTGAAACAATGAATGGTCAGTCTGAATCTTTGCAAGCAAGGAGCTCTACAAGGCAATGCATAAAGGAGAAAGGCTACACCCTGTGGTTCTTTTCACACACTAATACCTATCGGTTTGAAAGAAAACTGTAGGATTTGGCCTTTAGCTGCTATACATTTGACTTTGAGTTTGTGATTAGGGCTGGGCAGTAAAGAATTCCTCTTTGCGAAAATTTGCTGCTGATGTTTCCAAATTTGTTTTTGTTTTGCCAAAATGACAAAGCCCTTTTGATTTTTTTTCATGAAATAAACACTAAAACAAGGGAGAGCCCACATTCTTTGAATAGCCAATAACTGGAAATCACAAGCAACGTTAGTGAGCCTGCAGGAGTCCCAGGCTCTGAGCAAAAATGTGAATGTGAGTTCTGCATACCTCAGTTGAATGCTCTAGCTTTTAGATAGGCTGTGGCAATGCTATGCCTTTTTCTCTTCCCAATTTTGACCAGAAAAAGCACCTCAGACCTGTAAAACTTTCCTGATTAACTTTTAATCAAAGCCAAAACTAGTGAAATGTTTTAGTTTCACTGAAAAGTTCCCAGCCATCTCCATTCACAATGATGCCTTGCTGTAAAGGCTCTGGACAGCAAATACAGCAACCATCTGCTTGCTCCTAGTTGAAAGAGTTATTCCTTTAGCCTGACTTGGACAGGCCTAAGTCTTTATTGCAGAAATTTTTAAACTCCATGTCTGCTAAGATCTCTGTGCCTTTGTGCCTGTGACCCTGATGAGACAAATAAGGCCTATAGGGATTTCTCTGCTGATCTTTAATGCCTGAGAAGGGCTTGAGGATATAGCCCTAAAAGAACAAGAACCCAAGGTAACGCTGGGAAAGGAGCAGCCACCATGTTCCCCTTACGACTCATTCTCCTGGAGCAAGTCACTCAACATACTGGAACAAACAATTAAACACCCCATTTATAAGCACCTAGAGGATAATAATACAGTAAAGGAAAAAATAAGCAATGTACTTTTGGCAAGCACATATCATGTCACCCCAGCCTCATTCCCTTTTTTGGTAGGATATCTGGCATAGCAAATAATGCAGGAGCAGTATGCGTGACGATGTGATACATCTTGACTTCAGAAGGCCTGACAGTCTCTTGAACAAGCTAAGAGAATATGGTGGATATTAAATCACCATCAGGATGCTTCAAAGAGCTGCAATCAACAGATCACTATC
The DNA here is from genome assembly GCF_018139145.2 of Gymnogyps californianus. NCBI lineage: Eukaryota > Metazoa > Chordata > Aves > Accipitriformes > Cathartidae > Gymnogyps > Gymnogyps californianus. The sequence goes on from NC_059471.1 coordinate 127,686,754, forward strand.
CACCAGAGATGGAGGTTTTAGTGGATTGCTACCACAGTCCGCTTTTGTGCCCTGATCTCATCAATACTTTAATTAACACCTTCATGATGGAACAGAAAGAAGGCACCTGACTTTTGTCAATGACACCAAGTTGGGGGCAGTTGCAAGTGCTTTGGAGACCAGGTTCATAAGTAAACTGAAGAAGTGGTCTCCATGGAGAAACCAACCAGATGGCATCCAACAACAGTGAGCACAAAGCGCTATGCTCAGGAAGGGGGGAAAAAACAATTAATGCTCAAATACAGAAGTGGGGAATGAGCTGCAAACAGTGCTGCGGATGAGTAACAGAGGGTTAGAAAGCAGCAGAGAGACTGAATAAGCGAAAGCAATGAGGCGCTTTTATAAAAAAGGTAAATCTCATCTCATTCTAGGGTTAGGTAAGTGAAGCATGATATGCAAAACACGGCTGGTAATTTTATCTGCACAACTGAGTCCTAAATGGGAACTCTTGCTTTGGTTTTGGACACTACACTTACGGAAACATGTAGACAAATCAGACAGTAGTGAAATACATATGACATAAGGGTTGGAAAACACGACCTGTGAGAAGTAGTGAGCCTGTTAAGATGGACTAGAGAGGTCTGAGACACAGGCATTAATGGGCTTCTAGCAGATAAATGGTAGTCTTGAGGAAGAGAAGGAGAAATTACCACTGTGTGTCTTGGAAGGACCAGAAATAATTGGCAGCAAAATCAATTTGGATTCTATGTTAATAAAAGCTTTCCAAGTGCAAGGAGAGTGAAATAATGGCCATGCACTGGCTATGCAGGCACAGGGTGTCTTCAAAAAATACGTTAGGGGCAGCCACTGTATAGTTGATCTTGTCTCACTGCATGGGGAAGGACCAGACCACCTCTTGTGGGTCCTTCCAGCTCTTTGCTCCTCTGATCAGATACCAACAGAAATATCTGGAGTCGTAAACAGAAAGATTCGCTAATAGGCATTACACCCCAATTGAAGCAGCATGAAATGCTTTGAGTGAGGTGGTGGTTCAGAGCAGCCTCTTCATGCGTTCACCCCACTGCAGAGAGTGCAGTACCAGCATCTGGTAGCAACTGAGCTGGGCAGAGACAGCTGCCTCCAGTCCAACCCACCCTGCAAGCAGTGCTGCAGAATCAGAAAGACAGAAGAGATGGCCAGAGTTATACTAATTAATCTTTTGGCAGTGAATGTCTACTTCTATGAGCAGAGTTGGCTTTAAGTTTGAAAAGAAGGGAAGACTTATGAAGAGGACTTTTTCTACTTTTAGCTGCCTACCAAGTTGTGGGTTTTTTTCTTAAGTGTCGTTTCATTACCCCCCTTTTAGACCTCTGCAATATGCCCCAGCTGAGAGCGATCCTATCAGTGGACATACATACTTAAGAGAGGAAAGGAGCAGACTGAGTAGACTGACTACGCAGAGACTGGTGCTGGCTGACAAGGCAGAATTGGCTGTTCCCTTGGAAATACTGAAGGACATGGGCATACGCATTAGAGAGGTGATGTCCCTCTTTCTGTGATATACTCCTGCAGCTCTGGCCAGCAGAGTTCACCGAGCAGAGCTCACCCCAGGGAAAGCTGATTTTCTCAAGGGAGGAAAGGACCTGCTCCTAGAATGCAACTCCATTAGCCTGCAGTGATCTAAACGCAGTGAACCCTTAGGATACACCAAAGCCCATCTATGTCAGCTGGCATTGTGGATATGGAAGTGGTCTTCCCTAGTTATAAGGGCTCCAGCACCACTCCAGTATCTGCCTACCTGTTTGTTAGTCTCAGATATAGCTATCCCATTTGTTTCTAGGGGTAACAGGGGCTGGGTTTTCACAGTGGCTATATAGATGAGGGAGTTGAACCGGGGGAGATTAAGGACTTGTCTTTGGTATACAGCGAAGTGGGGAGCAGAAATACCCGTGACAGCACTAACTGAGCAGAACGGGAAGCCTGGGCATGGCCCTAAGGCACCCTATTGCCTCCAGGGCGTGAGCAGCTATCATTGCAGGATCTTTCACTGACAAAGCCAGGCATCACCAGTGTGTGCAAAGCTAGCAAGGAGTCTCTGACCCTGGCTTGTTTTGGTTTCCCTGGGCTTGTTCGAAGGGAATCACTGACCATCATTCCAGAAATCCTCCTGCCAGATTACCACGCAGATCAGTTGACCACCCTGTTATTTAATTTTTCAGGAGCTGTATTTTTTTTTTATTTTATTTTTTATAGTTGGGATGCCCAGAGCTTCACATACCCGATGTTTATAATTTATGAACACAAAAACAAGAGAAGTAAATAAACTACATTAAATAAATAAAACTAAAAAGCTTTGCATGACTCAATATCCAAACTCCTTTCATTTGCACTAGCGGCAGACTATTTTTCAGGCAGACAACCTGCAAATCTGAGAATAAGAATAATCAATATGAGAAAATGATCATCAGAGAGGAAAGTGATTATTTTCTAACATATACTATTTTCTAATGAATTAGTTTTATTAGTTAGGATTATTTAAAATGAATTATTTATTAGTTTTAAACTAATAAAAACATGGTATAAAATGATGAGTCTAACTCTTCCAAATTGTAAAGGATTTTGTATCTATATTCTGCTTGTTTTTTTTTTTACCAGATGAAATTTAGTTTTAGAAAAATCAAAGCTATGAGTTTCATCTAATTACAGGATTACAGGACCTGAGGCTTTAAAAGTAAGCATGATATTGCAGTAGGTCTTTTGCAAAATCTGTGGCAGGCATTAGAACAAAGATTATCCACAGATACCTTGTTTACAGGCATCCAGAGTTTAGGTGTGCCAAAACCTGGATTTTCTCATCCTCAGAAAGGTGGCAGTAGTTCAGAGCTGGACACCCACACATTTAGGTGAAAGCTAAGCTAGAGAACTCAATTTCGCTGCTTAGGCCCGTATCTAATAGGCACAAATAAAATTAATAATACATGTGCGTGGCTCTAAAATTCATTTGTACCTATATTTCTCTTGACAGGTAAATGGAAATTGTATGCTGTGAGATTTTACCAGCAATAAACCACCTACAGCCGGTTAGCTATGCACCGCTATAGTGAGCAGCGAGGCAGGGGACACCTCCAGGGCTGGCGAGTGCATTTCACGCCGGGCGCACTCCAGCAAACACTCACACAAGCCGGGAGAGCTGCTCTGGCTGCTGGCATGTGCCGCTCTTCGCTGCTGGGGGAGGATTTTGCGCAAGAAGACAAACCAGGAGCCTTCTGTCTCACTACACTCACATGTACAGCATCACCTCTGACCATACATCTGGACTTCACCTTGCAGATAGATAAACACTCGGTATGCTAGTTAGCCCCCAGCTTGCAAAGTAATATCAGCAAGAGGAAGAGTCCCTCCACGCATGCCTTTATATCCAGAGTGATTCAAACGCTGGGGGAAATAAAATCTGCAGCCTTTTGGGTTACTAGACAAATCAGGAGAAATAACCAACTCCTGCCTGAGTGATAATGTAGAAGCTGAACATATCTGTAATATGTATCGAACACATTCATACATACCTATCTAAGCTGCTCTATAAATATTTTAGATAAATAGGCAGATAGACAGAATGGTGTGATTTGATTAAAAGCAAAATGAAACAAAACTGAGTAAACTTGCTCATTTGGTATTCTGGTCTGGACAGGATGGAACAAGTAAACTCCATAATGCCCTTACCAGTAACTGCTGAACTCCTTAATATGTTTACTCTCTGTTAGACCATGAATGCAGGCAGACAGATAGGACAATGCTGGTTCAGATCACCAAGCTTCCAGTTCCCTATAACACACACAGGAGGAGACTAGCTAAAAAAGGAGAGGGCAACATAAGGTACACGGCAGCTACCTCAGGTACCAGGTTTCACGCATGCCTAGTGGCAGCGTGCCCTGCAAAACAATGACCCAGCACAGAAAAACACCCAGGAAAATTAATTCCCCACCCTTGCAGAGAGTTGACAACAGAAGGCCAAAAAACACAGCACAGTAGCTTGTTGACACAAGAAAAAAGAAAGGAAATCTGAGGAAGGAGGAGGCAAAGAAACCAGAGGGCTGTCTGGGAAGAGATGAGGCAAGCACGATGTTCTGACAAGTGTCATTATAAACAAATGCTTTCCCCTCAGTGCCAGAACAACCAGAGCCAGGAGCCAGGTTTGCATTATACTAGAATACATCTTAGCATCATTGGTGTCCCCTGCTCTGTCACTGCTTTTGAAAGGACAGACTGACAGCAGAGTAAAGCCATGCCGTGCCACAGTGGAAGGGGATAGTTCTGCTGGCTACTGTTGTAAATATAAGGGATACACAGGCTACTGACTCTGGGGTTTATCAAAGAAAGATACAGATCCCTCCACCGTGTCTTTTGCTCTTTGTTCTCTTCTCAGGCATGTTGCTTACCTTGCACAATCAAATAAACCTGGGAAGTCTTGGGGTGATGCTGTGTCTGCACTGAACACGTATAGGACCCCTCATCGTAGACATCCACTTTCTGGATCCGCAGGCTGTATTCCAGGGGGTTTCTCTTCTCCAGCTCTACTCGAGGGTCCAGGGACCACTTGTCCTCTCCAGCAAAAATGATGCCGGAACGGTTTAACCAGGCCACCTTGGAGCTTCTGTCTTCTACATAACACCTGCACAGAATGAGAAAGGTGAGAGGGAGATTAATAAATCTCTCCATCATCTCCATTTTGTCCTTTCCCTTTACTACTTTGCTCAGAAACTCCATAGCACACTCCTGCCTTGCCAGTGAACCACAGCATCTCCTCAACATTGCTGCCCCATGGCCATGTATTTCACAATGATTTTTTGAAGGGTGTCAGGAACCTTTGGTTCATGAAACCATGGGATTTGGGGCGGCCATGCCTCCTGTTCTCTCTTCCTTTTGTCTGTGGCCTACACCTGCACCAAAAAAGACTTTGGAAGGCCACAAGAGATCCTGGTCACCAAATCCCTTCTCACCCTGCCAATGGGAAAGGTCAGAAGGAGTTCTTCCCATGCTTCTCCCTCACCTTCAAAAGTTAAGCATACAAGAGTTACATTCCCAGCCCCCTGCCAGCCTGGAGGGCAAAGGTTCAGGGCTCCAGCTTTGACAGCTCCGGGCACAGCTGCTCCATCCCTCAGTTTCAGCAGCACAAGGGGAGGGACCTATAGTGTATCTATCTCCCCTCTCCATCCCTCTGACAAAAGATGGCTTTGTGGAAAGAGGGATGCACTCCTCAAACACCACCCTCCTAACACACACACACCCTTGCCGATGCACATCTGCCCGCTTGTGCAGGCAAGTGCAGATTTCAGGCTGAAAAGGAGAGGCTGCGGGAGTGTCACTGCCATCCCTGTGACACACGCAGCATGTCCTGGTGAACATCCCAGGTGAGACAGGAGAGGAGGAATGACAGCTAGGGACGGCAGGCAGAGGAGCAGCAGCAGGACCAGCAACTGCCATAGCCCCGACTGCCAACCGTTGCAAGGCAGAGGACAGACTAACCCTGTTGCAACTGCACAACAAGCATTTTGCTCCTTGACAGAGTGGAGAAGGTGCTGCAAAGACAAATGCGGTTTTGGCCAAGGCACCTGCTCTGTACCACCTCCCACCTCCAGAAGGTGGCTTGCACAGAAGAGATGAGGAGATGTCAATGAGGAAGCACGTCCTGCTCGCTCTCAGCTGTGTCCCATTCAAGAGGTCCAGGGCTGAAGAAGACATAGGGACAAAACTCCTCTTTCACCCTGGCAGCCATACCCACCAGGGCCAGGCTCAGACAGGCTGAGAGGGTTTGCCCTGCAGCAGCTCACACCATGTTTGCTCTGTGAATAAATAGGGAAGCTCAGTCTCCAGAGCTGTTGCTCCTTCACCTCTCAGAGCTCTGCCCACAGCCTCCTGGCATCCAAATAACCCAGCACCACTCCCCACCACTATTTACGCATGTGTTGTATTTGAAAGAAAAGAGAGAGGATAAAGATTATTGCTTCAAGATAAGACAAATATTTGACAGTAGGATTTCATACAGCCTCTTAGCACAGGTCAGACATTTTCCAAGTTCCTCTATTTGAATGCATTTCATTCATGCTGCGCTGCAGCTGCCATCCCTTGCAACGTGTCCCTACCATTATGGCCGGCACCTCTTACCCACTCCCTTTTGGCTTGCCCATGGATGCTCTCCGAGCTGTTCTGGGGCTACTTGTGGGCAGGAGGAAAGCCAGGCTGTGTAGTTCTCGATGGGAGGCATGCCACACTGCTGGCCAAGCTGGAAGCAGCTCTGTCTGATCCGACAAACATTTGCTTTAGAGAGCAGCCCAGCAGACCCCAGCCAGCACCACTGCCATCCAGCCAAGGAAGGGGAGCGAGGGTTTGCTCCTCAGGCCAGAGACCACCCCCCTGGCCAGACAGGCACTTGCCCTGAGGTGAGCTCTCAGCTGTGATCTGTGTTGTTTTTAAAAAGCTGCTTTTTGTAAAAAAGAAAGGGGCAGGGGAATCCATGAGCAGCCACTTACATGTAGAAACCAGCACCACTGCAATGTGGCGGTGCCCCAGTGCAGTTGGCCACCCCGGGCTGTAATCACCTGCGACGGGAGCTGGAAGCAAGGACCCAGGGAGGGCACTGTGCCCTAGGGCTGGGAGCAGTAGTCCTGTAGGGACACACAGACTGTCTCCAGAGCCAGCTGCCGTAGGGTCACCAGCCTTCTTGCACACACATTTCTGTGTAGAGACGTAACGGCACAGAGAATCGGGGGTTAGGTCTTTTTCAAAGGTGTTCAAAGCCCCTCTCTGCACATTTTGGATTTGTGAAAATCCTGCGGGGGATGGCGGTGAGAAGGTAAGCAGATTAACAGCTGAAGCTGAAGTCAGTGGGAGCTGAAGTTTCTCAGTCACTTCTGAAAATCCCCCAGCACACCTATCAGTGCTGCTGGGCACCAGCAGATCCAGCGCACTGCACCAGCCCCACTGGGCTGCTTTCCGGACCTACACTGCAGCACTACGAGATACAGCGCAGCACCCCATGGCTCTGCCCCGCACCTAGTCATTACACGCCTCTTCTTGGAGGTAGCAAAGATGCCCCTGCCACGTCCCTTGGGTCAGTAACAGCTCAGCGGCACGGTCGGAGCAAAGCCTCGTCCTCTCGCTCCCAAAGGGACACTCACTCATGGACCCTCCCTCCTCTCTGCCAAAGAGAAAACATGCGTCATAACCTGTCCTACACCCCCTGAGGTCAGCCCTAGGACGGTAGTCAATAGCTACAGTCAGACAACCTTGCACGTGCCCCTGAAATAAGTTAGCAAGTGCTACCAAAATAAAGCAAGGAGGAGGGAGAAGGAGAGGGAAAGGAGGAAAATGGGAAGAGTAAGTGAAACGGATTTGAGCTGCTCTGTTCAGCACACCTGATCCTCTCAAACTGTCAGGGAAAATCAATGTACAAATGTGGAAATTCCAAGTCCTGTTGCGCTCTGAACATGCATCTGCGTGGATGATGCATCTCAGTATGTCCGTCTGCACACACGCACCCTCTTAGTCTGCCAAAGATGCCACCCAGCTGTATGGATCATGCTTTAATAAGGATTTATGGTGATGATTTTCACAGTGTAATAAGTGCTAATTCAATACTAATAGAATATTAAATGGCACGTTAATTGACATTTTAACTGCAATGCAATAGGAGCATGGCATCAGCAAGATATCAAATGACTCTTATCGTTCACTAATAATCAATAATCAAGTTCACAGAGAGAGTCAAACGCTTTCCATTAGGCTTATTGAAAGCATTACCATCAGCGTCAGCGAACACTAATAAACGATTTGCGATTCATCCATTTTGCTTTTCCTTACGGTTTCAGGTTTAATTTCTTGACATCTCTGATGCAGCTAACGAGAGGACCAGCTAGTGGTGATGGTCATGCCTTGCACAATCACCGCAGGGACTCAGGAACTATTGATCTTAGCACCAATTCAAACCATAGACACAGAAGGACAAAAAATCTTGCTGCCATGCCCCTTTAGCCCTCCTTGCCCTCTTGTAAACAAACATAGCAAAGCTTGGCACCTGAGGTTTTTTAGCAACGGCACCATTTTTAGCTGCTTCAGATGTGCTTCCAGTTCTCACACAGTGGCCAACAACCGCATAACAACCAGCCAGGAGAGGATGGCTGGAAACTGGACGTGGAGGAAGGAACCTGGGCCGTCCTTGCGTGCCTCCCTCAGCCTCAGTTTCCCCATGCGCAAATGCAGACGACGGGGCTGAGCTGTGCCGCAGGAGGGAGGGGAGGGGGTAACACTTTCGCCGCAGGAGAATGCTTTGGGACCTCCAGCAGGAACCATCGCCTCGAACAGGAGGGAGGTCTGCCCACCACCGTTCCTGGTCCCTGGATTTCAGGCCGGGAGGAGACATCTGGCAGCCCGCAGGCAGGGGGAGGGCAGGAACCAGGAGTGGGCTCTGCTGCTCGTCCTCTCTCCTCCCACGCCCGCTGGCCTAACACACAGTGCTGGGCCAAAGCAGCGCTCCTGCAAACCTGCCTTTATAGGCTCCGAGGTAAACTCCATCTGGGTAGAGAAGATCTTTTTTTTTTCCCCTTCTTGAAAGCATTTGGGCTTATTCCTGTTGATAGGCGGGAAAGCAAGAAAAGAAAAGGAGAGGAAGGCTCAGGCATCCGCATCTCCTCTCCTGGCGAACACCGAGGCTGGAGGTCTCACTGCCCACTCTGCCTCGCTCGGGTCTTGGTGCCTGACTCCTAGCCCCAGCGACTCCTGCTCCTCCTCCTGCCGAGGCACCGCCGTGCAGTGCATTGATTACCTAGTGTGTTGCTGTAACACTCATCGCAGTTGATGTTGTGCCTGTCACTCCAGCAGCTCTCGGCCCTAAGCTTTCTGCCTTCCCTTCCCTCCGGTGAACAGACGCGCATGATGCTGAGAGGCGGCATTTGGTCGGAAAGCCCTAGCACGGGCTCCCTGGGCTGGATGCACCACTGCCAGGGTGGGGGCTGCAAGGGATGAGGAGGAGGAGGAGGAGAAGATTGCACAAGAGCTGGGTGCTCACCAGAGCGCTTCCTGTTCTGCCTCAGAGAAAGCAGCACAGCAGCTACGGCCCTGGGCTACAGAGATGGAGTGGGGGTATTTTATTGCCTTTGGAGGGGTCTTTTCAGGGTAAGTTCAATGGTTTTCAGAAGGGGTGGATGATATTCAGAGCCTACACTGATGAAGAGGCAGAAAGGAAGCCCTGTAGAACCTGGTGAAGCTGCTGTTTAAATGATTACTTTAACATGGCGGGGATTTTACAGCATTATCGATGATATATTGGGTTGCCTTGAACCCAGAATAATTGTTTGGGTTTTTTTTATTGTTGTTGTAATTCCAAATAAATATATTTTTTTACAGCAGACCCAATCCCACAGTTCTCTGCCAGAGCCCTGCTAGTGAGGAGAGGCAAGCTGCTAGGATTAATGAAATACAGCGTGCTGCTTCACCAGCAAGCGACAGCTCTTACCTCATTTGGGGGGGAAATAAATAAATAGTGTGGTTTTGAACTGCATTTTCTGCCCTCTTTCTCCAAAGCACGTTGTGGCGACAGCTCTGTATCATAATTCCCACACTCCTCTTTAATCATCTTTTCTCCGTTAACCCTTTGATCATCTCTTCTGTAGGACAATCTCTGTGCAGCAGGCCAAAACTCAGCAGTCTGCTGCACACGCAATTAAGCACCTGAAACCCACCCCATTGCACTTGCTGAGGGACACGACCCCCTTCTGCCAGATGATGTCACAACCCGCCCTGGATCAGATCTCCTGCCTTCCCCTCGGCTCTGTGATGAGCCTGCTCTAATCTTCTCACTTCACACACACTCGCAGGATCCATCTAACAACTTCCCCCGCTGCCCTCTACCCCCAGCAGCAAAATGGCAAGAGGGAAAAGAGAGAGGGATCAAACACGGCCTGTTCGGCACAAAGCAACGTCAGCTCCCGGCTGTCAGCTCTGAACGTGCAAGACAAATTCTCCATTGTGTTGCAAAGTATCATCCTGGAAAGCTAATGCGGTAGTTAAATACAATCCCGCTTGCAGCCTTGTGAGGAAAGCTCAAGAGCAAATCATGCTCGCGCTGTTTCGTCTTGTCTTCTCATGCTCTTCAGCCCTTCCCTGGGTTGCAAGCAAGGACTCAAACACTGTGATGGTCAACTCGGGGGGGCAGTAAGAGCCCAGCCCCTCCGCTATGCCCCAGCAGGGACGTGGGCAGCAAGGGCTAAGGACAGGCCATGGGCGTACCAGCCCTGACCCTCCCAGGCAGGGTGCTCAGGGGAAGAGTCCAGCCAGACCCCGCAACGCCACTGCAGTGCCGGACCCTGCCAGCATTTCAAGAGCAACGCAGCGCTGCTGCTGCAGCAGCCAGCTCCCTTTCCCTGGTGCAGAGTCCCCACCAGAGGAGTACACTGTCAGAACACATAGGAGCACACAGTGTAGAGGAGTAATGTAGGAGCTGTTGGCCCTGGGTGGTTCCTACTGCTCCGGATCAGGCTCTCCTCAGCAGGAGATGCTACAGAAGACAGCTACAGCTGAACATATCTTCATCTCTGCGAAGGCAAGGGCACCCTACGTGGACAGCAGTGGGAGACTGCATCAGCCGAGCGTCTGAAATCTCCTTTCAGCCAAGCACCAAAAGCCTCATTTTACTGAATTTCAATACACATGGGCATGAGGTGTTGCTCAAACTTCTTCTTCTCCCTGCTGCCACTGCCCCTCTCTTTCCCCAGCCTGGTCCAGCTGCTGCTCCTCTCCTGATGTGCCATGACCCACAAGCAGGGTCACTGTTTGAAAGCGAATGCTGTGCCAAAGCAGGATGGATTCCCAAAATGTGGCATAAATAGCTCCTGAACCACCGCTGCCAGCATGATAACACAGGCCCTCGGAGGGATTTAGAAAACTACTGCTTAAAGCCAGTCCTGCACTGGAAAACTGGCAGGAGGGGGGAAACTGCCGCATCTGTTCAGCCCACGCTTTCTTTCAGCCATATTGTTCTGTGACCTTGGTCATCACACCTGTGTGCAGCTCCCTGGGTATCTCAGCACTCAGGTGACAATTTCGGGCCATCCCCCTGTTGAGGCGGCGCAGGGCTGATAGGATGCCTGCACTTTTGCTCGTCCTCTTTAGTAAATTGCCACTTTGGGAGCACGAGGCTAGGACAGGCTTCCCGGGTCAGGGAGTCCTAGTCTCTGCTGGCACGGCCAGCTGTACCTTATAATCCTTTTCAGAGACATACTTCATTCCTACTTAAGCCTAGTGCGTTTGGTGGGGGGTGCCCTCCCCCTGCTTCGTACGGCAGGCTGTTCGAAGTCTTTCTGCTCTGCTGATTAGAAACTTTTTTCCTAATTCTACGTCTAGATTTATTCATGGCTGGTTTATATCCATTCCTTCTCACACCAACACCATCCTTTAGCTTAAATAGCTCTTCTCTCTCCTGGGTGTTTATCTTCCAGCGTGTTTGCAGAGAGCAATCATATTCCCTCTCAGCCTTCATTTTGCTGGGCTCAACAAGCCAAACTCTCCTGTTTCTTCTTGTATGATAGACTCTCCATTGCCCTAAACATCCCAGTAGCCCTTCTCAGCACCTGCTCCAGTCTGAACTCTTCTTTCGTGACCAGAATTCGTACCCAGCTTTCTAGATGAGGACTCCCCAGTGCCTTGTACAGAAACGTTCCTATCTCACTCTCTCTCCCATCAACTCTTTTTAATGAAAGCAAAAAGAATTGCAACCAGTGAATATGACTATCAGTGCAGAACTGCTCATGTGCTGTGAGCATCCTCGTCTCTCAGTCCATGTGATATGCGTGGAAAATGAAACCCAAGGGAATTCATCAAAAATACACCAGCCTAAAAAGACTGCTAGCTGCATGGGCTCTCATGTCTAGCAGACACACAGCTGGTCTCACACGGGTTTTCTTTCTGTTAAAATGACTGTTTAAGAGTGTAGGTTCCTGTTTGTAGAGAAAAAACAGAAATCAAGCCCCAAATTATAGTAATTGTTATGCCAGTACTCTCCCAGGGTGGATGTAACTATATCAGAATAAGAGAACTTATACTGGCATGATTTATTGCTCATCTCATCTTCTGGGGATCAGTATACCTGCATAAACAACTTCAGTCCACATCCATTCCAGCAGAGGTACCTTCTTAACAGTATCAATATGAGCTGCTATAAACAAAGTTAACTCCATCCCAGCCACGTCCCAGCATAGTTTAAAACTTCAAAATACAGAAAAAGCCTCAGACTGAGGCCTACCACCATGGTGCTGGGTTTTCCTATATCCCACCAGACCTAGGAAAAAACCTCCATTTCTTTACAGCTTAGTCAGGAAACCCTCGGACAGCTCTTTGCCCGCTCTGAGGCGTGTATCTGGAGTGACTGTCTCCAGTTACAGGGCTCCTGCCAGAGGAGACTTGCTCCCCACATGTGTGCTGAGGGCCTGAAGTGCTCTCTGGCTGATGCTTGCAGAAATGCCAAATGCTCTGACAGCTTGCATCAGGGTCTTGCACTGAGATCAGTCGGGAGGATGAGACTGCTGAGGAAACAGACGCCGAGCTCCCTCTTTCCCTTTTGGGTTAGCCAAGGACTCGTCAGCGTCCCTTTTCGGTCCAGCCAGAAACCTGGCTCTGATCTTGATCCAGCATGATTAGGCGATGCTCATCAGCTATTGATCACACGGCCTTAGTGAAACGTCCAAACAGGAGCGTATGCCTTGCTCTGCTGTCCGCAGCTTCCTATAGCGTCACGGGGCTCCTGCACCGTGAAAAGGGGAAATCAGGGCATAGCAGAGATGATGCAGAATGGCAATGGGGAACATTGCCAGAAAATTTGCCTTTTGGTTGCACTGCACTTACACTAAGGACTCTGTGCTTTTGCCATCACTAAGACACAGGCTGACATTTAAAAAGTACCTGCGGTCACTTAGGAACTGAAGTTCACTGAAAGACAATAGTAATTAGTCACTTATGTGAACTGGATATTGGCTTTTATGCCAAATTTGTAAAAAGACTGGAAACAAAACAGCTACTGACGAGTCTCTGCACCATTAGGACTTTTTTCGGGCTGGGGGATACACCAAGAATGAGAATAGGAGCACTAATAAGGCACCCATACAGACTACCATCCTCTTTATTTTCCTTCACAAACTTCAGTACTGGAAATCACCTATTTCTTCTACCTGAATCCCCAGTGCCTTGTAGGTAACTTTCATGTGGTCACCACTAGGTAACTCCAGAAAAGCTACTTCCAAACTTTTTCCTTGGATTTCTCCTAAAAAAAAAAAAAAAAGTGCGTTTCAGAGATGCGATCTCCTCCTCTGACAGGAGGGGAGGGAGGGTTTGGCTGGGAAGTCCACGTGACTCTCTATCTGGTAATTATCCAGCCGCAGAGGCAATCTGAAACGTTCTGTGCTGTTGCGGAGAATGACAGCACCTGGAGCTCCAGCACTCAGATAAAAAGCGGAGAGACAATCGGGCAGATGGAGAAAGGCAATGCTACATCATGGGGTGGCAAGGGGGGGAGAGAAAGAGAAAGAGCAGGAGGGGGGAGAGGCAAAAGCTTGTGAGAAACATCAAGGCAGCCAGCACAGCTACTGGAGAATGAGATAATGTCACAGATTAGTAATGCAAAGGGCAGCTCTGAAAGAGGGGGAAACAGAGAAGGAAACAGAGTGAAGGCAAGTCAGGAGAGAGCGGGTGCAGAAGACGGACAGTGTGAACACAAGAGGCAATGGGAGAGTGATGCTAGAGGGAGCTTCAAAGCATTTTGTGTGGTCTCGGGTCCCTTCCTCCCACCGCAGTCACAGGCTGAAAATGCAGGAGGTATCACCAGAGGTTATCAGACGGCAAGGGGGAGATTTGCAAATCAACTCCTCACAGCTGAAGAGAGACGTGGCACTGCAAATAGCACTTTCCAGCTTGTGGATTCCAGTGGTTTGCTCAGGAAAGGGGACTACAAAACTTAAGTTAGGATCAAAATAATTAAAACTGGAGCTTTGGGGCATCACCTCATGCATTTTGCACAGCGGAGAGGTGAGAGGCAGGTTCCCCAACTCTCCCTCTCACTGTCGCACGTGCAGAGGCACATGTAAGCCTGCAAAACACTCCATGTGATTGATGCCACAGTACCATGGCCCAATTCCAAAAAGCAAGGCACCGTACGTGCCATCTCACACAGCAAAGTGACAGCGTCAGCATGTGCTCTCGGGGCTATTGCAAAAGAGGGCCATGCCCACAGGCCTGGCAGCAGCCTTCAATGGGTCAGGAAGAGCTGACTGCCAGGTGGCCCGAAGCCATGTACCACCTCTGGGAAGGTTTCTGATGTGGGAAAATACAGCCAGACAGACAATCAGATTAGGGCCAAAGGCTTGTCAGGGACTGATGTTGGCCACCAGCCTCAACGCCTGCTGGGGTTGTGACCGAGGTACCGGCAGTGACCAATAGATCTGCAGTGGCAGCACCTCTCCATGGAGGCAGGAGGAACTAAGTGCCCAGATGTCCACACCTGAACGTTTGGGGAAGGAAATGGCAACAGTAGCAGCAGCAAACGGGTATCACAAGGTCTGAGCACTGGGCCGCGTGGTCCAGTGACCACCCTCCCATGATTAGTGAGAGACATTTCAAAGAAAGGTGGAACAACTCCTAAAAGGACAATGTAAATCACCATCACATAATTTCATGATCCTTCCCAGCCATAAAAGCCTATTAATCTAGCCTCAAGCAAATCTAAGTTGGCCTCCTCTCCAAATGACAGCTTGCATTCCACCTTGTAAGTTTGTACTCTGCCTTTCTTATCCCCAGGCATTTCTCAACCCCCTGCCCCCTTTTTCTTTTTTTAAACTCATTAACATCCTCATCTTGGTGATACTTTATTCCTGAGAATTTCGTCGGTTAACCATTAATTGGTACAAGGCTGTGAAAGAATATCAGATTTAAGTGTTATGTGAAACTGGCAGGTGTCTCCTGTGTTTTGTACTATAAGAAGTAGTTCCTTCCAATACCTGAGGAGCACGCTACCTGAGACACAGGAATGCACTTTCTATTTTGTGGACCCTAATGTCCATTTCATGTCATACTGCTCCTTCTCCAAAAGGGAAAAGAGAATATCACATCTGAAGCATTAGCCCTTGTCCTGGGGGGGTGGGGGAGAAGGACCTGCACCAAGGAGAAATCGGTCTTGAAACTCTTTGGAGAGGCAGATCAGACTGGGAATGGGAGCAATGTTAGGGAAAATAAGATTTAACTTCCCCTTCTTTTCTGAGGTCATGAGAGTATCAGAGGTGGCTCAGCCAAGTTATCATCCCCCCTTCCAAGTGTTGCCCTCGAGCTGCCAACAGCTGACTGTGAAGGGTGGCATTTCGGGATGAATGAGAAAGCGGGCCCATCCTGCCTGCTCACTCCCAGCTGCTGCACTTCAACGAAGGACACCTCCTTGATGTGCAAACACTCTAGTTATTATTTACAGCTGACCTTTTCCCTCTTCAGCTCCCGCTGCTGCAGCACCGCTGGCGGAGTCAGGGCTTGTAGAGATTGTGGAGACGATGTGTAGCGAAACATGTTAGTTTCCCTGCCTGTGCCAGAGCTGTTGTCAGTGCCACTGTGGACTGAGCTGCACCCGTGCAAGCAACAGTGGGAAATATGAAGAAAAAAGCCTAATGTAGACAAAGCCTTTGAGGAGCTTAACCCCTCTTCCCCTTTTCCATCTCTCTCCCACTTGAAAGCAGAAAACAGCTTCTAAGCAAGACACATGCTCTCATTTCCATATCTAAAGCCAGTCCCGAAATACCATCGTGAAATAATGCTCTCAGAGAGGAGACCACGAAGCAGATTCCCTTTGAGAGATTCTGCTGCTTCTCTTTTTAATTCCACCCCAAAACTACTGCCACAAAATACCGAGCGCACCTGGACTGGTGCAGTCAATCCAAGGCACCTTGTTACCAGAATGATATGGGGAAATTGGAGGGAATTCAGAGGCAAGCAACAACAAAATCCATCAAGGGCTGGAAAGGGATCAGCATCTAAGGGAAGCTTAAAAACATTAAATATGTATAACTTGACTAAGAGAGGACTTAAAAGGGACATGTTGACAAGCTATACCTCTTTGAAAGCTGAAAGCACTGAGGGAAGAGAAGAATTATTTAGCAAGATGCACAGGGGTCTAGAAAGGAGTAATGGGTCAGAAAAAGAAGAGAAATAAGTCTGTTCAAACTTGAGGAAAAACTTCTTGTCATCTACAAGTGCTAGTCTTGTGAAGAGTCTCCCAAGGAAAGAAAGGAAGCCCCTATTGTTTCAGACGTTTAAAACAAAGTTGGGCTGAGGACCAGAGGATGTTTAAGCTGTGCAGGGAACAGTGGCTGCAGGCAGAACAAACTACAATCACCTGGTCTTATTATTTTTACCACCTACCTGGCAGAGTTCAGCAATATGTCAGGAGAAGACAACTCCTCTCGCAAGTTTCTTTCAGATGAAGCGATGTTTTTAGCTGTTTTCACTTCACATACAGCTAAATATTTCTGGGCAAGACATTAGACCTCTATATACTGTCCTGGAGTTAACTGGCACAGGTACGGTTTTGTTTTCATAAACTGGATCTGTTAGAAGTCATCCATGGACAGATTAAAAACTCCTGATACAAAGACTAAAAGTGTTATTATTTCCAAAAGCCATTGGCATATGGTTGTATTCCCAAATGCACTGTGAGTAAAGTTGTCAGGCACTTAGAAGTCACAAGTGAAGCTCGATTTTTCAAAGTGCTTAGCATTGAAATTAAGACCAGATTTGTCAAACTGCTTTTGGGCCTACCAGCTCCCAAACTAACACACAAGAACAAAATTTTCAAAACAGTGTTTGGCACAGTGAGCTCCTTTACCAATATAGCCACTTCTCTTGCTGCCTAAAATGACATACTTTTGAAAATCTGTCCCACGGGTGTTTTACAATCATAGAACAAAGTGCTGCAAACTTCAGACTCACATGTTGTATTTATCTTGTGTGTTGAAGAACTCCTTTAAGTGGAAACCACAGCAAAGCTGTAACAGCTAGGCAATGCTCAACTCCACTTTCTTTCCTTTATTTGCAGCTTTGCTAAATTTTGCCTCTCCCTAATGCCCCACTTTTGTCCACAATAAGGCCTTGCGAAAGGAGGCATCTGAAAAAGACTTGCAGGGAAGGTAGAGAAGAGAAACTGCTGGGAGGGAGAACTCCCAAGAGCTTTGATCTGAGCTTACCTTTATCCCCCCCCCCCCCCCCAATATGCCTTGTAGAAGAGGACATGTTTATAAATAAATAAATAGCAAAGGAGAGGGGGAAGAGTGGAAAAAAGAAATGTCAAGATATATTTGATGGAGTTTCTGCTGTTGGCATGAAAGCCAGGAGCTGGCTTAAAACCTCATGGCCAGAAACAGAATGGGAGGAAGGTACTACCCCTTGAGAAAGGGGGGCAGGAATAATTCCACAGCTAGATCTCCTTGCCATCCTACTAATCATAATAATATCTTGTTCTCTCTTTCCTCCGAGATCCTTGCAGGACTTGGTCTTGCAAGGCAACTCAGCACATGCTGAACATCAAGCAGTGTTTTTGTCAAAGGGACTAAGCACTGTGGAACTGGAGCTCTTGTGCTTTGTGGAGGAGAAGTATTATGATGCCTGTTTTACACATACGGGGAGACACTGGAGAAGGAAAGAAATAGGTTGTGCAAAGTCATACAATGAAACAATTTTATAGCCAGAAACAAAACCTGACAGACCTGACCTGTCTCATATGAAACTTTGTTTGGTGCATATTCGTTGCATGAGGGTAGCGAGAGGGGAGCAGTGATGGCTGCAAAACAGCCTTCACAAACCCAGGTGCCACCTCCAGGCACGCCTGTCTTAGCACTATTGCAAGAGATCATGCTTTTCTTTCTCTCTAATTGGGATCTGCCCAGGGACATGCAACCAGAGCAGAAAGGACTGGCTGAAGCACAAGCTCCTCCTCCCCACGGTTTGAAGGCAACCGGCTTGGGTCACTTGGCTCTGTGCTCTGGAGCCTGAACTCCAGCCTGGCTACCAACGGCAGCGCAGGCATAACCACAGGGACTGCTCTGACTGCTTCTGCACCTTCTGACCTGCAGTCTTCTGGCACTGGCAAAACAAGCTGCATCAATTGGCTAGAACACAGAATGTAACCCCTTTTCTTAGCGAAGACAATGTTGCTTAATCCTACTGGAAGCATTTACCCAGGGATATCTTATCTGGATCCACTGACATCCCTGCCTCTTCTCCCAAGAGCCTGCTGCAAAACGAAACCTCTCCCCTGTGCACAGCTTATCCGCAGTACAGATAAACCATTTCCCCACAGAGTTCCCTCCTGTACAGCTGTCTAACTGGTAGTTTAGTTCTGACACGGCTGGGTCTAAGGCTGCTCACGTGGGCCTTGGCTGGTCTGAGGCTGGATTCCTATTTCTGTTCTTCTGGCAGGTCACTTGCTCTAAATAATTTCCAGAAGTCCAGTACTGTACAGAGAGATGCCAAACTGCGGCTTCAGCTGGTATAAATCAAGGGTCAACAAGGCGCCACTAAAGTAAATGGGGAAGCCTAGATTTACACTAGATGAGGATCAGCCCTGCTTCCTTGCACCAGACTCTAAATGAATTCATTAAATACAGCACTTCAGTCTGCTCAGCTAAAAGCAGCTCCAGCTGGCAGGAGGTTTCAGATCCAGGGAATGTTTAAAAGATGAGGATTTGTAGCCTGCTCTGAGTTTACACTTGGCTAGAGGTAGGCTCTCATCAGCCGTGCAGGGGAGATGACATCATGCCCACCTGATGGGTGTCTGTGCATCCCCAGCATCTGTACACAGCATGACATTTACACAGGACCTCACAGCCTTGGGGGGACAATCTACACCTAAATTCTCCCATGAAGATGCTCAATTTAGAGTGCTTCAGGGCAGCAGAAGAGAGGTCCTGCTGTACCTCCACCAGACTGAAGGGCTTCGTTTTGTTTTTTCATTCTTTTAAATTTTCACTTGGCGGGGGGGGGGGGTCTGCACTGAATTTGAATCTGCAGTAGGGTAAGCACCAGCACTGGGGGCAGTGAGAGCAGTTTGGGATTTGTGAGACAGGAGTGAAACATTAGTTAATTTTGACATTAAACCCTAAATGAGAGGATGTTAAAGTTATTCTTAGCTTACGAAAAAAGCAGCTGTGCTGTGATCGTCTGGCCTGCTCTCATGTATTGTACAGATCTTGTGATTCCTGCAGTTTAATCCCTTATCCGCTCACTAAAACAGATGGTGTTGCAGGCTCTTTGCAGACTCTGACAAATACGACTGTACTGGGAACACTGTTCATATATCCACACTTGCCGTACAACCCTCAGGACGAGATACACTGGCTTGAGATGAAAGTTCACATCCAAAGCACAATCTGCAGCAAGGAATAGATCCTGTTCTCTTTCAGCATTGCTGCTGAGGTCTCTAATATGCACAGTCACACGCAAAATATCTTCCTGTAGACACATATAAAGGTCAAAACAATGGGACTCTCCAAAACCTTCGTCCTGAGCTCCCAGTCAAGCCCTCTGGCCAGGACCAGGGTGCACGTTGTTTTTCCTCAAGGAACAGATCTGCCCACTGAACAACAATGATACCTCCAAAAAGCTGGAAAAGAAGAGACCCCTAACTCAAATGGACCTGACACCAACCCCTCTCTGACTTTACACTTACTGTTCCTTCCTTAGGCTGGGAAAAGAGGGTCAGTCCTGACCAGCCACTGAGAGGTAGGGAGAGCACCCAAAATTATTTGTTCATGCTAGACTATTACAGGTCTTCTCTCCATGATGCTACTGTGTGCGTGTGTGTGTATGTGTGATCAGCCAGTACTCAGAAAGACAAGTGAGGTTAACCGAGCTACATGCATTGCTCCCACTAGAGCAGTATAAAATGGTGATAAACCACAACTGGAACCGCTCTGCAGTAAGTATCTGGCCAGAGGTGAAGCATGAAGTTATGGCAGCAGCTCCACTCCCCTGTGCCCCTCTGCCTGATGGATCCTTGGTAACAAACCACCCTTCAGCCTTTCCGGTCTTAAACCCAAACTGCTGGGATTGAGGGAAGATAAAGATTTCAACCACCTTTCAGAAGAGCCTTCACAAGAACTAAAAGCCCCTGTTGGCGTAAAAGCAGACATGTAATGGGCTTTCTCTGTCCCTGAAAGTATTTTCGCACCACAGGAACATGCAGTCCTTTTATCTCCCTTCTTTATTTAACTGGAGTCGTTAAAATAAACTGATTTCCCAGCCAATTAATTATCAAATATCTGTAACAGCTTTCAAGCCCTGCCATTACTCAGTCTCAGAGGCCCCCACAGGCAATGTTAAGCTACACTCTCCTTACCTGAGTAACTGCTGCTCCTGCAAGTCTGCTCCCTTGCGCTGAGCTGACAGCCAGCAAAATCCTGGAGGAGAGCTGCAAACACCACCACCACCCCCCAAACTCGCCTAAGAAGTGACTCTAGCTATGCGCAAGCTCTGAGCCGGGAAGCTTTACCGCACCGCTTGACCAAGACTCAGTTACCAGCTCTCAGCCACCTGCACACACACTCCAGCCCCACTGCAGGAGCAGAGACACCCTGTCAAGATACCTGATGCTGCCAGCGGGATCGGCTGGTACCCGACGGCAGACACTGCCAGCTCAGATGAACCACAGATGCCAAGTACTCTGAGCTCAGCTCAGCGTGGGGCATAAGCTTCAGTTCAAGGCACGTGCCAGGAACCAGCTGCTCGCCCAGACGTGGACAGGGACAGCTCCTGCCATAGCCGTGTTACCTACTCAAAACCCAGTCTTTACCTCTCTGTTAACTGGAAGGTTGTACTTGCCATAGGTACATTAGCAATGCCCCTGCCATCTATTTTATAAGCAATAAACTGCACTCATATGTGGTTTCAATTAGGAGATTTCAAATGAGATTGAAGATAATGCATCCCATAATTACTCACCCTTCTTTCTAGAAACTCAAGCAGAATCATTTCCAGGCCAAAATGCGGTCTCTCTTGATTGATGACGCTAATAAAATGGCTTTATTGTGATATAAATAGCCTTAAAAATGTCCTGGAGAGTCAATATCAGTGCTTGATGGCCTTACGCAAGCAAGGTCCTTATCTTACAGTGTACTAAAGCTTAATGAGTTATGCTTCTGAGAAGTTTGCCGTTGGATTTGGGCACTGGTTTGGCGAATTACAGAAGGGTAGCTCCCGAATTAGACATGCAAAGCGGGAACTGTTTAAACACCTTTCCTCTTCCTTGCGTTCCCTATTAATAATCTCTTTGCTTCCTAGCTTGCTTGGTGCCACATCAAACACAAGCACCGGCTGAGCCCAGCAGGAGCCATGGGAACAGTGTGCTCTAGTGTCTCTTTGCTGGAAGGTTACCAGCCTCTGCTACGGTAATTGGAAAACCTGAAATTTCTTCCGAATCATGCACGCTCGCAGCCGCTCGCAGCCCCTCACAGCCCCTACGGAGGCACGTGGCCATTTCCCGGACAAAGGGCCTAAACTGGCTTGCTCTGAAGCACGTCCATGGCCCCCATTGTGGCGGCCGATATGTTTTCATTACCCCCTTGTCAGGAGAGGCCACACGGCCGTCCCTGCCATGCAGCTGGGAACGAAGCGCTCGGCACCTCGGGCTGCACTGGAAGCTTTGGGGTGGCAGAAAATTGAAGTAATTTTTTAAATTAGTGCTCTCCATGCAGTAGCCCACTCCAGGAGGCCAAATACAGAGCCTACCTCAGAGGAAGAGGGAGAAGACCTTTGGGCATTCACGAGAGAAATGCCCAGAGCGTTCTTCCCTTTACTGAACAGCAGCCAACCTCAGTCCTCACAAAGACAAAATGCTGCTTTTAAGGCCTTATTCGAAAGTGGGATATCCTGAAAACACCCAGTCAGCTCTAGTGGGACTGTAATCTTCTGCATGCAGAAATACGAGCTACTGTTGTCTGTGCTTTCCAGTAGTGCTACCTTGGCTCAGATCAGGAGGCAGACTGGGTGCTAAAGAGCTTTGCTGGGAGTGACAGAAGCATACACACCTGTCAGAAAAGGCTGATATCATAGCAGCCGTGACAGTGATGTTATCAGGACCTGACAGACAGGCAAAAAGGAGAGGGAAGGATGCATGAGAAAGGGCAACTGAGAAACTTTAAGGGAGAGCAGTACGAGGCTGCACGTGAAAGGATGAGAATGAGTGACACTCGGTGCTTGTCTGTGCATGGCAGATGGGATGAGGATCCCGGGGCCACGTTCTCCCCTCCACCTGAGTAGTGCTTCATGTCTCCGAAGGGCAAAGAGACTACACAATTTCCCAGCCCTGTCTTGCTCCCCGCTCTCCCCATCACCGCCGTAGTTATATCCAGTCCCATATATTTGAGAGCAATTTTCCTCAGTAATAAAGCCTTTGTGAGCGCGTAGGTGGCCATGCATGTGTGCATATGTTGTCTGAGAGAGTGAGCAGGAGCCAGGGTCTGCTGAGATGAGAAGGTGGTTCTGTGTACACAACAGAGCAGGAGTGAGGATGAGACTATCGAACATGTGTGCAAGGATACAAGAGAGAATGTGCTTCGCAGAGAATCAGACAGCAAGAGTGAAAATGAGAAGGTGCTTGTATGAGACAGAGTGTGCGTGTCAGAGAGGAAGAAAGAGAAAGGTCTTATTCACAGCCTTCCTGTATGTGTTTGATGAGTATCACAAGTTTTAACCAAGAAAAATATGTATGTATTCAAATCAAACACAAAACACCCCTTTTGCCTGGAGCGCTCCTGCCTTGCTTGTTTGTTCTGTTGCAAGCTGCTTGTTAGACGAACACAGGAAACAAGAAGAGGGAAAAAAAACCCAGGTTGACATATTTAAACACAGCCAGCTACTGAGGCAGTAACAAACAGCGAGAAGGGGAAAAGCAGGTTGGAGAGCTGCTGTGACGATGATAGAATGAGATGCCTGTGAGAGTTTCTGAAGACCATCCCTCAAGTGGATTATGATCACTTTTACTGTACACATACCGAGTTGATTCTGCAGCTACCTACAAGGAAACACACTCAAAAGCCTATTCCTTATAGCCATTTTGCACCAAAGAGTCAAAAGACAATGCAAGGAGCACTGGTGTCTTGGCTCAATCCCCTGCAAAGCTCTCTACACTGGGTCTAGACAACCCCAGTTGTCAAAATGTGAATGGAGGGACAAAAGGACTTGAGCTGGATTTATCAAAAGGAAGAAAAATAGTAACAACAGACTGAGTGCCAAACCTCCTAGGGCTAAAGGCCTTTCTAGGACTGCAGGTCAGACAAACATGGGTATAGAGGCAGGGATGGCTTTGAAAGTATTTTTCCCTGTTCTGTTATGCTTTGTTCTTGCTGGTAAATTTAAACACCTTTACATCTTTATGGCTCTTCAACGCCATCATAATCCACAGGCCTATGCTGCCCACAGGGAAAATCCACCAATACCCACGTCCAGTCAGACTTGCTAAGTAGCTTACGATGCCACAGGCAATGCATGGGAAGAGCAGGAGTGTGCCAAGAACTGACTGTAGGAGTGGCAAAGCCACCAGACCGGAGACATCATGTTCAAAAGACCCAGGAAAAGGGTCAGAAGTGCAGGTGAGGCTGTACCCTGAGGCAGCTCACCCAAGCTTCACCCAGAGCACTGCGGATCACAGGAAGACTCTTCCAGGATACAGGCAGCTGTGGGCTTTCTGTCCCACCCTCCCCCTTTTAAAATCAAAGTGAATGGCTCTGATTTACAGCTGGAAGGCATGACACCAGGGGAGGGGTGTCCCCTGGGGGTCCCCTCCCATGACACCAAGGGAGGGGAACCACTATCTTGATGTTGAGGCTACAGAGCCGGTGCAGGAGACGGAAAAGAAAAGTGCAATACAGAGGGCTTGAGCTTGGGTGCAGCTCTCTCACCATCACCTCTCCAGCATCTGACCAAACCAATGCCACATTTCTTTGGCTACTGAGACTAAAGCAACTGGGGCCAGCGCTGGCTCCTGCTTTGGGCAGGCACCGCACTATGCACAGTGGGTCCCTTCTGACTGAGGTCCCCGGGGTGCTACTGCATCCTCAGCAATAACAGTTATTATTGTTCAAAAAATTACCCAGAAACTTGACAAATCCTTCTGCAGCGTTTGACTCTCTGACCTCCGGAGGCAGCGTGGATTTCACAGACTGACTACCTGCTGTGTGAAAAAGTGTCTCCTTTCATGTGATCTAAATTAAGCCACCATTAGCATCTCCAAGTGACCTCTTGTTCTAGTATTACAGGAGGACAGAAAAAGGAGGGACTGATCGGTTTTCACTGCACCCTTCATTAGTGTAAATAACTCAATTATAAGCCTTTAGCGTGTCTCTTCGGGGAGGCTGCGGATGGCCGGTGCTTGCCATCTCCTGTTGGAGTGGGCCAGGAGCGAGCAGAGGCAGTGCGTGCTCAGGGACGGTAGAGGGCACGGCGGCAAGACAGGAGACGGGAGAGCTACGGGAGAGAAATGGCGCTTGCACGTTTTTGCGAGCTCGCTACAGTGAAAAAGAAAACCCTGTTCAGTCCAACTGACTGCCTCATTGTAGGTAAATCTCGCAAGATTACTAACCATGCTTCACGGCCCTCTGGTAATTCTACACGCTGTCTTAAATGAGGGTGTAGCCAGTGTTCAAGATAATGTCATTTTTTTATAACATATTCCCTATTGTTTTCCTGTCCCTTAAAGGCAACCAAGCATCCTCTACGCTTTTGGAATTGACGCTACCCACTGAAGAAGCTTTTATCGAGTTACTCACCATGACTCCCAATCTCTTCCCTCCAAGGAGCCCAGGAGCTCAGCGCTCATCACCGTACAGCTGAAGTGGAGACTATTTTTGCAGTCTGCATTACCATACGCTCATCCACGTTATAGCTCATCCGTCATCCTGCTGCCCGGTCCCCACGGTGCCTTTAAATCCTGCTGACTCATGGAGGCAGCAGCCTGCGCCCGCCTGTGGTCGGCAAGATGGGGGGAACCTCCCACGGAGGCGAGGGGTGCTGTGGCAGGCAGAGGACCCGGCCCCAGGGACAAGACCCCGGAGCAGCCAGGCCAAGCCCTGGGAGCAGGTCCCGCTGCCTCTCCACGGCCTGTGCAGCAAGCCCACAGAGGATGTGATGGGGTGGGCCTGCTTTCAACATCTCCCACGGCTTTTGACAACCCCGCTGCATTTCCCACCAGTCAAACCAGGAGTTGTCGCCAAAGCACCAACATGCCAGTCACATAACACAGGGCAGACTAAACACCTCCACAGTGTGTACTGACTCCCACTATTAACTTCTCTCCACGCGAAGGAGCAACTATTCTTTGCTTACCAACGCTTGACTGGGTTTTAATCTGTGACAAGACCTTGCCCCTTCTCCCATGGCTATTTATTTCCTTTCATAATTTTGTGTGAAAGGCCTTATCAAAGGCTTTATAAAAATCAAAGTACATTATGTCTGCTGGGGATCACCTTTATCTTATTTTATTAAACTTTAAAAAAACCTAAAAAACGCAGCTCAAAAAGGCACAATTTTCTTTTCCAGAAGCCATACTGGATTGACCCTGTCATGTTATACTTACCCAACCGTTGTACTAGTCTGTTTTTAATTAGCTTCACAATCAGTTTGGCTGGAACTGAAAGAGAGCTCATAGATCTGTAATTCCCAGGATGTCTTTTGATTATTAAAAAAATAATAATAGTATTTAGCATGCCTGGAGCGCTCCTTCTCTGAAGATCTCAAAGCACTCTGCACCTGGGTGAAGGCAGAGCAGGCTGGAGACAGCCCTTCACCACCTTCACCTTGCAAGCAGGGAAGGAGAAGGGAGAGCAACTTGCCCATGAAGTCCATGTCACAGCTGGATACGGAGCTGCCACCCTGTTCTTGACCCTCTCAACTGTCATCCCTCTTCTAAAATCACTCACTGGTCCTCAGGGGCGAGGAAGGGGCAGTGTTTGCTCATCTGCATCATCTTGCCTGAGCGTGGAGCGATCTCAGCGTTTTTCTCCCTGAATCTGGCCCTGCTATTAGCAGCTCTGCACTCGTTAGAGAGATGCTGTTTATAAGGATCCGTCAGACACTGCTGTCAGTATATTTCATGCATTATTTACTTCAGAGCCCTGAGACTAATGCTACCCCAGTCCCAGTGATTTACTGCATTTGAGTTTCTCAACCTGATCCATAACTTTGTGTAATAATAACAATAACAAAATACTTTGTATGCATATATCATACCCGTCAGCAAAAACCCGCACAGAGACGAGCATACGATGCCGGAAAAGCTGCCGCTGCAAGGTATCGGAGCGTCAGCCATTTGCAGGTACAGCTGCCTCCTCACATGGATGCGTCCCCCACGCCCCAATTGTAGAATGCTTTGCCTTAAGACCAGTGCATGTGGACCTTTCGAAGTGAGGGTCCATACCCAGGGGGTTTCCCCCTTGCCAGTGAAAGCTCAGTGAGCCCCACAGCACATCCACTGGCAAGGACAGCTCTGCTCGGGCAGAGGAGCCTCATGAGCCCATCCCAGCCCACGGATGGGGTCCCTCTGCCTCGGTGAATTAAAAATCCCAGAGGGATGTTCAGCACCTGGGACGGTGACTCTGCAAGCAGCTCAGTGTGAGCCAGAGATGCAGCTCGTTGGCTTTGGCTCAGCTCTTTAATTGCGTCCCCCACCTGTGGCTCCCATCATCCTGCTCCTGGCACTGCACGGCCACAGCCCCCTCGCCATTCCTCTCGCTCCCCCCAGCTTCCTTCTCATTTACACCTTGCCTACTGTTTCATCTGACCCCCAGTAGTTCGTCCCTTCATTAAAAGGTGCTTGATGAGTCCTAATAAAAGCCCACACTCTGCTGTGTGGCTGGGGATTCTCCCTGTCCCCTTTCCACACTGTGCCCCTACATCCTCCTCGCACACTAAGGCAGGGATGACCTGCAAGCTGAGTCCAGTGCTTTTAAGGATTGTTTTTCTGGTTTGTTTGCTTTAATTTATTTTGCCCTTCAGCCTAACATTCACTGTCATCCTTCTCCTCAAGAGTTTTCCTGCTGCCCTGCTTGAAGCTCACCTATCCTGTGCACGCCTTGCGGCGGGCACCCCTAACGAGGAGCAAACCGCCCCCTGCCCTCGCCCACATGATGCTGCCGAGTCCTCGGCACTCACACCTCTGCGCCTTGCTGCTACTGCCCGCGGCACCCTACTCGCTCCCCGACGTCTCCCCTGACACGAGTGAAGCCTCAAGAAAGGGAGTGCTGCGTTCTGGCAGGCTCTTAATATGCCTGAGGCCCTATAATAATAACATTAATAAAACCCATTGAGAGATGTCCGCTTGCCCAGGCAAGGCTCTAACGCAGCGGCCAACTCCTACCACTGCGCTGACACAAAATCACTGAGATCAATGAGAATGTCAACTAAGTGCTGCAAAGGACGCTCTTCTCTCTTGCCTTTCACATTTCCCCCCTGCAAAAACAGCTTGCTTCTAGGAGCAGAAGTAACCCTTCCCGGTGGTTTGACAGCGTCGGCCAGATCCGAGCTGGGGCTGCACGCCCTCATGCTGCCGGGGTAGGAGAGATGGAGGGCTGCAGAGCTGTGCGGCTGCCTTTGAGAGGCACCAGCCCCAGCACACAGCACTGAAGCAGGGGGGATGCTTCCCCTGTTGTCATCCAGGGTGCAGCCACCGCACACCTTCGATGGCATGGGCTGTAAGAGACCACACAGGGACTGGCGAGCCAGGGGACACCGTGCAGAACTGTGTGCATGCCCCGTGCCTCGCCAACGCATGAGCTCGCGGCAGCCCAGCCCCGGCTCTTCTCTGCCATGAGGGACGCCCCAGGAGTCCCACCTGGAGAGTAAGTACTGCTGAACAGAGCCCTAAATCAGGAGTTACATTTTCCCGCATAGGCACCAAAACAAGCTGCTCGAAAAAGCCGTCATTTATGGTGTCGATAAATCGCCTCTCCAAATCATGCCCAGATGTGCACTTTAGGGCCCAGTCACCTTGCCTTTTTATTCTCGCCTGCAAAGTGCTCTGCTCTCCTACAGCACTCCCTGCCTAATAAATCATGCCAAAATATATTAAAAGCACCCATTATTGTTATTAATTACTATTATTGCATTAGCAGATTTTACTACATCCTTAATCTCTCTAACAGCTGAAACCCTGCGCTCACTGAGGAGGGGGCTGGCGGGTCAGGATGGGGAGCTCCTCGGGACGGGGCCCTGCCTTCGGGGCTGCCTCCCCTCAGGGCAGCTCTCAGCCTCGCATCATGCTATGCACTAACACACATAACCCCTCCACGGAGCAGGGTCGACAGTGGCTGACAAACCTCCATCCCGGACATTTCCCTGACACAAGTATTTGGGGCTAGTGTTTTCTGGGTCCAAAAAGCCAGGTGAGGGGAGGGGGAAAAAAGCAAGTTCCCCAGCTTATCTGTAGGCTGGATAATATCATAGCACAGTGAGCTGGGCAGCCCAGGGCATGTTTATCATGTTGTCCTAATACTCAGCAAACACACTTCTACTCTCAGCACTGAAACTGCCTGAAATGTCAACTCAAGCAGGCCAAAACATCCCTCGGTCTCAATTTTTTTCCCTGCCCTTTCTCTGCCGTGTCTATTTAACTTGTATCCTCTTCAAGGTAGAAGAAATCTCGTACTGTTTTCGTACCTCAGAGGCTGGAGAGGGCCTCTGGCTTTCCACACTGTAAATCACAGCAGCAGAAGCATCATGAATTTCTCTGCTTCTTCTGCACAATCGACCAGAAAGAAGGGTACACCTGATCATCAGTAACCTGGATGATGGGACAGAAGACACGCTCATCAACTTCAGGAATGAAGCCAAATTCAGAGGAGTGGCTGACTTGCTGGAGGGCAGGGCTGCCATTAAAAGGCCCTCAAGGACCTTGAGGAGAAATTAGATGACAGGAACCTCATGAAGTTCAGCAAGGGTAAGTGCAAAGTCTTCCAGCTATTGAAATGACCCCCATGCAACACTACAGGATGAGGCCTAGCTGGCTGGGGAGTAGCTCTGAAGAAGACCAGAGATTCCCGGTGAGCAAAAGTTGAAAATCAGTCTGCCAGCATGCCGTTGCAGAAAGGAAGGCTAAATGCATAGCTGGCTTCAGTGATGAGAGTGTAGCCAGCAGGCCAAAGTAAATTATTATTCCTCTCTACTCAGCATTTCTGAGGCTGTATCTGGAGCAATTTTGGGCTCTCAGAATGTTTGGTTGGATGTAAAAGAAAAATATTTTCATAATGAGGGTGGATCAGCACTGGAACAGGTGCCAAGACAGGCTGAAGAATCACTGTCCTGGGAGATTTCCAAAATTTGACTGAGCAAGGTCCTGAGCAACTTGATCTAATGTTGAAGTTAGCCCTGCTTTGAGCAGGGAGTTGGATGAGAGACCTCCAAAACTCCTTTCCCACTGAAACTATTCTGTGATTTCAAGGAGGATGTTGTAGTTATTTCTTCTGTCTGGGATAGCTGTGGTTTAAAAGCCAAACTCGGAAGGGTTTGATGGGAGATCTGCCCCACATCAGTCCCCAGAAGCCTCTCGGCAGAGCTCTGCCATCTGCCAGCACTAAGTGTGCACGGGACCAATGTGCAGCCCAAGCAGAGCTGGCTCTTTCCACCCTGCTGCTTGCCGCCTTCTCTGCCACACAATCTCACCAAGGAAGCTGTTGTGAATGGGCTGGAAACTCCCATGCACACATCTGTTTATGCAACCAGAGGATTTCTGTGCACCTCTGAAGCTACATTTTGTTCTCAAAACGTGGACAGATCCCCCTCTAACACACAGGGAATTTTTCTGGGCAGGAACTGGGATGGGCATATAGAAACTGTGGCAGGTGTACCCATACCCAAACCCAGAAAGGCCTATGTCACAGTCATTTCACCTAGCACAGAGAAGAAGCCACTTCTGGATTAAATCACAGCAGCCATATAAATCATTCCAGTTCAGAAAGTGAGACCCTAAAACCACTAGAATGGGATTGACAAGTAGGTCAGGCTGCAGTTAGCCACTCTGAATTTAGACCTGACTCCTGGGATAACAATCTGGGATTTAAAACAAAATCAGAGAGATATTTAATAGCTGAGAGAGGCAAGAATGTTGATTTTACATCTCCTTCAAAACACAGCTGTCCATTATTTCTTCCTTCAAGTCATCACTCTCCTTTTATCCCCTTTCTCTTCCATTCACAAACCTGAACTACTCCCTCCTCAATTTCCTCTGTACTGTCCCCTCTTCCAGCTGATTTCCACAAGTCGCTTCCTTATTGCTTCATCCCTTGCCAACTTTTTGGCACCACCCTCGCATCTCAGCAACGCCTGCAAACGACCATGAAGCTGCTTGCAGAGAGACAGATTAGGAGGACCACTTGACAGGAGCAGGGCCAGCACTTTCCCCTGGCTGCAGGAGGGACATGTGGCTGGACTCTCCAATGTGATGAATAACATATGAAGTGTGGAGTGTTCGCCATATGTTGTAGTAAATCGTTTACACACAACGCCCTCCGCAGAACAAACAGCCATGATGGAGGGCACTGATAGAAGTGCAGGCTCACGGAGGGCTTGCACACGGGCACCTACTCTTCAGTGATAGATGGCAGAGAAGGAGGAAGGGTAAAATTGGCTCTTGGAAGTGATTTACAATCATCTCTGGTTAGGTCAGGCTGCAGATGCATATGTTTAGTAAAAAAAAGAAGAGTAACTTCCAGGGAATGTCCACTGATAGGGGCAGATAGGGGAGACCAGGTGACCCTCCAAAATCCCTGAACAACCACATAGCATGACATTTCAAGGGCTCCTGAAACCTCCCAGGCCCATGGCCACATTTTGGCACAAGTGCTGTGAGTGACAATTACCTCTGCTGCTATTGGCTTGTGAATGACTGGCAGGGACCCAAAATTCTCCTGAGTCACCTTCCCCAGCAATTCAACAAGCCAAGGACCAGAATAAGCACTTGATGTAGCTGGGATTTCTCTGGTGACAGCAGGCAAAGAGAGGAAAATTGAGATTCTAGGCAGATTTCATGGGCTGGACCGGCTCCAGTTCTGCTTGGAAGTGAAGGGTATTAGGGTACATTTTCTGTGCTGCATGAAAGAGAAGAGTCAGCACTTCCATCCAGATGCTCAGACCCCTGGGCCAGGCAGAGAGAAGACAGCTGCTCTGCTTCATACTTGGGCTTGCGCAGAGAAGGAGAAAGGTAGAAAAATCCCTTGCTGAAGAACAGGCAAGGAAGGAGAGGAAGATGTGTCATATGAAAGAGAAAAGTAGAGACTAAGTGACTAATGACACCGTAGCTTAGTTGTCTCATGTTAGAGTTTTAAATTGCCCACAGTGGGCGGAAAGTCACTTTAACCTCTCAATATGGCATGTAAAACTACTGTTGAAAGAAAAAAAACGAATAGTGTTGAAGGAGTGATGGAAACGAGATCATTACAAAGCTGACTGTACCAAGTTGGGGGTTGGAACTAGATGATCTTTAAGGTCCCTTTCAACACAAACCATTCTATGATTCTAAGTTGGAGTCTTCTGGTGAGAGGTAGGTGAGAGCCTCCACATTAGCTGATGTACTTGGGTGGGGACTGAGGACCCCAGAGCTGAAAAGCACCCACCACTGTAGCTTGAATACTTCACCAAGGATTGAAAGAAGCTCACATCCTCTGTGGGGAGAAGACACAGGAGGGCAAGCCCTAACACAGTCCTTAGCTAGCTCTAGAACAGGTATTGCAAGGCAGCAGAGCATACGGAGCCCAGCTGGGTGGGTTTTATTTATCAGATAGTTTTTGATGGCCCTAGGAAATCCACAATATCAAGGAAGGAGGGAGAATGGGCATGGCAGGTTCTCACAGAATCAAGAAAACAGGAGTGGAAAGGACTGTAGGATGCCATCAAATGCACTCCCCAACTCTAAAGCAGAATCAACTATGCATAAACGATGCCAGGGAAGAGCTTTTCCTAACCTATTCTTAAACATCACCACTAAAGGAAACTCCACACCCGCAGGAGTACCACACTCCCCTTCCACTACGTGACCCAGTATGTGAAGAGCTGATGCGCTCACTTCATGAGGTCTGGGGTAGGTAAGGCTGCTGCAGCAGTGCATAAATTTAGTAAGATGTTACAGACTGCACGAGACCATTCTGAAAATGAACAGGAGAGACTATGCAAATAAAGATGTCTTGAAGTTTTAAAATGTTTTGTGCCTTCTCATTTTATGCCCTAGTAAGGATTCTGTGGTGAGTTGGCAAATAGCAGATAAAGTTGTTGACAACAAAGCCTTCGGCTCAAAATTAAAGCTAATTCTGTAGTTGTAAAAAAAGAAAAAATGTAAAATAAAAAGATGGCAGGTTAATTGTGATAACATCATTAAATTCACACCCAGTCCTCAAAGCACATCATAGTTATTTAGAGGCAAGTGATCTGGGGAATCAGAAATGCAAGTGATTACAGCATTTCACCTCTTGGGGTCTGTTTTGCAATGAGACACAAATAAACTGAGTTTGGCAGTCAGAAATATTCTCTGACAAAATATTCTCCTACATCCCCAAGCTGATTAAAGGAACAAGCTGGAAGAGAGGGGTCAGTGGGTAGGCACACAGTTAAGTGATAGATAAGATGACAGAAGACAGTTCTTGAGTGTATGTAGTCGATATCCTGGAGCTAATAAAAGTTCCTTACTGTAAACAGCTTCCTCTGCACGGCCTTTCACATCAGATCTCAGCAGCCAGTTCTTATCTGTGACCACAGGTCTCATAGCAGGTAGTATGCAGAATCTCGCATCTAATTCTCCTAATTCTCCATGTGGACCCAGACAGATTCCCTACAGCTCAGAGCAGGCACAGGTAGGCAAGGAAAGACTTCTCCACCGAGATCTTTCCACCTTCCTGGCAGCTGTCAGAGAGCAGTGACAAGATTTCTGGTGTAGAGAGGTGCTGAAACCCCTGTGCTGTCTGGACAACGCACAGGTGTTATCCCTTGTCAGCAGCCATGTTAGTCTTGCCAGGGTACACCTTAACCAGAGCTGTCCCCAGAAAAGAATGGGAAAAGGAAG
Organism: Gymnogyps californianus; assembly: GCF_018139145.2. Lineage (NCBI taxonomy): Eukaryota > Metazoa > Chordata > Aves > Accipitriformes > Cathartidae > Gymnogyps > Gymnogyps californianus. The sequence goes on from NC_059471.1 coordinate 127,719,842, forward strand.
ATGTTTTATGTAGTTGCAGCCTTTGACCCTCTCATGCAGGCTGGGGATATAAGCAATGAACCTACACTAATACAACAACTTGCTCCTGACAATAGATTTCTACACTGACTGCATCTAGGTCCAATTAACTGGTAATGAGAACTGGCTGCCAGCACAGGAGGGACTAAATTCTTCTCTAATATCATTAAACATGTAATAGATGACGTTTCACCAAGCATCAAGTTCATGTTTGGCCCCATGCCTGCTCCTGCCATTCAAACCATTTCCAGCAGCAGCAGAGGGGCATAGCGTGGGGTCTGCTGTTGACAACCACTATCATGAGTAGGACATTTCTCTTGTGTGAATGAACTATATGTCTCTTCCTGGCTTCCTACCACATGAGTGCTTCCAGTCTAGTTGAGATGATATGAAAAGGGGAGAGGGCACAGAGCCAAATGCTGTGCTTTAGCAACTTGCCACTTGCCAGGGCTCACTCTAGCTGAGCACTACAAAGGCACTCTTTGGTTTGGTGGAGTTTCCAGTCATTAGCTCCTCTCTTCAGCATAGCATACAGGGTAAGCGCTGACACCAAGCTCAATAGGCAGTGTCTAGAATCCCTTCCTTCCCTTGTTACTGGGAGTGAGGTACCCACATGGGGTCCCTAAAGAGGTCCTCATCATGCTAGGCTTTGCATGTATGGGAAGAACGATCCCTCCCACAAGCAAATAATGAGATGGGGAAAAAGCAGGAGGCTTAACAGGGGCAAAATGCCATGTCCAACATGGCAAAGGAAGCCTAGGCAGAGCTGGAGTGGCACTCAAAACATCTGAAGATGCCACTTGTAAAACCCCTAAAACAGACAGGGAAAGTTAAGCATGGACAATGTGTGGGATAAGGAAAGGTAGGTTTTGAATGTGGTCCCTGTCCACAGAATACAATGGTGCCAAAGGGACATCTTTAAGATCTAGAGCCAAGAAGATAGCCCTAAATAATCCACCCATGGACCTACCAAACAAACTACACCTAACGTTTCTCTCTGCCTTTCCATTGCCCTGCACGTCCCCTAGGGGACCAGGCACTCCCTGCCAGCAAGCCACACAGGGACTGGCAGCAAGCACCCCTGGCAGAACACAAGGAGAACAATGCAAGATAGCCAATATGCTGGCTCTACTGCTGCGTCCCCTCTTGTTTTAAATCAATAGTTTATGACATCTACAAGGGGAAACTGTAAATTTAATTTTGTCCCCTGCAGTGCAATTCATATCTTGTTTGCTGGTAACATAATGAATGTGTTTGCCCTCCAGACCCCCTGCCCAGTAGACCAATTTACGGATAAAGGCAGAGAAAATAGCAAAGTACAATTAGGGAGGTCGATTAATGCTGGATTAACCAGTAGCTCAGCTAAAGATAGCTTTACAACATTTATACATAAGGGGCAAGAGAGAGAAGGAGACAACAAGCCTGCAGAAGGAATAGAGAATCAGATCATTTTTCTTAGCAATAAAAACCTTACAGGTGACTTGAAGGTGCGCATTGCTTGCTAAACAACTGATAGAGCCTTGCATCACCTGCCAGCATAAAGCCACAAGACTGCAGATGCCTTGCCCTACTTGATGTTCATCAGGAGTGATCTAGAGTATGAACCCAAACTGCCCCAAAGGCTGGAGATACACAAGTTAAACCTTGCTGAAACTCACAGGATTAATCACTCCTGCAAAAGCTACTTGAGACTGTAACCGTAGCAGTCAGAGTGAGCATGAGCTTGGAATTGCTAAGGAAACCTTGCTGAATATGCAAATGGGAACCAAACAGTGAGGGTAGAAAACGTGACAGCATGCTGAAGCTAATGGAGAGGGGAGCACTGAAGAGCAATGAAGATGACCCAGCAGATGGGAGCCCAGGGAGAGCGTTTCTCGCATCAGGGTACTCGCTGCAACCAAGTTGGAGCAGTGGATGAAGAAACTAGCTCTGACTGTGTGCTCCCTGCTGCACAACAGAAAGCAAGACTTGATACATTCTTGTGAACAAACAGACCTTGCCAAAGAAACCTGACTTCATTGCCAATTTCTTTTTCCAGCTGGCGTAACCAACCAAACTCCAAATTGGTTTGGCTAGGTAGACAGGGCAAAAGGAATAATAATATTTTTGGCCAAAATCTAGTGCCAAACTTTGCAGATAGGTCTTAGCTTTACAAAGAGGAGAAGCAAAAAAAAAACCAAAAACAAAGAAATCAAAGAAGTGCCAACCGACTAATCTGCAAGCAGGAGATCCAAATGCCAAGGGATTTGGATCTGTAAAGGCATAGGCTAGAGCTTTCAGTTCATGCCTCTCCACTTTGTGGTTACGAAGGAGCTGCTAATACAGTGTGTCTAGCAGGACTTCAGTGCTTCTGCTCTTTGAGTTAAAACCAAGCAGTGCAAAATTGTGTGGAAATAAAAAAAAATTAATCAAACTCTCAGCTCTCAGAAAAGGCTTAGGTGAGGGGCTGAGGACAGCCTTGCTGTTTCTGAATTGATCTGCCCCTCTCTACTTTAAAACAGCTTCTTTTTCTGCTTTAGCTACCTCTTTAAAACACTCTCCTACATTCAGCTTCAGAGGCAGCTCCCTATGGATAGGCATTTTTAGATGGATACAGCGTGATCTTTACCAGTTGCTGCAAATTGGCTCTGAGGGCACCTTTACATGTCAGTTCTGCCTATTTTCTCTACAAACAGAGAGACAGGGATGGAGAGGATGAGGGAAAAGGGCTTTACAAATAAAACAAACAATAGGAGAGCAGAAAGCAAAGTCACAGCGGAGTCACGCATTCAGACCTGAAACCGGGGCTCCTCATCCCAGCACCATAAACAATTTCCCTGACATCAATTACAGATGCTGATCAGACACGCATGTGGGGAGCTACATTCATACACAAATTTGCAGTTTGCACCATTTGGGAGTGACCAGTTTGTGACACTCCCCCAGATCATAACTGACAGCTAACAAGCTGTGGGGAGGCAGCACATAATTGAGCGTGCAGAAAGCATGGGCATCACTCCGTTTTACTTGCATGTAAACTAACCATGGGCAAAGCAGTTCAGGTTCAGCCCCCTCCCCTTCAATTCATCCTGGTATCCTCAAATTCACCAAACTTTAAAGACATCATATAAAACAGGGCAGAATGATGGAAAACCACATCCACGTTTGGACCCCATAACAACACGATATTCTGGGCACAGGTATCTCAATCTGTGCTCTACTATATTGTCTGAGGCAAGACTGAAGGGAGACATTAGGGTTAGGATCACAGAGAATAGAGACAGAAAAACCTTATAAGCGCATAGGGTTTGTAATGGCAAAACATAGCTCACCTCTACAGAGAAACTGCTTGGTTTCAGCTCATTGAAAATGTTGCGCATCGTACTGGACAGCGGATGCAATCACTGTCTCTGGGACTGGAGCAAACGTTACCATCCAAGACGGTGCTACAGTAAAGCTTGGACAAATGATACAGCTGTAGCCTGTGCAGGGGTACTGCTGGGATCAGGGACAACAACAATGAAGTAAAGGCCCCAAATTCTGTGTTCAATAACAATGCGGAGTCAGGGCGTACATTAGTACTGAAATAGCGGCAGAGAGCTCATGGTTGTCTCTGTGAGGAAATTTAATGGTATAATGCCACTGCTGCCCTTGCACCCCGTGCTGGTGCTCTCATTCCCTTGTCCACACAAGGAACCATGTGACTATGCATTCACAGCGCCGGCACCATGTTGTTAATGTTGTCTGAACTGGCAGCTTCTGCTCTGTCCCTGAAGTTATGGGTTCAGTTTATGGACAATTGTGTGAAAAGGATTTAGGGGGAGCACAAGTTCTCTCTCCTGCATATATTACTAGGTGGAAAAAACAAACTCTTTTTTTTCTCCACTGCCCTCCATCTGTCTGTCCAGCTCCTGTCCCTCACGCACCCACCTTCCTCTGTCCTTACACTGCAATTATGTTTTGTAGAGTTTTGTCCTTCCAGGGCAATCTGTTTCCTGCCCCTTTCGAGAACGAGCCCAACACACTGATTAAACACTTCTTGGTCTTCACAGTCCCATACTTTCCAGCACTGACAGTTTAATTTCCAGACTCCAAGTTTTTCTGATTCAAAAAATGCCAGATTGTGCATTGTCATGGCTAAAATCAAATTGTTCCCATTTATTTCCCAGAGTTGGACAGCTGTCTGAAGACTTTTTTTTTTTATTAAGACCCAAAAGATTATTTCCTAGTATCTGAGGTTGCAGTTTGTAACTAGACTTAACATCAACAGATTCTCCAGAATTAGCCATTAAAAAAATAAAAATTATTAATTTTTTTTTAGTTTTTTTTTTTTTTTTGCTGTTAAGAAGTATTCAAAATTGCTTCCAAATGTATCCACCTCACCTATGATTGATATACAGGCACTTCTTCTGCAGAACATGACCATCAGCCAAACAGCACGTAATTACCAACATAATTACCAATGGTGATTCAGGTTAAGAACCAAAAGTAGCAAAGAGAAGACACAAAGAGAATATAAGCAAAAGACAAACATTACTCTGACATCGTCGTCCTTTTTGGAAAGTTTCTGAGATCTGGTAACAACTGCAGTTGGCAAGGGCTCCTATTTTACTTCTCTTTTGGTGGATAATATTGTATCTGCTAGTATTAGGTGAACAGAATAGTAAAAGAAATTTGCTAGCAGTTTCAAAAATAAAAGAGCTGAGTTTGAATAGCTGTGATTCATGCTCTCACGACACTTGTTACTTGTGAGCATTTGACAGCTTGCTGGGTGTCAGTGAAAATTTGTGAACTACCAAGGTTTCACACTTTGTAACATGAAGGCTGATCCATACCAGACAGCAAACTACTGTTATTCATAGGACTGGCCAAAAAAGTTAAAATAAATTAATTCCAGTGCATGCTAAATTTTGAATTTCTGGAATTTATTCCCATGTTTTATTACAGTCTTTTAAACTTTTTCTTTTTTGGCAGGAAAGAGCCACTCCTGAGCAGATAACAGTCTTGTCATTATGTTGTTTGGTACATGCAAGATACAGGTATAAGTCTCTGCCTGATTTCCATACAAGGGTTTGGCCAGAGTTTTCTACATCTCAAACAAGATCCCCACCCATTAAGTTACTGGCCATTTTGACCATGTCTATCTCTCACCTTTTGACCAGAAATTAAATACTGAGCCTGAAAAGCTCAAGATCACTGCATATAAAAACACACATTTCTGTAAAATGTTTCCATTTTGACATATCAGTATTTCAGATGAAAAAAATATCCCAACAACTTAATTTAAAAAAAAAAATCTGACCAATATTTTAGTTACCCAGTTGAGAAAGACAACAATTAGCATGATATTCAGTTAACCAATAAAAGAGTGGAAATACTGAACAAGTAATGATTCATTGAAGCAAACATTTTGTAAAGAACAGCTGGAGGCCTAAAAATTACTCTTTTTAGTGAGCACTTATCAAGCCCTAAAACACTGGAAGAAAATCTGAAGCCGCTTACGAACAAATTGCTTATCACACAGTGACAATGCTCTAACAGTCTTCTGCTTTTCTCATATCCTTATTCTTCCCACCATCACCTCTGAGTGAAAACTTCCCCTGGCATCAGGTGCTGCACGCTGCAACAACAGCAGAACCCAGCCCTGACAAATCAGATTTGTAACTAATATTTCAGGCTTCTTTAACACTGGGCTAGAGGGTCAGTAGCGGCTTGTAAGGACATAGTGACACTACTGAATCAGTTCATGCGTTACCCTGACTCCAGTGATCAAGTCCCACAAGTAGCATTGCTCCTGCTGGAGTCTACTGCAACAAATGTCCCCAATCTTTGAAGAGAAACAGACAAAGCGGTGCATGCTAAAATGGAGCTGCCAGTGAGCCTGTGGGCATGGGCCAAGGGATTTTATCATCCTGCTGAGAGAAGACTATTACCCCAGGCACTGCTTGCAAAGCTGGGAATTCTCACTTTCGGAGCGCATACTGAAAGATCACGCCTCATGCCATAACCCCCCCCCCACCTCAAACAAGACATTACTCTGTCCATCAAATGCCAGGTAAGGTTTGTAACACTTTGCACCTGAATTGTAGAAAGTAAAACTGGCAAACTACAGAACAGTGGATAATTAATTAATGCTCATGCAACGTGTTGGAATGACGTGAAATGCTCTCGCTGTACGAAGAGGCTGCTCCAGGGTGCCAAAGCAAAGAGACTGTGCTCAGGCCCCTACTGCCTGCATGCACCAGGCTTAGTCGTTTGCTATTTCATCCCAGCTGAAGGGACTGAGGTCACTTCTTATGTAAGGCTGGCAAAGCTTGATTCTTTACTGAGTCAGAGGAAAGAGGCGGCTGTCCCCAGAGCGCAATGAGAAGGCCTAAGCGAAACACCTAATTCTCTGTGATGACTGTGTAGGAAACCAGGGTCTCATATAAATCCTTCCCTGGCTAAGCCGTCTCAGATGCCTGGGCAGGCGGGCATCTGAGAAAGGCCCCAGCTCACACAGGATGCTTGTAAGAGCATGGAAATTAATTCAGATGTCCCAGGTCTCAGGCTAGCAGTATAATCATCACCCTTGAGAATGTCTTCTCAAGGATGTTCATTCTGTACTGCAAGGCACAAAATAGGTTTGGGGACACATCACCTGCTCTCTAAGTTGAACTTCAAAAACTGCTTTGGAAGCTTAGTCTTCTCCATACAGTTTGAGCTAGGCAAACTGCTACCAAGAGGCCAAACCACGCCTATGGCACCATACACACAAGTACCAGTTCTCCAGGGGTACTCTGACAGAGAACTACAGTGGTCTAAAGCCTGGATGGCTAAGACTCCAGTAACCATGTGAGACCTGCCTACCGACTCAGAAGAAATACCCTGAGAGTATGAGACAGTGCCTAAATGGAGAAGTGCCCATCCTGGAGACCCAGGAGCCTGCTAGACAGGCAGTTTCAGCGGGGAAGCCAGTAGTTAGACAGGCTATAGAGTCTGGACCCTCTTCTCATGTCAAAGCAGAGTAGTTTAGGCAGAGAGTAGCACAGGGAAGACAGGCTGCTGTCTTTGTGGATAATGACATGAGCTCTGTCTTTGGCATTGCTGATCTATTTCTGGCCAGGATGAAACGCATTTAATTGTGATGTGGGGATTGCTGAGCAAGCCACTTGGAGTTACATGTGCCACTGCTGCCTCAGACTGATGCTTCATCTCCTATCCAGCCAGAGGTTTGAGAAACAAATGATACATGCTCAGGAGCTGACCTCCAACAGCAGGGAAAATGAGAAAGACCATAAACCTCAGTGCAGAAGCTGCAGGAAGACAACAGTTCGTTGTGTTTCCATAGCCAGGAGAATTCAAGAGAAGAATCTTATTCTTATGTTTGCCTGTGGTTCCTCCTTGAGTTGGCGATTTATAGCACTCTGCCAGCACATCTGTCTTACTCTTTATTCCTCTGTTGCTTTCCTGGTGTTTCACTGCTGCTTCTCTGGCCTTGGAGGCTATTAAGTTTCACCTGCTCTGGTCAGCAAGTGAGTCAGCAGCACATCTCTGCACTTTCACAGCTAGTGACTGAACCCTGAGCTTTGATGGGCCAGTTTTGGGAATAGAAGAGCAGTGTGGGAGAGGGAGGAGACTGCACTTAGGTCCATAAGGAGAAGGAAATGCCATTTAAGGTGATAAACCTGGGGTAGTAAGCAAACCAGATTTGTTCCAGTTACTGTGGGTTCAGGGCAATTTTGGTGTCAAACACAAGAACAACTGGTGTTCCACTCTTAGAGCCTTACTCCTTGTTTAAGCCTGTGTCCCAGCCAGCTAGCTCATCATCCCCACAGCCTGAATAAACTGGGATGGGAGCTAGCTGGGTTTAATCTCTGAGGCTCCAAACACAAGCCCTTGCCCAGCATCTCCAATACCGGAGTGGACCAACAAGTTCTCACGTGTTAACAAAAGCTCTGCCCGGGCAGCAGCTCCCTCCTGTTTCCTGCAGTATGACCTCTGCGAACGGCTCACGGCTCTGTGCGTCTCCTTGGGGGGCTTTTCAGAAAGGTGACAGAGAGGACATCAGAACCACCTCTCTCTGCAGCTGCTGCCATGCAGAGCCTTGTAGGAACAGCTCATTTTAATAGCTGCAGGTTAATATTTGTCATATCCTCCTCAATTTGCCTGTGATCACTGCAAAGGCAAATGCAGAAGCAAGACCCCAGGGATGGCCATCTTGTGTGCACAGGAATAAATACTGGGGAAGGGGAGAGGACAGTGCGTGTGACTGTGTGGCAGAGTGCTTGCGAGCAAATGCAGGTGGGGGTATGGGGGAATGGCAGCAATATAAGCATGCTGAGTGGGTGCAGCTGGGTGTGCTCAGGGGTACTGCTGGGAAGATGCATGTGGACAGGTCCAGAAGGACACCTAATTCAGGTAAGGGTGTTCCTGTGACCAGCAGCAGGAGGAGAGCAGATGAGGGTAATGTGTGGAGGGTGGTGGCTGTGTGGGGTAAGTTGCACAGAGTGAGGAACCACAAGTGCTTGTGGTGGTGTGACAAGGGAAACTATGAACATGCAGAGGGATTTTTTTCTGATCCTTTTCCCATAAAATGCTGCAGTGAAGCACAGCTTAACCTGTTCACTTGCAGGCATAACTTCTGAAAATGTCCTTTCCCTTGAATATTTCCAGCACGCAAAAGCTGATTCTTTAGCCTGTGTGGGGAGGAAGAGGAAAGAGGATGGGAAAGAGTGACAGAGCTCCAAAACCTGCAAATTCTGAGAGCAATGCAGAGCATCAGGACTAAACTGTTATTTGCAGAATCGGACCCAGAATGCTTTGCTCTGCAACTTTGCTTTTAAATGCTATACTTGTAGAGGTCACCCTAACCTTATTAAGTCTCTGTATCTGGTTAAGGCAACAGCTGCACAGTACATGTGAGTTCGGGGACAGCTGAAACCGAGAGACGTGTCCTACATTTGTTTCTCTAGCCATGACTGAGCTGACCACAGGGAGACTCAGTTTGGACAATTGCTGGGAAACCAGATTTGTGTTTTGGTACAGCTGTGCAGCCAGTGTGCCTGGGAACATGACATTTGCCATTAACTCCCAGCATGCCAAATGGATACATAGGCCTTGCTTGTCCTGTTGGAAGGCAACGCGTGGTGGAGAGCCACAGACAGCTGCACTGCACCATTCAGTTCTGGCCCTTCAGGAGGTGACCTTGAATACATGCCTTGTCTTTGAGTTCCTGTTCTAAGACACCATGGGCTTGGAGCCCCTTCCGTGTCAACACACTTGCTGAGACAAGAGGTCCTGACAAGAGGAATTTCATTGTCCTCAGAAGAGGAGGACCAGAAGAGGAGGACAGAGCTGACTGTAATGCATTGTGTGACATGCTTAGTGTTTGTAGGACATGTACAGAGGATGGAGCATGGAGCACAACAGTCACGTCAGGGTGTCCTATATGTCTCATTTGCACCAGTTAGCTTGGAGCAGACCTTGACACCCCTTTTGTCTCACCTGGTGCTGCCTTCTGCCCAGGACAAACAAGAAACTACCAGTACTATAACACAGGGCTTTATATCAGGAGATAGCTCAAGAAACCCTCTCAGCAACATTGCATAGCAACTGTGGGGCAGTATTGCTGAGAAAACAATGATATGACCACAGCTGTAAGAGGCTCTGCATTAGGACGTACCAAAATTGTCCTGTCAGAAACATACAGATGATGCACTGAACCATCCTGGAGAAAGGAAATGGAGGGAATGGACAATTTCATGTAATCAGCTTCCTTGCAGCAGTTTCCTTTTCCTTATTTATAGCCACTCTGTGATTCAGCCAGGCTGGAACTGAGAGTGCAAACACGTTTTCTTTGCTCCAGGCTCTCCTTGGACTTCATTTGCACAGCAAAGCATCACCCAGTGCCAGAGATTTATGATATGCTCAGAGCCCAAACAAGGCTGGATCTGAACAGCCACATATCCTTCAATTTCATGGTGGGAAACGTGCCCCTAGTGGGTTCCCAAACAGTCCATGGCAGGTTCACTGATCCCAGCTGCAGTTGGGCATGTGGAGCTGCAGCTCAGTCTGCTCCGAAGAGGCAAAGATTCAGCAAACTTGAGTTTAACTTCAAATCTAGGAAAAGCTCCTGGATGGATATAACCTTTTGTCAGCAAAACTCCTGGGCCTGGCGACTTCTAAACTTGCATAGACTCAGATCCAGTGCCAAATTATGTGAATCAACTCTTCATGCTTCATGCTTGTACCAGTGGGTTGAGTCAAAAATCATAGGGGCCATCCGGTCTCCTCCTGAAGGCTTGTGAAACTCGTCTTGGACTCAAAGCTTCACAGCTGAGGTTGCTCTTCATCAGGATGATCCCAGTCTTCATTGTTACTATATGGTAGCACCCTCTAAGCTTCAGCCCGGACCACGAAGTTGTTGTCCTGGGGCTTGTATGAACAACTCAGCCAAAAGCCGTTTCCTGCCCAGAACTAGATTTGGTACTACCTTGCCCTAAGCTTACAGTCATTCACAGTTCCCTATACTGCAGACACAAGTCTCTCTTTCCTCAACTTCTCCCCACACCTACCACAGCGCACAAGTGATAAATGAATTTATAAGAAGAGGAGTCTGTCCATCTCTTTTTTTCAAAGCTGGAGAGAAAAGTAATGATCTTGTTCTGGAAGAAAATCAAAGGCTGCCAACAACAGCATGAAATGTCAGCTCTTTTAATTTCATTTATTTATTTATTTTATCCAGTTGCTTTAATCCTTGGAGTTTAAAGGCAAAGAATGAATGCAACGTGCTGGAAAATGAAGAACATGTGACAGTATCAAAGAAAGAAACCAAAGGAAGGGGGGGGGGGGTGTTGGGGGAGCCTTGTTAGGAGACATATTAAGGCAATCCAGCTGATAGATGAAGCCTTTTATAAATGAAGAGTAAAGTCTTCATGTCACTCTTTATCTTTCCTTTTTTTTTTTTTAAAAAAAACTGTTGTCTCTCTCTCTTTTACCTCCCCTTGCTTTCCTATCATGCCTCTCCTGTTGTGGTCTCCTCCCACAGGTCCCATCTCACATTTGAACTGGAGGGCTGCTGTGGCCATGGCATTACAAAGTCTCCATCTGCCCTGTTGAGGACAGCAGAGTCTGTGCTTCAGCAAGCCATGGTGGTACCTGCCACTGTGAGACCCTCCAAAGAGACTAAAAGGCACCTTATTCCAGTCAGGCTAGGATGTTGGCTCATCTCGGTCTCTTGGAGCTATAGACAAGGCACGGAAACTCAATCACAGGTAACGGGAGCCTGGCCTCCAGAGGATTTTGGCACTGAGGCAAGATTAATGCAGCACAGAAAAGTTGTGCTGTATGCAGAAGTTGCAACAGAGAGGTAGGTAGAGCAAAAGCAACCCAGAACTGCCTTTTATCCTCAAGAGAGGAACAGAAAGACAGAAAGACAAGGAAACCAAATCACCACATTCTTCTCTTCCTGTCATAGTTTTGACAGCCCCAGGAAACAACTCCAGAGGAGAAACTGCTGTTGGGTACTGTTTATGATGAGATTCAGCAGCAGTGACTCAGTTCTCATTGTCTCACACACACCCCCCGAGCTTATTTTCTGTGATCTTTCTACCTAGTGCATGTAAATGTCAGGCCTGTCTCCTTTGAAGCCTCTTGGGCTTGGTCAAACAGGAGAGTTTTACATAGACCCAATTTCCACCAGTAGCCTTCATGCCTCACTGCGGCTGCTCTCTCCTAGCAGAGGTCGCACAGCTTCACACACCAGCACACACCTCTGGCTCTGGTAGTGTCCAAATGAGGAGTTCAGACCCCAGCAGAGACCAAGCCACGATGTCTCACTGCTCGTTGGCAAGCAGAGTTGCAGGGGAGTTATCTTCTCTCCTTCTTCCAGAGATAAACCCTTCAAGATCACAAGACAGAGTCCAAATTTCACCCTCTGCCAGCCTGAGACTTATTTGACCCCTGTCCCCAGCAATGTTCCTGTGAGGTCTCAAGGCCACAGACCCATTGTACGGAGAGAGATACGGAGCCGAGTCTGTTGAGTGACTGAGTGAGCACATGATGCATGGCTAGCGGTGGCTGAGCTGGACACGTTGCAATGAGACCCATGGGCAACCCCAGCTCCTCCTTCTCCAGAGGAGCTCTTATGATGGGGACTGGTGAAGGCAAGAAGGTTAGCACACATAAGGCAGGTACTTTAACTTCTGCCAACATCGGGTCTCTGGGTGAACCACTTTTAACCACACCTCTGTCTCTCCAATAGCATGGGGAAATGTGACTCTCTAGCAGCACAGATGGGAATGACTGGGGTGCAATCAATGGATCAGCAAATTCTGTGTTGAGCCTACTGAGCTCTGACCTATCTCTCTGGTTTTCTAGCTTCTGGGCTGTGTTGCTTAGGATCTGTATGCAAGGTCTCCCAGTCCTAAAGTAGACTAAGTAGACTTCAAAGAGACTGCTAATTTCACTACAATGATGATAAAACTGGTCAGCCTCACAGAGGGAGAGCAAGCCTTATATTATTAATTCTTGTAAGGTGCAAGAGATCTGAGATCTTTGGATGAAAGGAGGTATAAGAAAGGCCCAGAACATTTATTATTCCAAGGTGCAGTTTGCCCTTCTTTCTCCAGTCCGAAAGGAACAGGAAAAACGAAGGATGAGAGACCTGACTACAAATGCCATAGAGCAGGCACAAGTCAGGTTGGACTTAAGATGACAGAAAGGGCCACTGGAAGCAGAATGGAGGGAGGGACTTGTGTCCTCCCCCGAGACTGGAGTGGAAATGCAGAGTGCACCAGAGGCATGCAAATGCATGCCAGCAGGACCTGGGTACTGGTCCTGGATCACAGGTCACTCCAAGGTGCAGAGGGAGACACGGGATGGACACCATTTACATGTCAGACATTTTTTCTTTTCAATTCCGATTTAAAAAAAAAAGGGGGGGAGACAAAATTTTCAAAACTCAGCGACTGTCAAGCAGGAGTCTGGAACAATTAAATGTGATACTTAATTAAACATCTATACTCCCGTGGAATGCAAGATTTACCTCCTTTCTCCTTTTTCGTACAGTAAGCCCAGAGATAAAACCTTCAAGTTATGAGTAATTATACCCTGCTGAGAAAAGTGATGGAGTGCTACGCTCCAGAGAACTTAACCAGGCCCCAGAAAATGTGGAGTTGACACTTAGGGGGTTTTCTTATTATTATTGTTGTTGTTATTATTATTATTACTATTACTATTTTCCCTGACACTAAAACTCTTCTCGGATTGTTCCCAGAGGGAGATAAACAGCGTGTGCCTGCATTTTAATGGAAATAAATGGGGCCACTCTACTTTCCTGATGCATGGGTTCAAATGCTTTGTGCTAGAGGAACTGTTGAAAGCAGGCATACTTCAATGGATGCTGGGGAAGGCTGTAGGGCCCATGGATTTTGTTCAGGAGAGAAACACGAATGTAGGCCTTGGGGCCACATGATCAGAGCTTCGCTCTGCTACTGACTTTGTATACGAGCTTGGACATGTTACTTAGGTTGATGTGCTCTGGTTGCTTCCTTGGAAAACAGGAGTATATAGCATGACTCATGCTATTCCAGGGACATGGTAAGAACAAGGGCCTAAAAGTTTTCAAGCATGGTGATAAAATGGATCAAAGGGTGATGTAAATGCTTCATACAAGGTGAGAAATGGGTTAGAGAGATTTCCTACATTGCCTGATTAGATGAAGCTGCAATCAGAGACTAGGTGCAAAAAATCAAAGGTGAGAAACCAAAATCTTAAGTTTTTCAGTTAGTATCATCATTTACTGTGGCCAAGTGAAAAAGGCTACCAAAAGAGTATGAGAAAGCTGTGCTTTCCTCATCTGTATTTTATTGCCTTAACATGGATAAATGATTGTGCATGGAATGGGACACTGGAGTGGAGAAAGATGTCAAGCATGGCCCAGGTCATAAGACAGCCAAAACTCAGGTTGTGGATTTCAAGCTTCAGTGGTTTCAAGGACTGGAAGTTACTTTATCCTTAAAAAAAAAAAAAAGGGGGCATTGATGACATCCCCATTGATGTGAACAGGGATCAAAGATCCATTTGCTTCCCAGGGGGCCATGGAGACAAAGCCTGACATAGCACAGAACAGAAAAGCTGTTGTACAGGTTAAACAAATAGTCTGTATAACATTGTGTCTTGCCTCCCACAGTGACCAAAAGATGATGCCAAGGGAAACCTAGAAGAAAAGGCAAAGCATGCATGATACTTTCCTTGAGTATTCACCCACCTGCCAGCCACTTCCAAGCGCAATGAGATTTAGATGCATTTAGTTGTAGATAGATCATAGTGCCTGTTCCAGGGATTTTGGTGGGCACACTCCAGATAGACAGCAGTGTAAACAGAGTCTCCTCCTGCTTGCAGTGGGGGTCAAGTGCTCAATAGTTTTGGGCAGCTGTGATAAAACACAGTTTCCTAAAGTTGTAGGTCAAGGTTTGTTCTCAACTTGCTTTGTGCTGAGGCTTCATATGAAGGTAGCATGAAGCGCCCTTCTCATCTTATAGTGCTTCTCTTGTGTTTTCAGTACCATCTTCTTTACTGAAGATGTCTCTTGTAGCTTAACTGACTTTCCTGCCACCCCAACCCTTTCCAATACACAGGACTTCGTAAAACATCTTGCGCAGGAAATACCTCTGTACATGCACCGTATCCTTATCGCAGACCTCAAGTGTCTGTGAGTTCTCTGAAAGCACTGCCCACGACATACTAAAAAGGCAGAGGATAAACTTGGTAGGCTTCGTTCCCCACCTCCCCTCAGCTACTTGATTTCCTGTCACTTTGCAGGCTGTGGCAGCTATAAGCTGCAGGTTCAGCTGTGGGACTTGGGGCATGGGGTGAAGGAGAAGAAATCTCTCCTTCTGGGCTGCAGCACAATATCCTAATCATCCTCTGCTCTTCAGAAGTCAGAGGGTCCATTGGGCTTGTCCTTGGACCTTGCCAGGACAACACTGGTACTTGGGAGCATTCCCTGATATTGCCTTCTCTCAAAGCTGTTTGAGGGACTAACTTCTGGTGTACACCAGGAGTGCACACTACGCCCAAATTCACCTTTGTGAGTGCCCAGGTGCTGTGGCTGTGGAAGTTGCAGAAGGACTGGATTGGGTTTCCCTGTCCTCTGAGACAGAAAAAGTCCTACCTGTTCACTAGGTTCCTCTGTCACGTCCTATCATATCCACTGACTGGTCTTCAATTGTTGTGAAAAGAGAGCTCTCTCCCTCCTCTTGGAGACCTGCTCCGCTACCAGGACTTGAGCCAATCTCATCATCAGGGCACTTTAGCATATCTTCTTTCTGTAATGACACCTCATGTCTTCCAATTACACAGCCTGGCACCCCCCTTAAGAAACTCATGTCCTTCATGGTGTTTACCCTTCAAATGCTTACAGTCCACGGTGGGAAGCACAGCACTCAGAGAAGGTCTGCCAGGCATACAGAAAATGGAAAATGCTTTTCAGGAGAGTACAAAATGCAACTTTTGTTAGATAAATATATTAATAAGGGAGGGGGAATATCTAGCAAACCAGCAGAAACAACAAGAACAACAAAAAAGCCTTCAGGGACCGCAACTGGAGTCACGTTCTTCCCAGCATGCTTGTCTAATCTCTGCTGATGCTAGTTCAAAATACACAGAAGGCACAATCCTCAACGGTGCTGAGCAGACCCTGAGAGCATCCTTTGCTCCTAAGGAACACAAAAGGTACTCAGCTCTTAATAGAAATTGCTTATAATGACTGAGTCTCTGAAGTACACAAGCTGCTCTGATGGGAGGCAAAGCCATTTTTTTGCTGAGTTTGAAAATAAAAGCTCTGTCTGTTTGGCAGCTGCCATTCAAATCATGATCAGATCTGGCCTTTCACAAAAATGCAAGCTCATTAAAACATCCAGCAGAGCGTCCAGAGCTTCTCTGAGGAGGGAGGGAGGGAGGGGAATGTGGTGCAACCCTCAGCTAGCGGGATGAAAAGAGCAATCGCAGTCAAAACCGGGGCTTCGTAAGCTAGTTAAACAGCAAATCAATGTGGAATAGCCACTAAGTGTGGCTGCAGGGAGCAGTTAAAGGCAAGCAAGGGGAAGGGATGAAGGGGACAAAGGCTAGATAGCAGCCATGAAATATTTCCTCTAGCTGTCCTGAATGAAAGCAGAAATGGGCATTTACCTTTAGTTGTTCTGGGATTTTTTTTTCCTTTTTGCTTGTTTTTCTTGCCTCCACAAACACAGCTTGGCTGCTGAACTCCACCGCAGATAAATGATGTAGAGCTGGCCGGAACTTGTGGCCTTATTTAAACAAAGACTAGATAGAGTTATCTGGATCGATTGAGCCAATGCTTCCTTGAGCACTAATTCAGGCCAAACAACTGCCACCGAGAATAAGCTCACCTCACTTCGCTGGGAAGTGACCAGGCAAGATGGAGACGTAAAGAGCAGCTTTGGACACGGGTGCCGACAGGGACAACTTTGCTTCCACATGAATGCTACTTTACATAAGCAAAGAGTGGTCTCAGACTGGTAGAATTATGTCATTACAGCCCTACCTAGCAATTTAGCTTAAGATCAGCCCTGCTGTCTTGGAACAAGGGCCTCCCTAATCCTTTTTCTGAAAACAGGCAGTGAAGTATGCTTAGGGTAAAGGGGTTATCCATCCCCACAACATCATCTCGGTTTCCAGCAATCTGCTCTGAGTGGGCCTGCCTTCATTTTAGCTCATGCAACTTGGGAAAGGGTTTAAGCTGAACTGAATCCTCCCATGCTCTCCCATATATTAATGTATGAGACCGCTCTGTTACACAGCCAGATCACCCAATTATCTCTATCCGGTAACGCTTCCCTGTGTGCCTGCGTGAGCTGGGGAATACATCCCATTAAGCCACACACTTTCTTAACTCCCTTTCAGTCATTAGTGCCACTTGGGACTTGGCTTGCCACTTCTGCTGACTATTTAGAGCGCCAGAGCCTGAGTCACTGCCTCTGATTCATTGTTTTATGCCAGTGTGACTCTCCGGGTGTAATGGAGCAGCGGTGAATCAGGCCCTCTGTATCTCAGCTGGCAACAACTCAGTAACTCCCCACCCTCTGCTCCTTTCCCTCCTGGGGCCTGTAGGAAATGCAGAAAATGCTAAGCTTGTGAGAAGAGCTAAGCAAGTCCAAAGCAGGGGTGACCAACCACATCCCAAGGAAAGAAAGCACAACTTGTGAAAAAACACAGGGTGAAGCTTATTTCAAATGATGCCATTTTGCAGAATCCTATATTTGTACCCCAGGGTCCAATCCTTACCATAATTACTGGTTCAAAGCAAATTTTACATTTTATCAACAGCTTTCAAAGGCACTACCTCACCTGCTGAACAGAGCAGGTGCAGAGGCACCACCAGCATGAATCTCCAGAGGTCAGTCCAGCTTCCCAGCACCTTGGTTTCCAAGACAATTGAGATCTGCAGCCTCAGTTTAGCCCCTTTGATTGTGATGTAAAAATCACTGCCATGGCAAAACAGTTCAACAGCATAACCCTCTCCTCTTTCACAAACCCACTGCAAGTTTAAATGAAGGAAGATTGGAAAGTCCTCTTTTAGAACAAGAGGACCTTTAACTGTGGACAAGATGGGAAGAACTCACACAAGATGCTGGCAAAGTCACAAAGTCAAAAAACTCCCGACAGAGAGCAGCTCTGAACTTCTGTCATCCAGCGACTGATAGCAACTTCGCCCCTCCTCATCCTCACACACCAGCGTTGCAAAGCTGTGAAAGTGCCATTGCTGGGTCAGTGACAAAAGCCCTTGTTCCTAAGCACAGTATGGTGCTGAGCTACACCTTTAAACATCTGTTTAAGATGCAAATTCATCACAGGGCTGTGGCAGCCCCTTCCTCTGAGTCCCCTGGGCTGAGGGGGGGCAACCGAGCAGCCCCTCTGCCCCATGACCTCGACGGTGTTAGGGGACAAGTAAGAAGGAGGGATGCATGGGGAGGGAAGGGTGGCTTGGTCACAAAGCTGGGGTGTGTGTGCGTCTGTCCATCTTCTTGCTTTTGGTTTTAGGTAAATATGCAACCAAAAGCTTGTCTGAAAAGCAGTCTGTGTTCCTTCTGCCTTGTCAAACTCTTCAAGGGAAACATTATCGCCTTAATTGCTTAATTCCAATTTGCATAATACGGCACTCTGACAACTGCAAAAACAGGGATGCAAAAGGAAGATTAAGAGCGACATATGCACGCTGCCAGCCTTTCGCAGCTGGGAAAGCAAAGCTGAGGACCAGTGCTGGGACGAGCAGCCCTGCAGGCTCGCCCACTCCTACCTCCCCACTCCCTCCCGGGGAGCCTTCCCCACCCCTGTGGCCCCCAGACCCCTGCACACGCAGGGTTTTCGCTGCCCTCTGGTGGGGTTTCCAACCGTACTTCTCCACCCAGGAGATTTTTTATCCAGGGACTGTCTGGTCCAGAACCTTTCAGAGGATCCTGGATGGACGAGCTGTCACTCAAAAACTGAGAAAGCAAACAGGCATGATATGCTGCATACCTTGGGCACGGAGACTTGCCCTTTGCCTTGCATTGCAACCGATCGAGGGGAGAGTGTAGCAAAATCTAAGCCTGGACAAACTGATTTCTCTTGGATTTCCTATTCTACAGACCAGTCCTGATACTTTAAAGATTTGATTCATTTTTTACTTCACGTGTCAGTGCCTTTCTGAATCCGTGAGTGAGTATTAGATGCTGGACTTCCTAGGTACTTTCAAGAAAGTCTGTTCTCCCAACACATCTGTCTTGGCTAGCAGCAGATGTACAGGATCTCATGGCAGAGCAACCTATTTCAGAAGACCTCCAGAACCACAAGGTTCCCACAATTACAAGCACAGGACATCTCCTGTGAGCCAAACTCACTCCCACTTCTGAAATTAAAAAAGTGCCTCACTTGCAGAAGGCAGTGAAACCATTTTCCTACTTCAAAAAGCCAACAGCCCCAAAGACTTCCAAACCCAACTGTGGCAAACACACAGCAGGCCGACAGGGAGGTCTGAATTTTCAGCATTGTTTCTGGCCATTTCTTATTTTACCTACAATGTACTTACACCTTGTTCCAACACACAGTGCAATCTTACAGAAGTTCTGTGCAGATCACAAGCTGTGTTTTGTGTCTCATGGTTTCATTATTCCCTCTCTTCCCCCAAACAGCAGGCCAAGTTAACGCTGAAGATTTATGTCGAAGTTAACAGAAACAGCACTGATTTCATGGAAAGGAAATGTGGGATTGATACCTCTGAGGATACAAATGGGATAAAAAACGTAAGTTGGACTTTGGCTGTGAGTGTGCATGCCTGTACCGGAGGCTGAATTTCATAGCACTTAGGTTTACATGCTAACTTTGGAGGCAGCCTGCTTCTAGACTTGGCACTACTAAAGCAGCTTTGAATGGTACGGAATAACCCTCAATGTGGGCACAGTGATATTCCTACAAAGGTATTTGTCACTTATCCCTCATATATTTATACAGTTGTCGTGGTACAAAAAAATCGAGGCAGACAAGCCCTTGGGATACAAACATCCATGAATTTCTGATCTGAATTTGCAGCTTGTGCCTGTCTATACGTAATTGAGACACTAACCAAGACTGTAACAATACAGAATAAAACTAAGAAAGGGAACATGTTCCCGGAGGCAGGATTTTGCTACTTCTTGACACAGTTTGTTGAAAAGCTATGTAACAGCCAGAGGCTATTCCTGGTCTGGGGCACCTGGGAAAAATGAGCCATGTGTCCTGACTGATAAATTGGGCTCGAAGTTAGGGAAACATCTCTAGTCAGAGTCAGCAGTGGTGCGACCTCTCGACTGAAATAAAACAACCAGCACACAGGCAGAAGTAAGAAAAATCAGAAGCCTGCTGGCTTTGCTGTTTGTAATGAGAAGCTACACTGTTTTAGTTGGAGTACAGAGGAATTTGCAGTAGCAAAGCAGAAGATGCTTGTGGAAGAGGTGCAAACAGTGCTCATTTAGCAGCTGGGTATGAAAAATCAATGAACGGAGACGTGAACCAAGCAGATAAGTCAAGATATACAGAGCAGGTAAGCGGAGGAGTTTTAACAACAGCCAGTCTCAGAGGAAGGGAGAGGATCAGCAGACACTTGAGAATGAGCAGAAACAAATGGGAGGGAGATAATGAAAAGACCAAGCAGATAAATGTGAATGTCAAATGGCAGCAATCACTCTGCATCACAGCAAGGAGACTTCTTTTCTCTCTTTCAGTCTAAAAGCCATGGGAAATAGAAGGGAAAATTAGACCCTTAATATCTGTGGGCAGAAGGGGAGAGCTACCCTCAGTGGGTTATAAAAGCCGCAGCATCAATCCCTGCCATGCCAGAGTAGGAAGGAGCTGTCTGTCTGCGCCACTGAGCCCCTTCCAGGAGAGATCCTTGAGGATTCAGACAGTGTGCGGACGAGTCAGGATTGGGAACTTGGGTGGGATGGCTATTTAGGATGGAAGCTTTTCCAGACACCATTCAAACTGCCCATAACGTGCAAACCTCAACAGCTGCCTCCAGCGCCCTCCTCCCCTCTTCCAGCCAAGGCCCAGAAGTGCGGGAACAGCACCAAAAAGGTGCCTCCTGCAGACAATGCAATGTGCATGCTAGCAGCCAAAGCAAGAGAAGGAGGACTTGGGTTTTGCTTCAGCTTGGAGAGAAAGCTCCGCAGTCCCTGCAGCAGGCAGCAATGGCCCTGAGAAAGAGCTGCTAGGAACATGCCTTTCAGTGACTGCAGTGGGCCAGGGCTGCAGCTCATCTAACGTCATTGGTTTAAAAATGAAATTCATGAGGTGTCCCACAGGCTCTGAGTAATGAAGAGGCTTTGGCAGGCTGGAACCAAGGCAGGGCACAAGTGGGGATGTGGTCTTTCAAAGGCTGTGTTTAATTACAAAAACAGGTTGCCAAGAAATGATTCCCATGTTGGAATGAGAGCAGAATGGAGAAGATGCACTGGAAAAACACTGCCCTGAAGTGAGGCCCCATAATATACACATTCTCACCCCTTGCGCACAAAACTATTTCTGGTCCTGATGCTGTTGTAGCGTGTCTATGGGGAAGATGGGTTTTACACTTGAAGGACCTGTGCTCAATCTAAGGGAGCTCTGTTATTTTAGGAAGCTGCTAGAATACCCTGTGAACATCCAGGGGTCGATCAGAAGTGGGCCCCATCCAGACCACTGTGGTCCAAACTCCTCTAAGGCTGGGGAACTTCAACCCCCTCCTCAAAATTTGCTTTCACCCTGGCATCTTTAATAAGCTGAAGCACAACTCCACAGCCCAACAACCTCTCCTCCTCATTCACACAGACGCATATACCTATGGTTTTGATCAAGCTCAGAACCGATGATTGCAGATCCTGCATAAAGCATGAGCCTAAGTTATTTATTTGTCTCCCTCCTCCCCACCCTCAAGCACTCTAGAAGTACTGTCCTCTCCTGGGGTATGGCAGATCTATTGATACAAACCAGACTGGGATGAAGTGGATGGCTCTCCCCCACCCCTCTATCCTTCCTGGCCTGTTTTTTTTTCAGCTCTCATCTGCAAGGTGCCCTCTCCAGATTGCTCTTCAAAGTAAAATGCTTTCCTCCCTGCCTCTCTCCTGATGCAAAGCGTCTGAAACCCCGTTACAGACCTCGCATGCAATGCCTGCTTGGCTGTAACTCACAGTGAAAAATGCCCCATCTCCAGCAAGAGTCTCCCTGAGCCTTTTACCTATCTCAATATGCTGCATCTCCACCACCCCTTCCCTGCTTTCATTTTCAATTGCATGTAATCAGTTTTCAGCTCTTTAACCTTACTCTGAGTGCTCTCTTTTTTAACAATTTGCTATTCCACCCTAAAGCACTCGAAGGGAAAGAAACACACACATTTTAATTAAATTTCTCTCCATTTTTTCCCTTTCATTTGCATATTTATTTTTATTTTTTCCCCATTTCCATCCCTGGGGAAGATAAATAAATAAATAAATGCAAAAGGGAGAAGGACGTGGAATGGAAGTGGGAAGGTGACTCGGATGCAGACCACAGGCACAGGCTGGAGGTGGAGGGGAGGACAGCAAACGGGAGAGAGAGGAGGGACAATCTAGCAACTAAGCTGAAAGTAAGCTCAGGTATGGCAGAAATCCAAGGGCGTTTATGAAAATACTTTTAGGAAAGAAATGAACAGGTAGAGAAGACCTGTTTTGAAATGTTGAGGGTAATATGTTGATGTGATACGAACGAACTCCTCAGACTCCAATCTCTAACGTGTATTCCTGACCGGTTTCTGCTCCTCCATTGGACTTGCAACCTGCACACCCAGTGGTGTGCACTTTGGGACGCTGGCCATAAGCCATGCTAGGGTCCTGGACTGCAGGATGACAGAGCAATGCCCCTCATTTTGGAAATGACAAAAGAAAAAAACAAATCAGCCCAAAGTCTAACGTGAGTGACAAAAAATGGATGTTTCAGAGTGTGCAGAACTAACAGAGACAATTAAAGGGGAATACCAGAAGTGACTAAGTACAAATAAAGACTTGATCATTAACAACAACAAAAAAAAGAATAGGGCACTCCATGACCCTGGGATGGTCTTTTTTTTCTTTCCCTTTTTCTTTTTTTTTTTTTTTGATGTGAATAAACCCAAGCAATTTGGCATTTAACTGCACTTGTTCCTATTTCCTTTTCGTTTCCAGGTTTTGATTTTAATTTTAATCTGCAAATATGGTACGACCTCCTGTGAATCTAATAAGGGACGTCTTCTTGTAGCAGTCTCCCTGCTGGTTCTACAGGTTCTCATTTCATACCTGCTCTTTTCAGGTTGCTTCTTCCCCCAGAATCTATGGTGGTACTGGGGTGAGGCTGAGGGAATACAAATTCCTCTGTGGAGGACCACAAGTAAAGTTTGGGACCTGCCAACATGGAATCCCTTTGCAATAACCTGGAGATCTGTTACAGCCCCATTTTGCACACAGTTTTGTTATTACTCACACATTACCCGAGGACAGTGTCATCTTCTTTTCTCTGCAAAATGCATGCTGGGGCATTCAGGGTTCTCTTCTCTTCTCTAGTAATGACCAAGTCTTTTCTGCAATCTCTATCCGTCCTGATTACCTCCTTAACTGACTCTCCCTGGGGCTGCCTACTCTTGGTATGTAAAGAATTTATTATTATTGGTTGTGTTATCTTTGGCTGTTTGTTCTTCAAATTTTTTCTTAATCTCTATTTTACATCTCAGTGCTGCATTTTATGTTCCATCCTATTAGCATCACTTGGACGGAATATCCAATTTTTAAAGGATTCTTTCTCTGACTTGAATAAACCCACATAACTTGGTATTTAAGTGCACCAGTTTCTCTTACCTTTTTGCTTCCAGGTTTTTATTTTGATTTTCATTTAGGAGTATGGTGCTACCTCCTGTGACTCTAATAAGGGATTTTTTTAAAGCACTTTCCCTGCTGGTTCTTTG
Organism: Gymnogyps californianus; assembly: GCF_018139145.2. NCBI lineage: Eukaryota > Metazoa > Chordata > Aves > Accipitriformes > Cathartidae > Gymnogyps > Gymnogyps californianus. The sequence continues at coordinate 127,743,306 of NC_059471.1, forward strand.
GGTTTTAATTTCTTAACTTTTTCCCTTCGGGTTGTTTCTGACTAAGTTCCTTCCTTTTTTTTTTTTTTTTAAAGTCCTTTTTTGATGTTCTGTGCCACAGAATTTCTGGTTGGGATAAGAAAATGATAGACATTGCTTTATTAGTGTCATTTTCACTCCTTATAACTATCCTTTCACAGCCAGGCTCTGACTGTAGGTTACTGAAAGGCAAGGCCATACAAAGATGTCTCTTCCCATCCTTTCAGAGAGGGTTAGAACGAGACTTCTTTTACAGCTTAGCAGAGGGGTTTTGCCAGGCAGGAACAGACAAGGCTTTAGCCAGAAACAGGCCAAAGCAAAATGTGGCTGAGGAAGCCCATCTGAGAACTTCAGTTTGGGGCCCAGCCCCCCAGCTCCTCAGCACTTGCTGTTTTATCCCCAGCATAATGGAAATAACAGACTAACAGCAGCAATCCTCCTCACACATTGCATTATCTCCCCTGCCCTGTTCGACTGTGGAGGTGCCTTATCCCGTACCATCCTTCCTTTCCTCCAAAGGTTACTCATTGCCTGGTGAAGGCAAAGCCCCCTCCATGTTGCAAGTACCAGTGCAACAGGGGCACATCCAAGCTTTCCCCTCCCTTCCTCTCAACTGATTCTGCATCTTCCTCTTGGACTACTCAGAAGAAAATAAAAGGTACCAGGCCAGATGCCTCCTAATAGCCCAAGATGGACAGTCAAGAGCCCTTGTCCTACTGCTGTGAATGTCGTTCACACCTCACTCTCCAAGCCCGGTTCTCTCAGAAAGCAGGTTCCCTTGGCACCTGTTTTCCAAGCCAGAATCCTTATGTCTGCAGATGTTCAACAGAGGCACAGCTATTTCTTCTCTTGACTGCCTTCCCCTGTCAGCAAGGGCTCCTTCGTAGGGTAGGGCATGTACAAAAACCTCAGGAACATTTTTTAACTCTGTTTTGAGAAGTGAACATGCTTGTAAATGGAAAAAAATCCCTGCAATGATGTGGTTCCTACTTAGTGGGGACTTCTCCCACATTCTTTTCCCAGACTTGACATTTTAGTTCCTTTCTTTAGCCAGAGGGTCTCAGTTTCTGCGTTTTCAGTACGGGAACAGTGAATCAGATCTTGATTTCCTCCCCCATTTCTTAATTTCAGGTCAGATGCAACAGGTTTTTACATCACATCAGAGTCAAACTCCATGCATTACCATACCCTGTGCTTTATCTCAATAATGGACTGAACCACAGTTTATCAGCTAGAACCAAACTTTGCAGTTGAGGCCCATTTCCAACACAAAAGCTCTCAGACAAAGGAAGTAAGGTAAGGCAAACACTTCTGGGGCTCAGAAGCATTTCATCAGTCAGCACAGTCTCACCATCAGGGCACATGACCACACATCTGCACATGTCCCCCCATACACCTCTGCAAGGATACTGAGGCAGCCCATACCTTATCCTTACAAGGAGACTTTTGCCCAAGCCCATTATCACAGCCCTGATACGCCTCTTCTGCGCCACCATGAATCTGAGAAGAAAATGCAGCCTTTGTAGAATCACCCACTCCACTCCGTCTTTCTAACACAAAGTACTTGGGTTTATGCTTTTTGGTCTGCCCTCAGGGTCCAGGGCATTCAGAGCTGAAGCAAAGGGTCACCTTCACCTCCTGGAGGTGGGTTCATGTGCTGGACAGAGGTTGACTCCCTACAGTCATCTCCACGTGCTCAGCTCATCAAAGCTCTGCAAATATTCCATGCCACAAGGATCCATTTAGGAAAAAATGGTGAAATTAGGCTGAACTAGCCAACCAGTTGGACTTAGACTCTCTGTGCATATTGGGAGGGGGGAAACATTCACTAGCCAAAATGTGCATTTCTGTAAGTCTTTCAAAGTGGATTAACAAACATCTATCAAGACTGAAACAGGTCTAGTGGCATCTGCCTTGGGGCAAGGGATGGACTAAATGGTCTTTTCCTGTCCCTTCCAGCTCTATCGTTTAAGGATACTCTGTTGCATCCCTTCCAGATGCCACATCCCAGTGGGTAGCTGGAGCTGACTTGTGGTTTAGAAAATCTCAGGCTGTTTTTTCCCAAAGTGAGGCTCTTCTGTGGTGAGGCTGTTAAACAGAAAAGAAAAAAAAAAAAGAGAAAAAAACCCCAAAACCCTTTGCAGCTGTCACGGTCGCTCGCTGCCTCAGTGCCTCCGAACGCCACTTGGCTCCCATGCGTTGATGCATTTACTGTACTGGTAATTAATGCCGTTAGCTTTGTAATTAAAAAAAACAACTTTTTGCCTTTATACTTGGGGTGATAACGCTGCAAGTAAAAATTAATTAAAACGAGATGAATTGCCTTCAGTTAAACGAAACGGAAAGAGAGGGAAAGGAGGGGCCATGGAGGGGAGGGGGTCGTGGCGGTAGCGAAGAGAGGAGGAGGCACGCAGGAACCCTGCTAATGAAGCAAAATGATGCTGTCGGCATTTTTAAAGATTCTCCCCTTGGCTATGGTACCTTCTGTTGGGTTCTGGGTTAATGGAGCCTAAAGCTATACGTCTGGCAGGGAAACTGTGAGTCACCATCGCCCCATCTCTTTCATGAGGTCCACAAACACACCCGCCCATGTTTGTTCAAGTCCCTCCTCCTCCTCACCTTCCTACCCCCCACCTGGCTATGAGGGGTAATGGGCTGTGAAATTGGCTTTTCTATTATTATTAATTAGATCTGATGTCAAGCTTTTTGTTTTGGTTTGTGTCTGGGTTTTTTTCCCCTAGCTAAAGTAAGGAAAATACCCAGATCCCTGAAAGAGAGGGCAGACTCCTTACAAAGTTGATGCTGGGAGCCAGTCCTAGCAACTGCAGCACACTTTGGGTAGAGGATCATAGCCCCTCTCCCTCCTTTTAGCCAGATGACTTCTCTGTTCACTGCTTAACTCTTTCTGTCCCTCAAAAGAGTCCCATCTCTGTAGACAGACTTGAGTGAGAGCTAACTGTTAGCAGAAAGGATGAGAAGTAAGCCTGTATAAGAGATGGAGGAAACCCCTGGCAGCAGAAGAAGCAGACAGCCTTGCTGAATGCAACAGAAAAGAAACTGAAAGCCTAGCACAAAGCAGCAGAAATCAAAGCATTTCAGAAAGTCTTGGACAAGAGAGAAGAGCTTTCTTTGGATAGACCCAAATGGTTCAGATCTAGATGCACATCTCATTTCCTTAGTCCTCCTAGGTAAGAATTTAGCAGATGAGGGAACAGGAAATGGTCAATCTGTCCAAAGCCACGGGATTAAGAGCATCTACCTACCCACCCACTTATCCTGTAGCACCCATTGATTTTCAACCATTTCAGTTTGGGAACTTCAGAAGTTTCCCCTGTACAGACTGCCTCACTGCAGACAGCAACCTACTTTTCCATCCATCACAGCTCCCTAAGAGTAATACACAGATGCCCACGGGGACTGCTGACTCTAGATAGCAAATAATAAATCTCCTTCTCTAGATGAGCTATCTATCTACAAATACTTGTCTATTCTAAAGTTAATATTATAGTATTTAAGTGCCCTGAGTCAGGAGAAAATGCTGTTGCTATGAGAAAGAGCAGCAGTACCTGGAAAGTTCTCATAAGACCTGAAACAACTAAGACCCTATGGCCTGAATTTAACACTCCTGATCTGTAAAAACCTCTGCAGCTTTCCACATCAGCACTGCCCCTCCATTCTCCCATTTCCCCTCCAGAGCACCTCGTCACCGTGATGGCCTGTTTCAGACTTTTGCAAACCCACTAAGAACCCAAGTCCTTAGGACCGGCCCTCCCACCCAGCCTCTGTAAGGTCAAAGCAACGTGGTTTCACAGCAAAACAAAGTCAGACAGACCCTGTGGTGAAACTCAAGAGCAAAGTCCTGACTGTTTGCCCAGAAAAGCCTCTGCTGTCTCCAGGCCAAAATTCATCTGGATTTCAAGCAGCAGGACCCAGCTATCCCCTGCAGCAGGGGAAGGACTCTGTTCCCACATAACCTTCACCTCTTAATTCTGGGGTTGTACTGGCAAGACCCACCATGAAGATGCTACTGATTCTGCCGTGGCTGACGAGCACATAGTGCTTTGCATGCCTGTTTGTGACAGGAATGCAATCCCTTAAAAATCAGCAGCCACATCTGCCCCACACACGGGGGAGAGATGGATGAACGCATGCGCGTTGTCCCCACTTTTGAGAAGGATGCTAGAGCTGCCATGTGCAGAAAGCTGCTGGGACTGAGAAAGAGCAAGACCACCTCCCCTCCGTAAAAGCTTTCCCTCCCTTCTGTTTCATGTTCTCTTACTTATCCGTAAGTGTGGTGTGGCCACTGCATGGTGCAAAGGGATGGACAGCTGACCTGTCCTCCCTAAAAGATTTCTAAGCTAGAGAGTACTACTGCCTTAGCCTAATGCCTGCTGGGTCTGGCTCCTGGTGGCATCAGGGCAGCTCTGGAGGACACACTGTGCTGCACTGGCAACTCCTTCCCAATCAAGTTCAACATGGCTCGATTTTTGTAACTGTAAAAGGGGGATAACGAAGAAGACGCTTACTCTTTTGTAGGACACTGGGAGCTCTGCTGGTGAAAAGCAACATATCAAAGCGAGTCTTTGGCATCCTGGAGACCTCAATGCAAACTCTGCTCCCACTCTGGACTCCCTGCCTCAGTTTCCCTGCCTATGAAAGCAGGACAGTAGCATGCACCCTCTTTGCAAAGGTGAGGCTGATTACTGATTGAGAAGGTGGAGCCACAACCTTAAGCCGAATTCATCCTGGTGTAATGTTACTGAATCAACTGAGTGAAACCACAAGTGACTTTGGCCCTTCAGCAGAACCGAGGCATTGCCTTGACCTTTGCAGGCTATTCAGGCTGTTCACTTTGGGTTATTTCAGAATTTCAGGTGAGACCTTAGCCTGGCTGACAGCTTTGAAAAGACAGTCAAGCAAGTGGAGTAGATCCACAGGGGGGTGGAAAACAAGAGCTGAGAACATTGTTCCTGACCTTTTAAATGTGACTTTGCAGCCATGGTTTGGCTGAACACATACCTAGGGCCTGACTGCTGCAGTGCCACAAACTTCTGTCAAGCTACTTCTGAGGTGCCGTGGTATAAGCAAGAGCCAACACCACCCCCCCAGTACGTTCAACCGAATCTACTGATGGCCTGTGAGAAGGCAGGGAAGGAGGATGGTGGAACAAAGGGTGGGTTTCAGAGTTTAAAGTGTCTGTGCAAAAGGGCAGCCCTTTTCACCGGAGTAAGTCTCTCACGTGACTGTGGCATTCTCCCCTTCAGTTCAGATGGGTTTCATTTTACAGTGCTAAAGGAAATAAACAAACTAAGAGTGATGCTTTTCTGACTGTCATGGTAAATCAGGCATCACTTCATTACAATCAATGGACTTCCACCAGTGGAGAGTTGATGTGAAAGAGATGACCGTTAGCCCCAGTGTATCTAACCTGCCAGCTATCTGAAATTCCTTCCGGATCTGAAAATCAGCTGTTCTTTTCTGGCTCTCAGAGGAACCCCAGGAAGAAAAAGCCTGCAGTCAGACTATAGCTGCTGAGGCATGACGCAAATTAGACGCCAATCTCACTTCTCCATAGCTGTGTCAGCTCCTGCAGGGCTAAGCATAAGACAGTGAAAAAGCATGGGATATTGAGCCAAACCTGGTCCCAGCTCCAATCCTTATGCTTTGCTCCAGGAGCAAAAAGGTGCTATAAAGCCAAATGACCCAGTTACCCGGAGACTCCTCCCACATGAACTGGAATTACTACAACCCTTTTGCAGCCTTGGCATAGAGGGAATGAGATGGAAACAGGGACAAGGAAAAGGTCTGCTGTCTCCTAGTGTTCCCGTGATGGGTTACAGGTCCCTGCCAGCCAGCCCTGAGTTTGCTTAGGCAAAAACCAAAGCCATCCCTGTGAGCAGAGCCTTTAACCCCCTCCTCATTAGTGACACCAAGTGACACGTGACTGTAGCTGAGGATGGAGCTCCTTAAATGAAGAAACCAGATATCTGCTGACCGCAGTCATCTGCTGTATTTCACAGGTGAACCGTAGAAATTTTCCTTAGGAAAGCAAACAGTTGCTGGAGTAGTTCAAGGTCTGCCATCATTTCACAGCACGGGAAGATATTAGCAGTGAATAGACTTCTAAACAACACTGTCTGGAGAAATCTCCTTCTGCACCCGGCAGTGAGCTGGGTCCATGCAGGGAAGCAAGTTCCTCTCTTCCGGAGCACCTGCAGAGCACCAGTGAGCAACTCATCCACCCCACAGACGTGAACTCCTACTCGGCAAGCTGGCTACAGGGCAAGACTGATGCGGGACACCTTACTCACCACTCCTGCCTCAGGGTTTTAATCGCCAACACTGAGAAGGTGTTGAGTACGATTTGCAGGGCCCTCCAGTTCTGCCGCAAGTTTCCAGAACCTCCCTGGGCGAGAGTCCTCAGCAGGCTCATAAATGCTGCCACTTCAGGGCTAACACGGCAGCTGCTTAGAAACGGGTGGCACTGAGGGAAGGAATGAAGGAGGCTGCTTTATTTAATTAAGACCATTGGGGGACACTAAGGGAGACAGAAAATAGTTCTTTGTGCTGGAATTTTCCAAAGTACTGGGGCTACACATGTTGAGAGCCATCACGTCTCTATGTGGTCGGGACCTCTGCAGCTCGCCATAAAAGCTGCCCTCCCCGCAACACAGCGGCAGCTGATCCCCTTGCTGGGATCTTGGCTTACTGCTGAATGAGAGGAAAAGCACCACCTGCTGCATAGCCACCAGCACCCCTGGATTCGCATTATAGATCTGCCGCCCAAACATGCCACTGGCCTAACGCTGTTTAGACCAGAGGAGATTGCTGCCCCAGGAGGTGCATCTCCCGCGAACCTGGGAGCCAACATGCCGCTGCCCTGCTCCCAAGCTGGCAGCAATAAACAGAAGATGATGCTTTAAGGAACAACAAATTCATCCTGGTTTTCATCTCGTACTAAATACCTCAGCCTCCACCTGCCTGAATCCTCTGCTACCCTTGCCAGGAAGCTGCTGGAGAGGAAACTAGAAAAAGGAAGATGAGGCAAAATAAAGCAAACTGCCAGGGAAAAAAGTCCAAAAAGCTAGCCCAGAGGACAGGGGAGAATCGAGGTCTCCACAGATGAGTGCTTTTAATTAGGAAGAGGGCTGAACGGCAAGGAGCTTATGCTAATGAGTAGTCTCTTTTAATCAGCTTATTTTTTAAAAAAAGCATTTTTTAACAGTCAAAATAGTTCTGAAAAATGGTAATTATCAGAAACACGTTAACATGGAGTGGGTGGGCCAGCAAGCTGAAATGATGGAGGCTTCTGTCTGACAGAAGGGGACAGCATTGTCACACGGGGCACCGCAGGGATGGGGTGGGAGGGCTCCCGGGGCTGCCACCCTGGAACGGCTGGTGCCTCTGACATCCCTGAGCTGCGAATCTTCCCTTTCCTCCCTGGTCTAATTAATCCTTTCTCTCCCCCACATGGTTCATCAGTCTCTCCCTCTTCCCTCCCCTCAGCGCGTCCTCTTTGCACACAGAGACATCCCTGCTTTTCGCTCGTCTCTTTACGTCCCCCCTTTTCTCCTACCGCCTTTATGTTCCTGCTCCTCCAAGGACTACCCTGCAGGCAGGCAGTGCAGAGGCCTTCTCCTGCTAGCACTACAAACCCTGCCATGTAGTCTCCACTGAACGCGCATGCTAATCGCCTGGAGAGAGTATTTATTACGTGTTTCCACCCCCCAACATCCTCAAGAGAAACTGAGCCTTTGCAGTCCGTGCCTGAGGTGTCTGAGCTGAGTCCACATGTGACTCCTCCCAAATAGTGAGTCCCTTTATTGTTGGCCACCCTTCCTGAAGATGGGCATGCATTTGCATGCAGTGGGGCGTAGAGAAATCCCCCTCTCCTTACAACTTCTTTCTTTTGGCATCCTGTCCTCTCCTCTGAAAAGTGACACTCTACCAGAAATGTACAGGATTCCCATCACCTACATGCTCTCACTACACCCTGCCCATGTGAACCTTTGTAACAGCCTGCCTGCTTCTCCAAACGGTACAGCACCCACTGATATTTCAAATAGATGTTACCAAGTAAAGTGAACACCAGTTTGCAGTATCCTACTTTGTCTGAGGAAACAGATCCAGGCATGTGATGCCATCTGCTCCTGTAGGGCTGCCATCCTCGTATTTCTCTGTACCATGTGCAATAAAGAGCGCTACCAGACATCATTCTCAAGCTCACAACAACCTTGGGGCAGAAAATAGGAGGGGGAGGCAGCACATCCAACGTGCCACATATGGTGGGGTGAAAGGAGAGAGACAGAGAAAATATACACCACAGGATGGATAGAGTGATAGGCTGCCTGACTCTCCCACATGCAGTGAAAGATGCTGTGATTCTCCTGTCTGAAGGCTGGTTTAATGCTAAATGGTTTTCCAGGATTTCTGCAGCGAAGTAGAAAACCAGTTCAGCCATGTCTTCTGCTCTCCAGTCTTGACACCAGAATACAGACTGGCGCCTCTACAGCTGTCCCTGTCCCGTACGGGAAGGGCTTTGAGCCACCACTTACAACCGTGCAAAGCCTCCTTGGTGCCATCAGGTTCAGCTTATGCCCAAGGACCAGACACATGCAGCAAGTCTCCTTCTGACTGAGCAAATGCCAGTTGGTGGCGGGCCAGCTTCAGCACCGCTCACCATAGCTTCAGTACCAGGGTCTCGGCTCTGCTCACCCTCCCCAGTTTCTCAGACGCAGGCTCCCAAGTGATGGGACCTAAGGGCATCTAACCAACCAACCAACATGGTTGTGCTTCAGGGAGCTCCCACCTCTCTGGGAAGCAAGGTATAGGCTACAAATCTCATGGCAGTCAAATATCAGGCTAGGCTTATAACTCTAGTTTTACAGGATGAGCCCTATGAGAAAACAATCAAATACATTTTTGACCCACTCCTAAGAGACACTGCCTTTCCAAACAATCACTGTACCAATGTGCATGGCATTAGTATATAAATTGGTGTCAAAGCCTGAGGCCATCGATGTATATTTGTGCATGGCATATCATCTTCCCATGTAATCCCTTGCTCTGCTTTCTCGCCCCTGTGTTTGAGGGCAGGCATTTCTTTGGTGAAAGGAAGCAACTATAAAGCTGATTATTTTAAAGCCGCATCTGTAAATTCTGGTGTCCAAGGCTAGCTAACAAAAACCAACACCTTGGGGCGTGACCTGGTCAGATCTCAAAGGCAAGTTCATACAGATCTACAGTAACAACTTGAAGTAAGCAGAGATCCAAAGAAAATGGCATTTTGTACCGTTGGGCTATGTTCCTCCACTGAGGCCACGACACTGCTGATCCCCCTTCTGATGTAAGGAGTGTGTGATTTAAGGACATGAGGAGATGAAGAAGTGATGAAGACAAATGCAACGTAAAACCAATACTATGATCTCTGTGACCATTAAAGATCCCATATTGTGTTGCATTTTGCTCCTTCACAACATTTCTAAACTCTTATCAATTTACGTACCGTATTAGATGCATTAGTAGTAACAGCTATTTATATAGCTGTAGGTTTGGATCAGGCTGCTGTACAAAAAGAAAAAGAAGACCCTTGCGCTGAAAGGCTACAATCTAAAGAGTGAACTAAATGCCAGAGCATATAAGGTCAAACAGCCTCAATAGCTGCCTCCCATTGATAGGTGATGAGATTGCTAATCCAGTGCAGAGGCAGAAAGTGTTAAAATAAATGTTAAAATAAATTACATGCTAAAATAAATTACACCAACTAAGCACATTAATATGCACTAATAGAGACTGTTGCTAAAACAGGATTCTTTGTTCTGGAGCAAAATGCCTCAGTATTATAGGCAGGCCAAAACAAAAGTCCCCACTGCTGTAGTGAAAGCTGGACTGGGATTATAAACAGGATTTTTGAAGCCGAGGAAGTTGTGCCTTTCCAACAGAACCATGCTGGCGAGACCAGTTGGACTGGTGTCCCAAGGCTGAGCTGCTCTCCACTTTGAATGGATGGACAAAAGCACCATGTTGAGATACCATCTCCTATATTATCTGATGCGTGTGCGTGCACTTGCTGCCTGCCTCGGGCAATGGTGCAGGCTGAGCGTAAAGCAGCACCATCTGTTTTGGGCTGCCAGCTTGTGCCCCAGCACTGGAACAGGGGGTCCGCGTGTGCCAGGGAGGGAAAGGCAACCTCATTGCTTCCTACAGTATGGAGAATCAGCAGCTGTGCTCTAAGCCAGCAGCAAAGAAACATCTCCGAAAGCAAATTAAGCTGCGGTACTTTGTTGGCATTAAGCTGCAGTACTTCGTTGGCAATGGCAGCACACCCCCCTCCCTGCAACTGCCTCAGCTCTGGGCTTCAATCTGGACAGACCGTATGCAGGGATCAGGGAGCACCCAGTGCCTGCGGTCCATCCGGCCTTTGGCCCCTCTGCTGAGGCGCTGGCAAGTATCCCACCTGGGCTCCAGGTGGAGAGGTGGGCTGGGGGAGGACACAACTCCCACCAGGAGCTCAACCAAAAGCCACCTATCAAGAGCCAAGGAGAGAGACATCAGGAAGGCTGAAGGGTCCAAGGAGCTGCATTGGTGCTGGTGCTTAATGTCTAAGTCCAAGAGAGTCAGGAGTGAATCCAGCCTCCTACTACTCCAGCTACCGACTCCAGGACCCCACAGTCCATAGAAAGAAAGAGCTGCGAAGGCTAAATTTGATGTTTCTTGTTGGCACCATAGAAACTGGTGAAGTGAATCAAGTGGGAGTACAGCAACATAACAGCGGCCCTGTAAAGTTTTATTTCTGAACATTTAAAGTGTGTAAACATGTCTATCTCTTTTTTCTTTCTTCTTTTAGAGTGAAGGGAAGTGATCTTGCATAATATAAAACAAAGATGACACCAGTGCAGGTAACCATGCATCCCTGTAACCACAGGCAAAGGTCTCGCAGTCTTCTCAGCAGCCTCCCTTTCCTCTGACTCCCAATTAGCCAACTTTACAAGGTCTGCTCTGTTCCCTAATCGTTCCCTTCTCATTACTCCGCCCTGCATGCTTGTGTGAGATCTAAGCAGAGAATTAACAAGGTGCCTGCTGCAAAACAAGCAAGGATTCTGGCCCTGCTGCTGTACCACTGAACAAATAGTTTCAGTGATAAATAAATAAAGCTATTCATGGAGGATCCTCACTTCAGTTTAGTTGGGCTTTCACCATGTCTACAAACCTGTCATTGTTCCAGATACTTGGAAACACAGCTATTAGCACTCCTCTCTATTTCTCCATTTTAAGATAAGTAGGAAATGCCATTTATTTGTTAAAATTTTATAACTCAAAGCTCACGTCTCCTTATTCTGCCTTTAAAAGCACCCAGCCCTTGGTGAGAAATGACCAGCTGCAGGCAGCCCGAACAGGCCAATGTTCATTAAATGTCTTATTCAACCCCAAACCTCATGAATTGTTTAATGTACAACGGAGACAAAAGCCTTATTTCTTCATGTGTCAGCTCTTGTTAAGCGGCTCCCTGCCCATCTTGCTGCTGGCTATAAACAGGATTAACAAGTCCCGTAGTTAGACGCAGGGAACGCGTGCATACTTCACATGCTGGCAAACACATGCAGAGGATGGCATGGCACATCCCCTACACAGCCCCAAACGTGTGTGCCCAAGCAGGCGCACCCCCCCTGCACGCCAGTCCTGCCAGGCTGATTTACTCCCCGGGGAAGGCAGACGTGCAAATCTGGGCATGCCAGCATGGACAGCCTAGGGCGCCCACATGCTGCAGGTGACAAACACATCCATCCCAACTGCTGCGTATCACTCATCCACATGGATCGCTTCTCTCCAGATGGTATATATGGAAAGAAAAAGCACTAGCTCTCCTAGAGAGGAAGATGCACTCTCTGGTTGGCTATTACTGACTGCCTTCCCCAGCCCTCACGCTGGACGTCCAACGTTAGACAGCTTGAACTTGACTTCTGTAAGGAAGTCTACAAGGAGCCGGGCACCACATTGCGGACAGGAGCCCTCAAGAGGCGGTGCGTACCAGACACTTCTGGAAATACAGCCAACACCGCCCACTCCTCCTCTCCTCCCCTGCCCGAGCACACATGCCAGCCCTGTGAACTCGCACGCACGCACGCAGGGAGGCAAGCGCACAGGCGAGCACGGCATCTGGCTTCCTGCGAGATCCCTTCAGGGCCCACAACCTCAGCCGAGGAGCATCAACCCCGAGCCACCGGCTTCAAGGACACTGTGGCCACCTCAGCCGGCAGCCCAGGAGGCTGCCAACCACCCCGGCCGATGGGAGAAAGGGGGAGGAAGGTTTGGCAGCTTTGGGCTGGCTGTACAAACGTCCAGCTTTTGGTGGGGCTCCTGTGGTTTCCTCACCATCCCCAGCGGCAGCGCGGCCTGGGAGTGCTTCCAACACAAATGATGCTGCCAGCTTCAAAAGGCCGACCAGCTGGTGGGGTGACGTCATGGCCCCAGCCCAGCAGAGAGCTGGGCAGCATGGAGGAGAGGGGGAGCGGGGGGATGGCAGGACATCCTCGGGCATGAAAAACTCACTGGGGACAGTGCGGGGCAGCCCCTTGGGGTACAGCGCAGGAGGGGGGACATGTCTTTAATGCAGCTTTCTGCCAGGGAAGGGGAGATGCCAAGTTGTCCTTCCTCCCCGCGTGTCCCCGTAGAGGCAGAAATCACATCTATGGCGAGCGGATGCTGTCCTCTGGAAAATGCCATCTGGAGAACATTACTGGGCTTCCTGGACAGACATCACAGGACTCTGCAAAACCTGGAGCTAAAGAGCACTTGAAACTCATGTCAAATGGTTCCTTAAGAGGCAATAGCTTGCACGGCAAGTCTCGATCCAGGTTTTTTTTCCTCGTTAAAATCAGGAGGAAGCTGTACTGCTGACCAAACCTGCTTATAAGTTACAAAGTGAGTGAGAAAATAAAAGTGTCTGATGAAAACTAGCATTTTTGTGATAGCAAAGGAAATATCCAACTCTCATGCTCATTTATTATTCGGGATTATTGATGTATTTTCTGGCAGCAAATAATCTTTTCCTGACACATTACACATATTGTGAATATTACAGTCAGCTGTAAAATCCACCATTCCCTCCTAACGTACCTCCGGACCGTAACATCCGCATCACTAACAAAATCAGCACAACACAGATCGAGTACATGACGGAAACATTGGAAAATGTGCAAGCACGCGTACGGATCGAGGCTGAGTTTATGCGAGGCGCTGTGGGAAGCTGACCAGCCTCACCAGCACTTCCCAGCACAGCTCATGGCCTGGGTGATGCACTGAGCGGCTCGGGAAGCAACCCGGTCAGACCGAGATGGCACCTACTTGTGGGTGGGCCACTCAAGGATTCAGGTAGGTAAATTGGCCTGTGATTTATCCAACTTGGCTCAGCTAATTAAGGGCCAGGAAAAAACAAAACCTGTGACTCGGACAATACCTGGCAGCACAAAATGCAAATTTCCCCGTCCAACAGAGCATTTCAAATTCGCCTTTGACGGAAATATTCATAGTAGCAATTTCCTCTTCATGAGTATTTGTTCTACCCAAGCTGCCGTGCTTGCAGAGAGGGACGGCAGAAGGGCTGCAAACATCATCAAGTCAAGATCTGCCTTTGAATCAGAACAAAATATTTGCAAATCTCCCCCCACCCCACTTTGGCAGTGCCTCAGCCGCCTCAGGGACCATCAGTCATGGTCTCTGTGGTGCCTGTGGCTGCGCCTCTCTGCCACCCTTCCCCATGTCCCCTTCTCCACCTCTCACACACGTTTCCTCAGCTCCACAAGCCTGATTATTTTCCTGGCCTCCTCCCTGCCCAAACAGCCCCAATCTATGCCAGCCTCGCTCCCAGGTCATTTTTGGCTCCCTCTAGCCTTCAACATACTTCAGTGCAGTGCAAATCAAAAGGCTATACCCCCTCCCAAGTGACAGGACCCACGTTTCTGTGAGTGCAATAAATATATTCCCAGGGCTGTATGCATCTCCCTCATGCTATACAGTAACGTTGCAGCTCCATACATCTCCACCACCCCTTACAGCTGTGTCTCACAAAGCCTCGCTCGCGCAAGTAATCCCATTAAAGTCAACGGGCTAGTTGCCTAAGCACAGATTTACAGGATCATGCTCTTAAAGGCCAAGCTCTTCAGTGAAGGGACCTGAAGAGTCCCTTGTAAATTGCCCACAAAGCCCTACACCCACCGCTGGCCTGCAGAAAGCTGGTGTTATTTTCAGGAGATCAAAGTCCTGTCAGGTCATGTTGACTTCTATTAATGGAAGCTGAGATGCTCAGCTGCACTTGTAGATGTCAGGCCTGTAAATAATGAACTCTTACTGATGTGTTTCACCTGGTGGGTTTTTCAGGGAGCTGTCAATTGGCACAGATCAGAATTCAAAATAAAGTTCGATTTGCCCAACACTCTAAGGACACCAAGTTTTCCTGTTTTGCCTAGCTACAACCGCAGCATCGGCACAGGCTGAGATCTCAGGACAAAGGTCTTTTGGGTATGCTGGGGCTGGGATACACATATTGGAAGGTGCCTGCCTGGCTGTGCTTCCTTCTCTTTAAGAAAGTTTTTGCACCGACATATGCCTTTTCAGATGACAGAAAGACATGGGGAAATGGGAACAAAATGTGCACGCTATTCATATTGAAGAAGGCCTGGTATAATAGTATAATTAATAAACCTTAGCAGACCTCTATTAATAGCTCCTGGAACCTGAGCAAGGAACACAGGGGTGGTTTTGCCAGGGCTCACTCTGCAAGGGTGAAAATTTTTTGCTTACTGTTTTCACATTCGCCATCAGACGTTGCCATGCTCCATCAAGCTCAGCACTGTAAAGGCAGGAAAGGAAAGCAGGGGACCAGAGGAGAGAGGAGATGGGGAAATCCTGGCCTGTGCCTGAACATGTTTTGATGGCTTTACAAGCACAAAGGCCGGATGAAGTCATGTTGCAAAATTACTTGTCCATTCATGCATAGGGCTGAGAAGGAATCCTATACCACTAAATTAAATTTAAATTATCATATGCCAAATTGACATTAATATTCAGGGCAAAGGATCATTTTTTCAGGCAGTGCATTGATTTAGTTTTAAATACTAATAAATTCCTCCTGCCTCACTGGACGCTGATGGCATATTCCCCCTTAGCTCCTACTTTGTGTAATGCTAGCCTGGTGCCCCAAACATAGGGCTTGGCTTTGCAAGCTGAGAGTAAGCATCCCAGGAGGGGCACATCCAGCCTTGAAAGCAGTACAGACCCCACAGCCAGGAGGCTCGTCGAGACAGATGCATTTCCCTCTCCCCATTTTTTCCAGGCATCTCTTCCCTCAACCGCTCCTCCTTGTGGAGAGTGTCCCCAGGGCTGTGCAGGGACCCGGACCAGAAGCACAGGGCTGCGCAGCCCCCGGGGAAGGCGGGCTGGGAGGCTGCCACCAGGCTCCTGGCCCTCTCACTTCAGCCCCCCTCCCCAGCAATCCCTACAGGTTTCATTGCTGAATGCCTCAGCCCCTGGAGTACCACAGTAATTTGGCACTGATGCCTTAGTCACTTAATTATTCTTTTCAAAGGCGCCTTTGAATTTCTTTTTCCCCACCTTGCCTTCTTTCCTCTCCCTCCCTTTTCCCTCTACACATTTTGACTCAATAGTTTTCCTTGAAATTGTCTAAACTTGCTGTTTATTTCTTGCCATCTAGCACGCTGTGATCTATCTTTTATTGTTAATATTTTTTTCTCTGCAGTGTCCCTGTTGCCTGTCTCTGAGTTCATTCTGTTCCCTCTTTCAGCAGCACTATATTTTTCCTCTCAGTATTTTTGCTTAGCTCTATTAACTTTTATTTATTTTTCTTTCACTCCTGCACCATGTTTCTTTTCTTACTTGCCGTGTACCATCTGTATATCTCTTTCTGCCTCTCTCATGCTCCCACAACTAGATTATGCTCTGACTGTCTTTCATCACCACGGCCCCTTGACACCCCTCCCTAATAAAAACTATCGAGGACTGGCCGTGCCCCTTCTTGGGTTCCCCTCTCTGGTTCCCAGCTGTTGCCTGTGAAAAATACCTGTGTAGCAGTGTTGACACCACGAGCTCTGGCAAACCAAAGCAGCTGAGAGCACCTGAGTCAAGAAGACTCAAGATGCAGTAAGAGATGATGAACTCAATGTACAATTTTCCAAATCATGAATATTCTTAATTCTGCATTTTCTGAGAGGCAAAAAAAAAAAAAGAAGAAAAAAATCCCTCCTCCCCTTGACATCTCTTACCTGGTTTTGAACATCTCACTATGCAAACAAATTAGTTTCTTCTAATAAAGGTTAGAAAGCGAAAAATAAGCCTGTAAATGGAAGTATAAACTTAGCCTTAACTGAAGAATTAGAATTGATGCCTCCAAAGTAAAAGAAATTCACCAGCTAAAGAGAGATGTGCACCAAGGAGGCACAAATGACCTCCCTGTTCCCGTGTTCCTCCATTCCCCAGCGCCTTGGCCACCTCCCCACACCTCCGCATCTCTGCTTCCTGCAACAAGGGGAGCAGCGCTAACCGAGCCCCCAGCTGCTGCCTTTGCAAAGCACTGTGAAAATAGATGCTGGAAGAGCATCCTGTGACCAGTGCTCCAGAGCTCTGGCCACCAGCTGCAGAGGACGGAGGGAGGCAGTGGCAGGGGAGGACAGGGACGATGCGACTGCAGAGCCCAGTGTGGCTGGGGCTGCTGGGGAATAAAAAGGGCCAAGACCTGGGCTGGAGCAGGCTGCATTTTACAACAAGCAGCTGCAGCGGTGCAGGCAGGTCACTCCCTGCCTCCCCGTGGGAGCAGGTCTTTTCCTGGGCAGCCTGGCCACAGCCATCCCTGCTGCCTCCCTCTCCTGAGGCTGTGCCTGGACTCACTGGGGAAATAAAGGGAGGGCTCAACCTGGCCTGAAGCATCTCTATTTCTGGAGCGTGGGCTTCGCTGCCTGTCGGTCGTGTGTGTCCTCTCCCTGTGGATGGAGCCTGCGGGGAGGAAGCAGGAGCTGCCCCAGAGCACACAAGCAACCTGGCCCATGCACATCCTGACCTGGAGAAAAGGCTTCCCAGCTGACAGGGCTGGTTATAGGCACCCATGTTTACCCAGCCCACGAACAAAACATGAGGCAGCAGCGAGAAATGAAGTTTGTTTTCTTCTCCTTGCCTTTTCCAGATTCAGACTGAAACTCATCAGGGTCACAGCTATATGGATTACAGCCAGGGAGAAAGGTTACTGATGTGCCTCTGAGAAATAAAAACAAAGCCAAGAAAAAAACAACCCAGCGCACAGGCAGCAAGGCTAGAAGTAAGGAGAAATGCCATCCACGCATTACAGGTTAACAGGAATGAACCCAAATCTCCTTCCAAATATCAGCAAGGTTCAAACCAGGACCCAGAATGAAAACTGCATCGCAAACCCAGATGCTCACTAGTGCAATTCTGAATCATAATATCCTCAAATCTCGCTGTGGACAGGTATGGTACATTAGGATGGTAGATAAAACTCACATGCCATTTTGGTTTCTTATCTCCCCTATTTTTTTTAGGCTATCTTCAACAAACCATGAATTGTTTATGAATTTCACACCAGGGAATTTGAGAACATATTTGTATCTACATGTATATGCATGTGTGTGCATGTATCTATGCATGCTTAGATACATGCATATCTACATCTATGCACACACATATATAAAAAACCCAGAGGTTCTCTTGTCAGGAGTACATACTACGTACTGGATTTCCCCTTGTCCCAGTCTGCCCATTTGTGCCCCACAACACTTCACTGGTTCTGCACCTCACAGTGTGTTCACACATCCCATATTCTCATTATCCTCAGACTCACAGAGGCTGGCTATCCCCTCTAGAGGCTGTTCAGCACAGAAATTTGTGCTTAGCTAAATTTTCACCATAGCTTTGCAATTCACCTTTACAAAAATAAACTCTCCTACGTAGAACTTTTGCAATCAGCAAAGAGACCAGAACAAACAAACAGGAAAACAGTCCTGTCAGCGATTCTTTAGCCATGTAAACTGCACGCTTGGAGCCGGTGGAAAAAACGGCCACCATCCCAACAGTGGGCCCTGTGCTGATGCTCCTCTCTTGCTCAGCCGGCGCTCCCCTGTTTATCCGATCTAATGCAATAAAATGCGTAATTAATTTCTAAACGCTTCCGTTGAACGGTGCAATTTGTCAAGTCGAGTTGTTAATAGAATTAAGCTTTTTATCAGCGATTAGCAAAAGAAGGTAAAAAAAAAATTAATTACGGAATTGTATGCCTCCCTGCTTCAAAGCCAGGTTTGGGATTAAATGTTTGATAAAGGTTCCCTGGCACATTATAAAACATTTAGCAAAAGCTGCTTTCCCCATGGTGTTTCCTGCAAAACAGCCTCTCTGCAAAAGGGGGTGGGGGGCAGAGGGAGGAGGGGGGAGGGTGCAGGCAGTATACTTGATCACATGTTGGGGGGGGGGGCTGGCTTTAAATCGTGCAGAACTTATTGTACAGGAACACACCCCCATATTGTATTCTGCTGGCACTACATCCTGCCTGCCTCGACCTCTCAAGCATCTCTCTGTTGTTTGTACAGATAATCTATAGTGACAGGGAATTACAGGCAATATTGGCTATTTGTGCCTGTGTGTCAAGAGGTGCCCCAAGCCCTGACCTCAGTGGAAGGACTGTACTGCACTGTGCAATGAGGAAGCACATATGACACGGGCTGGTTATGTGGCAGGAAGTCCCCTTACAGCCCTTCTGATTCCAGTAAATCCATACCTTGTGGAGGGTTGACTATGTAGACCTACAGATTACACCAAGAGGTCGAGCCAGCACTGTCCTCTGCAACAGAGCTCATGCCGGACCATCACTGCAGGGGAGGGACATGCCTGCATCCACATACCTTGCACCGCAGCAAGGAAAGGAGAGGCGAGCAGAGCAGAAACAGGGCTGAAGAAGACCCATCTCCACAGCACAGAAAGGACGACTCTGCATCATCCTTTCCAACGAGCCTGCCTGCACAGAGAGGGGCTGGGGGAGGACTGCTAACCCAAGCGTACCGCAAGGAACACCACCTCCTCTAAGCCTTGTGCCACCTATTACTGATGACAGAAATACTGCAATCTCCCTCTTTCTTGCAAATGATACTTTGGCTGTTTACAGCCAACTTCCACAGACGCTTGTGAAAGCTGCGCCTGAGGACCTTGTTTTGGAACACAGTCCACCCCAGGTGTTTCCCTGCCAAGGCCCAGCTCTCTGGCACTCTTCCAAAACATATGGATTCAGTTTCTTCATGGACCCACCTCGGGTTTACCGGCAGCAAAGCAAGGGACCCATCCAGGAGACAGCTTTGTCGTCCTTGCAGGGACAGGCTGGGAAATGTCATCATGGGACATCTGGAGACTTTGCTAAGCAAGAGGGGTGCAGAGCCCCCAGATGATGCGCTAGGGGCTTTTCAGGGCGAAGCTCAGGTACACAGGAGGATGAAATGCAGCAGTGGTGGGGGGCAAGGGTGCAGGCAGAGCTGGCAAGGGAAGTGCTGGGTGAGGAGAGCTGGGGGGCTGCAGGGCAGGAGGAGAGCACTACATCAACAGAGCTTTAAGGCGCAGTACAGAATTAAATACTGACAACAGTTATGTTTCCATGCACACCAGCTTAATTAGCAGCACGAAGCTTTCTGACACCTCCATTTCACACTGTCTTTATAGTAAGTTTCTCAACACACAGAATTTCTGGCAGCTGAGCACATGCGCTGTGCAATGGCCATGCAACCTGCAGGAAGGAAATGAGGAGGAGATGAAATCTTTAACCTGATTCCTGATCCTACTGGCAAGATAGTTACAAAGCTAACTGCACATTTAGGTACTTCAGATCCCCATAATAAGACAGGATGGGAACGTGAGGTGCTCTTGAGCAGCCTCCCCACCCCAGGTCATCAGCTCAGCCCCCCTTTTCCCCTCCTAATAGATCTGGCCTTGGTGAAGATGGATGTGGAGTACCCAGCACAGACCTCTCACTCCAAAGCTTGCATGTGTTAGCAGCCATGATCTGAGGAGGAGCAATTACTGACAGACCTAGAAAGGACTGTAGTGCTGAGGGACGACAGCCAAGACATAGGAGACTACTCAAGCACAGGGCTCAGTTCTTACCATACGCGTCTATATAAATGCAATTCACAGTTCAGCGTCTATTATTTCCTTTAAGACACCCATCAGCTATCTGGGATTTTGGTTG
This sequence comes from Gymnogyps californianus, assembly GCF_018139145.2. Classification (NCBI taxonomy): domain Eukaryota; kingdom Metazoa; phylum Chordata; class Aves; order Accipitriformes; family Cathartidae; genus Gymnogyps; species Gymnogyps californianus. Next base: position 127,763,572 of record NC_059471.1, read on the forward strand.
GGGTTTTTTTGTTTGTTATTCGACCTAAATTATCATATGCTCAGTCAGTTACTGTTCACCCCTTGAACCAGACTTGTCAGTTCCTCTCTTTTTCTCTCTCTTTCCTAGCTGTTCGCAGCCTTCAAAAGCTGGTGGATTATCATTCATGTCCTGTCTTAAGTTGCCACTTAGTCAACCTAGACATATCTAGTTCCTTTAATCTTCCTCCCTAATAAGTCAATCCTTCAGCCCTTTAATCATCCTAGCTGCTGTTCTCTAGATTCTCTCCGATTTGTCTGCATCTTCCTGGTGTTGAGGTGCCTAGAAGGCAAAGCAGGGTTGTGAGCGGTGCGGAGTAAGCCATTTCCTTTGGACATGAGGGCAAGAGGCCACAGCCCAAATTCCTTAGGGTTTGTTTCTTCTCCCCCCACTGCTGTGTCCATTGCATTATCCCAAAGCTCCTTGAGGAAAGCTCTCCTTGACATAGCTGCAGCTATTGCATGCTGGTTGTTAAAGCCTAATTTTCCTTTCACCTGTTCCACTGCTGTCAGTGGGTTGCAGGTGATTCGCCCCATTTTCCATGAGAAAAACAGCCAGCAAACCCTTTCTGGTCCTGCATCTTTCCATTTGGAAGAGCTCCATCGAGGGCTGCTTTTTTTGTGCGACGAAAAAGGCAGACCCATCATTCTCCCCTGTAACTACTTGTGCTCTCCCCAGCTAGGCTTTTCTTTCATATGGCATGAGCGTCATGCTGAAATTTCACCAGTTTGGGGTCCTGATATGGAAACGCATGAATGTTGTGAAGAGGAGGAAACAGAAAAAGAATTGGGAGCCTCAAGCTGGACACCGGCCTTTTGAGTCAGCTTATGAAAATCCTTCCCTTCCTCTGCATTTCTGTTCTATGGAAGTGGAGTGGTACTTACTTCCTTTCCCATTCAAATACTTGAAGAAATCAAGTATTGAGAAATGTATTCAGCTTTTGCTTAATAGCTACGCATACCAGAATAATTTGATTCACAGATTTCTGCCAAATGTAGCCAGCATTTTGATTCAAAGCTGCTAAGTGGTTTTATTTCATTTCTGCTTCCATCAAAAGAACCCCACAACCAAGTTCAAGTATCCTCAACAATCCTGAGTTCCCTTGCTTAAACTGACATTGTTCTCAAGGAGATATCCTAGACAATACCTTATTTTGCTTTCCTTTAAGCCTCTATCTAAATTCTTTCGCAGCAGTAAACACATGTTGCAAGTGTCTACATGAAAGCTTATTATTCTCATTAGTAAAAGAAAAAGTGCTTGCAGATGCAATAGACAATTTGGGAAGCGAATGTAAAAGTGTGTTCCCCCAGGGAAGTTTCATTGTCAGGCCCCCGGAGCCCTCTCTGCCAAGCAGACGGATATGCCAGCCTGTACACATAACAAGGACAGAACTATATTTTGTTGTTGATTTATACTGGAAAACATACTAGTGTGTGTCACATTGATTTAAACTAAATTATCAAAAAGAGAATAAATAAATAAATACATGCTACTCTGACAGCTCTGCGTGGGAGGTCTCTGCCCATTGTCATTTAAACTTGGTAGTACGCTCACATAGGTGCACAGCTTAGCAAAACGTGACTCACATATTCACATAGGTTGGGCGCTCTTCAGCCCAGAGCTCTCTCTATAGGGGGGAAAGGGCAGGACAGGATGCGGAAACCTGTGTGGGGTTCAATTCCCTGTTCTGCTAATGACCTCCTCTGGGGGACGGGGCAACTCTCATTGTCCCGCTACAGCGTGCCTGAAAGCCCAGTGAAGAGACTCCCCAAGGAAGTCTCTCCATGAAAGGAACAGGCTACTGCATCCGTATGTCACGGTGACGTGCCATGTGAAGACGCTAGCGTTGCCTCGTGAGCATGGCATGGTGCTCAAGCTAGTGAGTGCCGTGCCCCAGCTCATAAATGCCCGTGTGACACCACTACGGTGCTTCCTGATGGGACATGAGGGCAGCCAGGTTCCAGCTCAGTGTGGAAACCAGCTGCCTTCTTCCCCAGGGATGCCAGGATGGGGGATACAACAAAAATCCGTGATTTGCTCAAACACCAGTGCCAGATGAAAAACAAAATAAAGCAAAAAAAATATATATATCCTCTTCTTTGGCAGATAATCTTTTGGCATTTCTGTCATTTTATTTTGGGCAAGCAATTTTTATGCCTTGGCTATCGAACACTCAATCATTTTGCAAGGCAGTTCTAGTAGCCAGTTTCAGCATCACAGAAAAAGATGTGGGTGTTCAATTTATGTCGCTTCAAATATTTAGGACACAATTTCAGCTCGAATCACGTAAGGTTTTCTCACACAAAAGCCCCTTCCCTAGCAGCTGGGGAGGGCCAAGGGTGGCTGAAAGAAGCTCTAATCAAATGTTTCAAGAGAAACTGGCTGATAGGCACCGTGCTACAATTTATAGCTGTCTGGATGCAGGTACTGTAGTTTTGCAATCATGCCAGCTATCAATCAAGCTCTATTCTATTGGTCTTTTATGTCCTGTACTCCAAACTCCAAGCCTAGCTTCGCCAATGGACAAAGTGTTCTGGTAATTGCAGATGATTCTCCCACTGGACACTTTCATATATCATAACACATTTGGGCAGGAGTGATAGTCTTGGGGTAAAATAGGTCCGGGGCTGGGAGAGCAGGGCAGGAGTGAGGAGTACTGGCCCAGCTGGGAGGCAGGAAGGGTGCAAAGCACTGGTCTCATCCTCAGAGTCGCCCAACAACAGGAAAGTGAGCTGCTATCAAGGCAAAAGGCTTCCCTTTTTCCACCAGCAGAACTTCACAACCCTTTCCCCTAACACCCCTACAACACCCTAAGCTCAAAGATGCGTAACAGCTCTGCAACTCTTTATTCAACCCCCTCGCCCACCTGTAGAGAGCTTCATGGATACTCAGTGCCCCCTGCCCTCTTGTACACAATGACCAAAAGCCAGTGACAGAAGACCTGACACTTCATTTTTGCAGTCGACCTTTGTTAAACTTTCTCCTAGAAAGCCCCTCTCCATGGCATGGAGAAGAGCCCTCTGGAGCAACTGTTGGCCATTGCCATGGATAGACAGCTTTTCCCCATGGCAGCAAAGACACAGCTGTCAAAACAGTGTCACTTACAACAAACATCCTACTCCCATTTCAAGCTGCCCTGGAGAAAACGTCCCCTCACCTGATTAGGAACAGACTGGAGTGAAAATGAGAAGTTTAGCAATACTCAGTGATAGAGCACACACTGCTGTCTGCTGGAAGGTTTCCTAGGAGGAGAAAATGTACCTGTGCCTCAGCACCCCGAGCTTGACACTTTGAGGACATAAATCTCTCCCTCCTGGATAAGGCAGGAGTGCCTGATGTGCCAGGGCGAGCAAGGAAAGTCATGCGCTGGACCCTCACCTTAGCAGTTGAAAGCCCAAGGGCATGGTTTGGCAGTGATCTCCTAATAGGCCTAGAAGAGATTTATGTTGCCTTGTTGGTCTGAGGACCGCTGGATAATTTTTGAAAGGTTTTTCTGGAGCTTATTTCAGAAATGTATCACAGTCTTTGCTTTTGCATACCTTAAGAGCAGATAAGCCCACCATATTTTAGGGTTCATTTTCATTTGGGAAAGTGGGGAGATGTTTAATGGAGACAATTCTGAACTGATTAAAGGATGGTATAGCTGCCGAGTTCATTATGAAATTGTATTTTATTTCATATCCTAACAAACTTGCATCTGCCTCTTCCATGATGCAGTAACTCTTTGAATCTACAGGATGCCAGGATGTGCGGGGCTCACAGAATTACCATCTGTTTCCCTGTCATAAGCAGCCCAATGGCGTGCACACTGCTGAAACAACAGGACGCTTTAGTAATAGGCTTTATTTTATTTCTGCCACTGCTTTGCATGGATCAATTATACCTGTTCTGCTCTCTGATAAGAGATTCCCTGCTGAGGAGGCCACACTTGCCCTGCTGCAGCTGGGCACAGGCCCTTGCTGTTCCTGACGGTAGGAAAGCTGTTTTCCCCTCCCACGCATGTTGCAGAGCCAAATACGACACAGACTTCATGGTGCAGGACTTCCCCCCTGAGCTCTGGCCCTGCCCTGGGCTCCCCACATCCCGCTCTGCCATGTCACCATGAAACACCTCTTTAAGCAAAAGGTGTTTTTTTTCCACCTTTGCTCCGTGTACAGCTCCCCAGCTCTGGAAAAGCCTGCAGTTCTCCCAATCCCAAGCTTCCTTCTTCAGCCTCTTGCCCTCTCCCTAGCAGTCCTGTACATACAATCAGCTGTCAATCTAGGAAGGAGGCTAGCTCTTCTTCAGCCCACCAGGATCTGAAGGTGCATACGTTCAGCTCCAGGGGAGATGTTATTACCCACCAAGCTCTTTGCTAGGGGAAGGAGGGTAAGCCCGTGCCAGCGGGAGTGGGAGGGGAGACGGGAGAAAGCCTAATGCGGGGCTTCCACCGCTCTCCCTGGGAGAGCTCGCATTTCACTTCTGCTTCTCCTTGGGGTCGCAATTACTCAAAACGTTAAAACAACCTCAGCCCCCATCCCCAACAGGCACCGTCCCCCTCCCCTCCGCTCCACACAAGAGGAAAATTGTGGAGAAATGCTACTTAATTATCACACCACGTAACTAATTAAAAGCTGAATGCTTGTGTGTGGTATGCTAATGGCGCATTAGAGAGCCAGCCTGCTTTGGTAAAGAGACACGAGCCCCCTCTTTCCCCCTTCATCTTACTGCGGGAGCTTCAGGCTGACAGGCACCTGGGATGAGGTGGGAATTTATTATGCTGCCTTCGAGTTCACAACTTCACAGAGGGCACCAAGGTCGAGCAACTTGATCGGTACGAAGGGAGAAATCACCTGAGCAGGCGCCAGGAGCGAGCTATACAGTGTGGGTGGCTTGCTATGGAAATTACATACACAGTGGGGCTCCACATGCACCCTAAAGCCCATTTTTTCCTTTATGGGGTTCTTGGTAGGAAACAGGAGAGTCTCTGGAAGAAGATGTGTATATTGAGTATCGCCCTTATAGACAAGCGCACTCCAACTTCCCTTCTCCCACTATGTCAATACACCAGCTGGCACCAAGTGCCAGCCCTCTCCTTTCAGTTGATGCTGTGCTACGAGTCCACACTTGCTTGTCCACTCACAGCCTGGACCACTGAGTATGTTTGTTAAGGAGGAAGCTATTTGGCTTTGTTGGGTTTTTCTTAACCATCATGGTACTTGCGCATCCACCCAGAGATTTGTCCTGACACCTGTGCACTCTGGGAAGAGCCTGTGTGATCTGGGGTGGCCAGGTAGCCATCCCACCATGGTTTGGGGACAGAGAGGGACCCTACAGAGTAGCTACAGCAGCACACTGTATCAGTTCACCCAATGGACTGTGAGGCACCTCATTCAGCCTAAGAGCACACTGGGGCTGAGCTGAGATCTTTCCCCTGTGTATCCCTAGTTATGGGTCTGTATGCTGGGCCTGCTGCGGCGTGTTTCCCTGATACCACCTGCCAGACAGAGGTAGTCCCAGTCACCTCCCACCTTCACCCACAGAGAGCACCTGTGAGAGAAGGCAGGTATCCTGAGAGTATGTAGGGTTTTCTATGGCTTGTCCTCCCTTGAAAGGCATTGGGTGGGGACTTGGATAAAACTACAGCTCTAGAAGGAAAAGGAAGTGTCACCAGTGTCAGCAAGGAGAGGCATGGATTTATCATGGGTTAAGGGGACTGTCGGCTCCCTGTTACCACTGCCTGCTAAACTGCACGTGTGCCTCTTGTGACATGTCCTGTGACCTGCAGACCCCCTTCGTGAGGGTCATGACTGCTTGAGGTACAGGCAGAACTGCAACAGCCCAGCACGTGGCCAGCACTGCCACGGGACCCGAGGCCCAGCAGTCAGCACAGCCCCACCGCAGAGATGCCTTTATCCCATCTGCCCCACTTCGCAGAGCCAGAGGGGAGCAGGCGGGGCTGCTTGGCTGGAGGAAGCCAGCAAGTGGCCATGCACTGCCTGCGACCCTCAGAGCTGACATTGCCTGTGTTTTCCTCCTGCAGGCTTGCTGTTGCCCACTTGTCCTTTGGGTGCTTGCCAGCTGTGTTTGCCAAGTCCAAGGGTGCCCAGATGCTCCCCTTCACAACTCCTGGGACTTGCGTGATGGGCCACGTTCCTCCACCAGATACATCCCAGTCCAGTGTTTACCAAGGTTTTTGGCAAGCAACTTCTGTGAAGGCAGAACAACCCCCATGCTGACCAACCACAAATCATTTCTTCCTGGTTATAATTTGATCTCAAACTCAGATCCTCATCCTCTCCCATCTCCATTTGGAAGAGGCTTCTAGAAGTTTCTTTTCCAATCACTAGCCCAACACCCTGTCCCAGGCCGATGTGACACTGCGTCAGGTGCCCGCAGCCCCTGCGTGGCAGGAGGGTGCTCCTGCCTTGTGTGTTGGCTCTGCTGCTGGTACATCAACACCAAAGCCATGTGGATGCCCCGTCCCAGCAGAGATGAGGGACAGCCAGTGGTGGTGAGGAAGGCAAGAGCTCAGCCACGGTGCTCAAAAATGAAGGAGCTGAGGCTGAGCACATCCCACCAAACTCATGCCAGAGAATGACAAGGATGAATTTCAAGGAGAGGCCAATACCTCTTAAGAAAGATACTGTTCTTCGCTGAGAAGCCTTTTCCTCTGCTCTGAGATTCAAGTTCATGGCAAAGTACTTCTTGGTGCCCTGTGCTCTGAAGATGAGCACAGCACTCCTTGTGGTTGGCCTGTTCTTGCCCATTAGCTCCTCTCCAGGAAAGGATCTTCTCCTCCCCGCCTCCATTTAGTCCCAGCAGCTCCCTTTGGCTAGATCTCTCCAGCCACCTGTGCTTCCACTGTGCATGGCATGGAGCGATGTTCACATTCCCTCACTGTTATTCTGCCATCTCTGTCATTTCAGAGTTGATTCGTGACCATTCAGGTTTGGCACAGCACACTCACAGTGTGCCTCAGCTGATGCTTGACCCTCTCTCCTACGCCACCCAATTTGGTCCCAAACCATCAGCCTTACTTTATGGATCACCCCAAAGCCCCAGACTGTCAGAACAACTTCAATTACAGCAGCGATGGGCCCCGTGCCACCAGCAGCATCCGCGGCCTTCCAGCGGCTGACAAGGACTAATTAGGAAATGAAACATTAGTTAAGTCGCTCTCAATTAGGGCCAGGATAACGTTTTCCTGGCAGCACTGGGGCGCTTTAACTGCTGGTCCCATGATGACTGTGAGCACATCAGACTTGCTGAAGGAGCTTTAATGTTTAACATATGTTGGAGGATTACAGAAACCCTCTCAGCTGTGACATTTCTGTGTGCTCCCTGCTTTTTCTTTGCCCTGTAGCAAACAGCAAACAGTGAACGCCAGTACAGGAAAGCAAGAGAGAGGCTCAGAGCCATTAGCAGCAAGACATGTATACATGCACACACATGCATATGTGCACAAATGACATACATGCCTCTGAATATATACATTCCACATTTTAATTAAACAATCACTGCACTCTATCCTCATTCTTCCCCGCCTCTAAAAACACACCAGAGATGACAGACCATGGTCCCACGTCAAAAGGCATCACAGAAGCCCAAGAGCTTCCTGGCTACGAAAAACACAAACAAAACAAAACAAAAAAGGAGAACCCAGTGAGGTCTGGAGAGAGGCAAGCTTGGACTTTCTTCAAATAAAAGCCAGATGCAGCTAAGTCTCGTATAGGAACCTCAGAGGGACAGAAAGCAATAAACAAAAACGTAATCTACCAAAACAAAATGAAAACCTAAAATTAAAAAGGCTCATGTGCCTTTGGAGGAAAGCATGGAAGGAGGAAGAAGGTGTGAGAGGGTATTAAAGAAAATATTATATTAAGGAAGTACACATTATATCAGTATATTTTGTGCATAGTCATTTTATGTGTTGCAGCAATCTTCGGGGACCAGCTGCAGCACACACAGCTTTGCTGGAATTAAGGAAAAGGACTGGACTCTCAGGTGCTCTCTCCTGGGAGGAGACGTAGGGCAGAGAGGCTGGGAAGCCAATTGCAACTGTAGATGAGTGTGTGCCACAGTCTTTGGATTTGAGAAAGAACGGATCTGCATCTGCTTGAAAATTGGCTTTTGAAACACTTTTTTAATGGAAATTTCAGTTTCTGAATAAATGAGGAATCTGGGGTTTTTTTCTCAAAAGAAAAGGAAAAGACTTTTCACATGGAGAAATGTCTTCCAGCTAAAAAATAGAGAACCTTTTGACTATTTGAAATTTGCTAATGGGAAACTTTTGCAAGATCATCACTTTGCCATTTGGGGAAAAATATCCACTTTTCCAACTGGTTTGAATGCAGCTCCTTCTGTGAGCCCATCTCTTCAAAGCCCACTGGGAAACTTTTCATTGAATTTGCTAAGTCAGAGCTCTGCTGCCCAGCAAAAATACAAAGTCCTGTCCAGAAACAGAATATCTGAGAGCTCTTGTAGCCCATGTAACTGGGATCCTTAAATGACTGCACCAAACCCCAACTATCAGTTAAGACTTCTGCATCACCATTTGATGAAATATACCCTTGGCAGGGCAGCTCTTTCTAGAGCTCACCATATGCTCCTAATGCATCACAATTTCAGCTCACACAGGCACATGTGAAAAGCCTGAGGAGAATTTAAATGGACCTGTGTCTATTATGGTTGCACCAAAACATTAATCCTGAATCAGAATGAGATATTACCAAGATATCACAAGAAACTGCTCTCTGCCAATCCACACACTGCTGCAAAACCCATGCCTGTCTTAGCATGCATGGACCCTCCAGTAGAAGTGGAGTCTGGCTGCGATACTCCAGTGGTAAACTCAGAAGCTACAATAACTATTTGCATGTCAGCTTTATGCCAGTGATACTGAGACCGTAACCTGGCTTTTTAGCTTGCTTGAGGTCTTAGTTCTCCACCAGCTTTTACCTTGTGTTGTCATTTACAGCTTTGCTGCACAAAAACTCCCAAAGAAGCATAATGGCAGGGTTTCTCTTCGTGTGCCCACACACGAATGATGACACACATCGCTAAGCCGTACCAAATCTCATTGGGCAGGCATGCTGCGGGAGGCCCTGGAAGAAGGCAACTTACACCTTCCTAATCAGGCTACTATGTGATTTTGCCTAATTTGGTTATAGCTATTTTCATGCTGTTTAAACAAAGCCTGCTTAGGAGACCTAGCAGAATAAAAGGAAAGCACCAGGATGCTCTCTTTTTTGATCCTATAAAATCAAAACTGTGTTTTTACCGAGCCTCCTTTTTTTGAGGTGGTAACATCTGAATGTAAACACACTTCCCACTGTGCCCCTGTTCTGGCTGAAACCAATGACTCTAGGAGGTGATTCCTTTTGATGGAAACACCTTACAGGAAAGTGTAAAGACACATACATGCAACTTGCCGATCTATATTCACAGAGGCTTTGAAGGCCCATGGCTCATTATTTCATGCAACAATAGCTAAATGCTTCTAGTTTTGAGCACACCCCCTTGACCATTATGTTAGCCAAAATGGTGGGTACCTGTAGGAACCTCCTCTCACACAAATAGTACCATCCCATTAGAAATCCAATGAAAAAGTGTTCTTGCAACTTTCTAAGGATGTTAGCATGTACTAGAAAGTATTACTGAGGAGCAGATAAGAAGGGACTGACAGCAGGAATGAAGAAAGCAAAGGACACATCCAGTACAGCAATCTTCATTCTTGTAGAGTCTTCCTTGGTATCACGAGAAAGCCAAGTCTTTCACATCAGTCAAATTTGGGGTTGTCATTTCAATACAGTCATCTGCGGGAATTGTCAGCAACTGCTGCGAGACTATTCACAGCACAGAAAATTAAATAGGTGCTTAAGTGTTTGTAGGATTGAGGCTTGTGTGTCATTTGCTACGTGGAACTCGCCTTCCTTACAATGACGACAATCTCAACTATTAGCCTGCTTGAAAAATTATGGGAAAGCAATTCAGAAGTGTGACCCAAACTTTGCCCAGAGGCTGACGTTGCCTTAGGCAAGCATCTACCTAGTCGTCTATCTATCTAAACTCATTTGCGTTGACAAAGGAAAAAAAGCCAGAGAGACATGAAAATGATGATATTTTGATACCCACATGCAGGAAAATTCAGCAGCTCTACTAGGCAGTTTTCCTTGGAAACAAATTTCAGACCCCTGAAACCTTGAGATAGTCTTTTCATGTGCAAATATTTAACTGAGTTTGTTCCATAATAAAATTTCTAGGGGACAACCTTGCCACTTGTGCCAGCCGAGGAATACATTACCTGGTGGGGTTAACAGGGTTCCCTGCTGCAGAAATAAATACATTAGGAGATGAGACACAAAAGGTTTCACAGCTCCTGATTTTCCTTTAATAATATTCCATTAAAAATGACTGAAAGGCAACTCTCTTCCTATAAATCAGATACCTCACTGATGCCTTTTAGTCCTGAGATGGGCCGCCTTTGGTTTTAATAGCTTCCCTTCCTTCCCTCTCTGTCTGTCTGTCTCCAGATATGGCTGATTTACCTGGATTAGCAGAGACATTGGCTCCACATTCTTCAAAAAGTGCTGATCAGGCTGAGCTGGCAAAAGATTAGAAGTCACACAAATTGCTTCTACTACTGAAATAGTCTAATTGATTTTGGAAAAAAAATCTAAATCATGATTTGCTCTCTGCCAGTTGGAGCCTATCTAGAGGAGGGGCATTGTTTTTAGATGGGCAGGAAGAGAAGTATCTCCCTGGACCCCAGCAGTTCCCTGCCACTGCAGCGGGAGAAGCATCTCTCTCCTTTCCTCCTCGTACTTTGCTTTGTTTATATGCTGCTCGGTGATCAGTTGTTACTCGCTAGGTGTAAGGCAGGTGGTCCTGCTGAACTGAGGACAGAACTGGGAATGAAAGCACCTGTAATCCAGTCCTGACACAAACTCTCCCTCAGTTTCTCTACCTGGAAATTGGGGGGTTTACTGCTCGTTCAATTTATGGTAGGTATTAAGAGGGCATCACGAACTAATAATGCTGCAATCTGCCTCTCTGGTCATGAAGGGGGGAGACAGAGAGGCTGAAGATGCCCTAGAAGGCAGGCTAGTGGAGCTAGCTCTGACAGTAAAGACTCTTGCTTCTAGGATCAGAGAGTTGATGTTCAACTCCTGGTGAGAACAACCAAGCATGAGGTGTACTGGTACCTGAGGATTAATTGATATTTGTAAAGCGCTTAGGAAATAAAAAGTACCAACCAAGTGCTAGCTAGGATTATTTCCTAGTAAGGAGATGACTAAACATTCCTCTATCACTTGGGGCAGATTTCAACCACAACCATTTATTCAAATAATTAAATTGGTTTTTAGGCCAAGACTGCCTGATGGGAATTGTAAATGTGTGCTCCATAGCAGCCACAAACCCTGCCAGATGGGACACTGGGGAATGAAGGGAACACCCTCTCACAGAAATATGTGTGTCATCGTGTAGAGAAATCACAGCTGCAGTGAAAAACAAAGGGATGTATATATTTGTGTATCATGGCACAGCATATTGCACAGCTGACATCTAGGGGGGGTGGGGTGGAGTTGCCTAGATTTCAGGTATACAGTTGATGCTTTCCTCTCCTTATTCTGCTAAAGGAGTGACTTCTGTGCAAGTTTCATATGAGAAAAAACCAAACCAAACATACGTGTGTGCTTCTCCTGAAAAATAAGACCAATATTTCCTAGTCAATTCCCAAATCATGAATTACAAGATGGGAGCTGGATTTGACTCAGTACTTGACAGAAGACAGGAGAAGATGGGGTTCATCTTCCAACATGCATACCAAGGAACTGCCCTAGATTGAGACTAACGCAGACAGGAAAGGCAAGGCAGCGCTGCAGGCACAGGAACAGGTTTGAGCATCATTGGTACAAGTGGTTATCAACATTGATTTGGAGGAGGAAGGGTATTGGCACATAGGAAATGGGAAGCTAGCACAAATAGAGTGGGCAGGGGAAGACATCACATTTTTAATCTGTGTTTTTATAATGTCTTGCAAAGGGGATCCTGACGCATAAGCAGGGTCCTGAGCACTATGGGTATGGCCATACGACCACAGGGTGGCCTGAGGAAGGGGAATGCACGCCTGGGTGGAGACGTGACTGCCTCTTTCAAGGGCCAGCTACATCTAAAATAGTGCAGGAACACCGTGACACTGCAGCCTACCATACTGCCAGGGCTTTTTCACTGAACAGGTATCAATAGCACACTTCACCTCAGCACATTCAAGTGACTCACAAACAGGAACTGATTAAGCCTCAGAAGTCTCCTAACCCACAAGGCTGCACCAATCCATCTACCCTATGTTCAGACAGGAAAACTGAAGCAGAAAAGAGGATGTGAAACACTCAAAAATGAGTCAGTGGCAGAATCAGAACTGGAAGCCAGCTCTTCAAATATAATTCAAAAGACAGATACTAGGACACTAACAACTCACCTCTTCCACACCCCATCTCTGCAAAAGGCTTGTACTGGGAAAAGCTACCGAAATACCCCGTACTGGCCACACATGCAACAACATGTTGCAAAGGAAGATTACCTCCTACTCTCAAGCCATTTGGTGATTTTTTTATCTTACCCTGGAATGGGAAGATTCAAGACCCCTTACATTCTCATATCTTAGTTAATATCTCCTCCAATATTTCATATCTTCATAGCTTCCCTATTTTATCTGTGAATCTTACCAATATCCAAATAGGAGTCTGTTTTGAATCTGATTGAGCTCTTACTAAGTTTCTGATTTCAGAGGTATCTGGTGGCAGCAAGTTCCATATGTTAATTAGGCATTTTGTAAAAGAGTATTTCCTTTTCACGGGTTTAAAGTGGTTTTTTTCATGTAATTGCTTCCCCTGTTGTTCTTCTAATAAAATGAAAAGTAAATAGGAATGGCTGAGTGAACTTCTTTTTTGTGGTGACTATTTCTATACCTTTGCCACAATGCTTCTTATTTGTCTTTTCTCAAGAAGAGAGTGTTGCTCTTTTTAATCATTCTTTATGAAGAAGCTATTAAAAGACTCCAGTCATTTTTGTTCCCTTTCTCCGGTCATTCTTCTATTTCTGTTATTTCCTTTTGTGAGATGGGGTGAGCAAACTGAATAGAGTGTACAAGGAGAGCACGTACCATCAATTTATATAATGGTACTGTATTATTTTATCTATTATTCTCTACCCCTTTCTTAATGCACTCTCTCATCTTGCATGCTTTTATTTCACCATCACTACAGCCTGAACAAATGTTTTCACTGAGTTGCTCACAGCCGGGCCTTTTTTTTTCCCCTGTTCTTTTCTTTTGAGTGGTTACAATTATTTTAGAACCCAGAAACAAGCATGACTAATTCTAATGTGTTGTTTCCTGAGTGCATCACCTTGCCTTACCATACTGCATTTCATTTACTCTTATGATGCTTGTAAACTGCCTCAGCGAGCTCACTGCCAGACCTCCTTGGTGTCTTTTCTAGGCTTGGGTAACCTAAACATTGCTGTATTATCTACACATTTTTCCTTCTAAGTATTCCTCCCTTTTTTGGGTTATTAATCCATATTAAACATCAGACATAGTACTGCTCAGTGACACATCCACAGAGCTGAGGCATCTTTTCATGCTGAGAACCAGCTATATATTCCCTCTGTGTTTATTCAGTAAATTTTGTTTTTCTTATTACTTTATTTATGATACAGCTTTATCTCATATCCAATGACAAGTTTGTTCCTTAATAATCTCCTAAAAGAGACTGAGTAAAGAAACAAACCCAACAAGCATTTGGAAAAGTTTGCTTAAATGAAATTTACTCCTTTCCTGTTATCTCATCTGTTTCAGACTTGAGTAATTTTAGCAGGGTGAAAAAAAGACACCCGGCTTATACAGAAGTCAGATTGCTTTGACTGTGTCAAATCATAGAAATCGCAGCAAGGTGGAACCAGAAGGGACCTCAAGAACATCATTTGGTCTAGCCCCCTACACCGAGACAGGATCAAATATACCTTCAAATCCATTCCTGGAGAATATCTGCCTACACGGCTTGAAGAAGCTCCGATGAAAGAGGCTCCACATCCTCCCACCTACACTAACCCCTTCCAGTACTTTGCTAGTCCCAGAGTTAGAAAGTCTTCTTAGTATTTAACCTATTACTTCTCGTCTTGGGGATTTGCAGCACAACAGATCAATACCACCTTTAAAAGAACAATTTATAGGAACAAAGACACTTACATTTCTCTTTGTGTTCCCCATTTAGACCAAGGAAACTTTTATGACACTAGTTCTTTTAACCTTCCTGTGCAGGTCCTGTTTGCTCAGCCTCTCAGAAAGCCTGTTCCTCCCCTCTGAGCTCTCTTCTGCTTTTTTACATCTTCCTTAAAGCGTGTTGCCCCAAACTGTAGGCTGCATGTCAACAGAGCCTGCACTGGGGCTGGGTATGGCTGAGCAATGACCTCCTGCACCTGGCATATAACATGCCTGTCCATGTGGCTCAGATTGACACAGAGGGACTTTTTTGTTCATCTTCAACTTGATGCTTTCAGAACTATTGATGCTTTTTAACTACTTCTTATTCATATTTCATCCAGCTTGCCCAATGCAAAAAAGAAAATCCCTGGTCTTTAATTCCCAGAATATGACCTTCCATCTTTAACATTTTCCAAAACTCTTACCTCAATTTGAATGATTGTCTACAAATATTTGCCAGCAACTGATCAGCACCTTCAAAAACCCTTGCTCATCCTGGTGATATACAGCAATCAAGGGGTCTGGTTCTCTACGCCTCAGTGTAAATCTGCTCAAACTGACTAAAAATTATCAGACTTTTTTTTTCTACTCACTCAAGAAAGCACAGACAATCTGAGAGTCATTTGCTTAGACAGAGCTAACCACACACAGTAAGGGAAGATTAAAATTAGTCCATTCATGACCCATTTGTTCTAATACCTTTGCTTTTGACACTGCTTGAAAAGTGCCAAAGAAGCTGGGACAGGTGAGGCACCCCCCCAAACATCCACTGTAGAAATGATAAATGAAGCGGAGTTGCTTAGCCTTCCCACCATGCCCTTAACCCTCTGTCATCTATATCCATATTTATGATTAATCTATGGAGTGAGGTAGATACAAGTTCACAGTCAAGAGACAGACATACATGGATATATTTAGAAAGAGGAGAAGGGGAAAAAGCAAGGCAGGATTATCAATCTAGTGTTTAGTTTATCAAATTAAGAGCAATAGTCTGATGTGCATTACATGGGTCAAAGCTGCTTAGTGTGGGACATGAGATTCACTGACCTGCCCCACTTACAAGATGACCCTCTTACATAAAAAGATGCAATCCCCAAGCATGAGTCTTAATTTACTGTACACAAACCCACGCGTCAAACAAAAGGTGTGAAGAGCATCCTAAGGACTCCTCTTGCCACTCGCTCTATGTGTGTGCCCACATGCCGTTATGAAGAGAAACCTTCCAGGTCGCAGCAGGGATGTTTATTTCTGAGTCTCTGTGTGTGTGTACAAAGGATACCTGGCACCATGAGCTTGTCCAGCTTAGTGCCCTAACATTTTCCAAAGACAAAGAGAGAGCGAGAGCACAAAAGGGAGATGCATTTGAAATAGAGCAAAACACAAATGATACCTTCAGACAGCAGCAGCACACATGGAGAGCACAGGAGCTTTCAGAGCAAAGGGGTTTGCGTGTGTGTGTGGCTTCTCTTAATAGTTTCATCCCAGACGGAATGAAAGCTCACAGCAAGCAGTCCTATCATCATCACACTTGTACGAAAATGAAAAAGCATTCCCAGCCCTTTTCTTTGTTATACTCTCAAGTTATTCCAAAAGCGAGTTTCCACATGACTCTTATAGCTGTTTTCCACCTACTGACTGTGTTCTCCAAAGGCAGGAAAAAAGTCTGAAAATGTTATAATTTTCCTACCCAAAGGGAACTCCCTCCTTGCTTCAGCTAGGCTTGATTAATCCCTTGGGGACAAGGGGGGTTTACAGTAAAGGAGGAGTTCCTCAGTGGCCATATAATCAAAATCGAGGCTTACAGAAATCATCCTAAACTCATTTGGCCCCTGCACCTCAAGTCTTTAACCTTGAGCTTAACAAACACTTGTGGCTGGTCCCGGCGGGAGATGCTAGTTGGCTGAATTTCAACTCCAGCCCTTCCCAAAAGGCATCCCAGCAGGGTGTCTGGAAGGGGCCTGATCTGTGGATGAAGGGCATTTAATTCACAGCTTAGTGCTAGGGCTCTGCAGGCCAGCGGCAAGAAGCAGCACTGTCGAAAAAAAAAACCTGGTCCACAGCCCTCAATGGGAGGGGAGATACCTCCTGACACTGCAACATAGAGAGCAAGTCTCAGCATCCTGAACTTTCACAGCTCCAGGGAGGAAAGTGGCAGGAAGAGTTTGTACAGGCTGAGGAAATATGGAGATGAAAGTACATCGCTCATCTGGAGTTTGTCCTTTCTGCCACTGGAGGCTTTTTCAACGGCAAAAATACATCCCCATCATGTGTTTTATGGAGACCAAGATAATACATTACAAGGATAAGAATGACACACAACACAGTATAAGATGCTGGGCAAGGAAACTAGTAAATAATCTTTTAAATTATGTATTTAGCTCACTCTAGCCATGTGCCTTTCTGGGACTATTCTACTGAGTAAGTTCACTGGCCAGAACATTTACAGAAACAGTCAATGTTAAGTGAACAGTAGAGAATATTTGCTGAAAGCACCTTCTAAACCTGGAAACTAGAATAGATGCCCTGGAAAACCAACTCTGAGCCTGTAAATGTACATTAAGATGTCCCTGGGCTGCTCTGCTAAGCTCCTAGATGAAAATTGCTCTGAAACAGGCAATGTACAGCAGGCTTTCCTCAAAGTGAATGTGCCTTTACATGCCCAGAAATTTGCAGGCCTGCTTAGGAATAAAAACGAGAGATGTAGTCAGAGAGCCATTTAGCAGCAGTTCGCTTGGCAACAGCACAACCTATTGATCCTAGGTCACAAGAAAAAACAAACAGCCCAGACATTACACAGGCTCCTGAGAACAGCTTAGGGAGCTGGGAAGCATCTTCTCCAATATCCCAAAATGCTGCACACAGGGCAACAGCAGCCAGCAAAAGACGATGATAAAAGCTTCAAGCCAAATTATGGTGATCGGAGAGTTGCTGCCTACCCCTGTGTAGCTCACTGTTAGAAATGAAGTTGAGTCCAAAGGTCTCATGGGAGAAAAAAAATACATCAATTCTAGAACAATTAATACAAAGTAGTTGTTCAGGCGTCAGCCCTGCCGCTTGAGATGGAAGGATACTGCACTGAGTTAGGGCTCTCCAGCCTGCACCAGGACAGGCACAAGGTGGCTTTGCAGAGCTCACCTTGGCCAGAAGTGTGGACGGCAAGTAGATCATATTGGAGTTAATACCTGCCACCTTTTCCTTCAGGATTTTTGAGACTAAGCAGCCCCATCTCTGCTATGTTCGTTAATGCTACAAGGAGAGGTGACCCCAGAACACCTACACACAACCACATCTGTGGGGAGGACATGTCTGTTTGCAGGGCAGGCTGCAGAAGCTGTACTAATCCCCAGTTCTTTTTGGGAAATGAAAGTCCTTGACTCAAGCATGAATGATACTGGCAAAGATCCCATTACTGTAAAGCTCTCTGCCAGCCAGCCACCTCTCCCCCTCCCCCTTTTTATATCTCTAAGGTCACTAAACTGCAATTTAGTCATCATTCTTTATAGAGCATGAGCAGATATGAAACATCTGGAAACTGTTGTAGTCACACTTTGAGATACACATCCCGAGGGAATTTAACTGCATAGGAATGGGATGAAGTACTTTTTACCTCGAGGTCACTGCAGCTTGAATGCATCCTTGGTAGCTAGTTACTGGGTAGTAACGCCTCTTAAATGACCAACTATGAAATGAGTTAGAAGGTCTCAGTACAATTCCCAGTGAGATGAAAACCTCAACCCAAAGATCACCTCAAAAAGTCCATTAGACATCCTTCTTTCTGGCAGTATCAGTGAGGAAAAGTGGGCCATAAAAATTTCACTCCTTGTTTAATTCCAAATGTGGTCCCTCTAGAGATGAACTGTGGCCTGCTGGTAGGAAAGAAATTTGCC
Source organism: Gymnogyps californianus (assembly GCF_018139145.2). NCBI lineage: Eukaryota > Metazoa > Chordata > Aves > Accipitriformes > Cathartidae > Gymnogyps > Gymnogyps californianus. Next base: position 127,781,725 of record NC_059471.1, read on the forward strand.
CTGCTGCTACTTGTGCTTTGTAAGTAGGTAACAGCAGTCCCCAAACACATAAAGAAATATTCCCAACCTGATATAAAAATGTATTTATGTAAAAAATGGAGCAGAAGATTTTTTTTTCAAACCCCCGCAGAAGCCAGGACCAGCGTCAGTCAATTACAGGAGACAGAATTTTCTTACCTGACCCACACTATAGAAAGTTAATTTAAACTTTATCTTTAATAATCTTATTTCTTTTTATTTACTTCATTCAGAGGGTGGAGGGTTAAACATGAGGTGTTTTTGAATAATTAAATGAAGGAGGAAGCACTATCTTACTGACAAAGCTCCTAATCTTCCTTATTTATTAATAGGAGCTGCGTTAAGACTGCCTGTCCTTAATCCCAGCTCTCACCATGCAAATTCAGAGCATTAGAAATAGAAGAGGCTAATTGCGGCCCTAATGCCAGGAAGAGAGACCATGTCAGTGTCAAAAGCTAAAAAGGGCCAGATCCGATCAGCGCCTGGATGTGGAGCTGCCAAGGGAAGCCTCTCTGGCTTGGGAAGGGAGGCTGCCGATGTGGCTCTTTGGGATTCAAGCCTTGTCCTGCGGGATTCGGACAAGCCCTGTTCAGTTGGTCTGGTCCACGAGATGCTGCATTTGGCACCACATCGCCTTCAGGGGCAGGTGTTTTGTTTGGTTTTGAGGAGGTCCAGGCCAGCTTTTGAAGCGTTCACTGCCCGTACCTGGAGCCACCAACATTTGGCACTGAGCGACTGCCCCTACGACAGGCAGGGACAGACTTCCCAAACATCCCATTGTGTGGGGTCTGAGCTGCCCGGCAGCCTGCTCACCTGCCAGGTTTGTGCGTAGGTCCTGACTGCCCTGCGAATCCAGCTGCACGTACGGGTGAGTTCGAGGCTTCGGTATTAAAGAGCCTAAGCTCTTCCCGCTTCCCCGACATCCTCCCTAAAGACCCAGCCACCTAATCAAATTCTTTGGCTCAGCTTATGAGCTCTGACAAGATCGCAGCCCAAGGAGGCTTGACTACAGACTCAGCAATCCTTACTACATCCAACCCAATTTAGCCATGCTCTCGGTGCATCATGCGCGCAGTAAAGACCTAATCTAAAGGTAATCATTAATTCTTTACTGCCACAATGATATGGCAATCAGCAATAGGATGCTGATTGTTTGGGGGATCAAGTAATTGATCACTCATAATGGATTACTTTGTTTTTTAAACAATAACCATCCTTCCCAGTTGTAACCTCTTTATGGGCATACTGTAGAGCTAATGACAAAAGTGCTCACGAATTCTTTTTCCCAAAGACAATGCTTTTTTCACGTTATGTAAAATTAACTTTTGGAACTTACTGTTACATATTAAAAAAAAGATTTAAAAATAGGAAAAAATTTGAGCAAAGCATTTATAGCAACAACAGAGTCGTCATCTATGTTTGATAAAGGACTATAAACCCTCATGCTGGCAGGCATAAGATGGTCGTTAACCTCATTCAGTCAGAAAGAAAATGTCTCCTGCAAACAGGTAATTCCATCATGGTGTGGTACAGGCTTTCTTGCACCTTTCTGAATTATTTGGCAATTGCTGGAGACCAGATATTACATCTGTCTAACGCAGACTGGCAACTCCAATGTTCCTGTGTGCAGCAAATCACAGAGAAGTTGGAGCGAGGATTGAGCAGCGCCAATGGCTCCACCACTACCTCTGCTGAATTTCTGGTGCATAGCCCTGCCCATACACCCTCCTAAACAGCGCATGTGCAGAACCTGATATGCTTCCTGGGAGTACAAAAAGCGGATAGGAGAAATAAATCTATAGTAAACTGGCCTTCTGCATTCCCTCCTGATTCACAGGAACGTAAGCTGCAGAGTTAACTCTGAGGATTAGCAGAGTTTAGCCTGTGCAGAAGATGATCTCAAAAAACAAAGCTATTGAAGATGGAGAGCAGGAAAGGTCAGGTACTGGTCCTTTCTCTTCACCTCCACCATACTAGAAAAGAAGCACAAGCCTGTGACTCCTCTGTTTGTAACAAATTTTCCTCTTTACTCCTGTCTCTCAGGTTAGTGTTTCACTGGATCTGCATTTTCCCTCAAAAGTATCTCATTGCAGCCTTTCTCCAGTGTACTGAGCCAGATGTACCTAAGAGAAATGCCACTTCACAAAACAGAAATGATATGCATGAAATTTTTTACCCCGGCTGTAACACCCTTTTCAGCTACCCTCCGCATAATGTCAGCTCATGTGGGAAGCCAGTGCAATGCAGCAGCGGGCCCTCTCTAACTATGAACAAAAAAGTAGTCCCCAAACCATTCCCTCCATTTCTCAGCTCCTTTAGGACAGGACTGACATAGTATTTGCTCTGGTTTTAACCAGCTCCTCCCCAGGGCTAACGGGTTAAACCCAGTATTGCCCTCTGGCAGCTGATCTGTGTTCCTAGAATTGGTGAGCATCATAAGCATCACTGGCTGCATTTGGGAAAGTGCTGAAAAAAATGTAAATCTCATTGTGGACTATCTCAAACTTCAACTCTGGCGATCTTGAGCTACAAATTCTTAGGAGATTGGGTTTCCTTCTGGGCTGGAAATACCCTCAGAGCAGTCCCTCGTGGCGTATTCTGGCACGTTTGCTTCTGATACTGCTTTTTTTTTTCCAGATGATCTATCAACACAGTTATGATGGGGAGGATGGGCAGGGGAGACTAAATATGTGATATTCTCCCATTTAGGCCAGTAAAACAGAGAGAAGTAGGTATCTGCAGAGCCAAAGCCATAAGCAGCGAGAGCTTATGACAGAGAGCCAGGACTCTTTGTGGAAGGCTGCAGCAGGCTTGGATCCCCGTGGATTAGGCACAATGTGGGACCAATGAGACCTAGTTGCCACTAGGCTCTCTAAAACTGCTGACAGATGAGATGGATAGCAGCTCCAGCTAGTACCTCCGTAGGTGTCACTGCCCCTCCAGAGACAAGCAGACAGTGCAGAGAGAGATGGCAATGAAAGTCAGGTGGAGGGGAGTGTCTTGGGGGGGGGGGGGATCGGCTACGTTACCTCCTACTGACCTCCAAATTTTGCTCACTGGCAGAGTAGGATAAGACAGCAATTTGGATCTGCTTTTTTTTCCAGGAAGGGATCCCTGAGGGCTGTTACTGATACGGTCTCTCTCGCTCCCCTCTCAGCCCTGCACCACCTCATCCCCCAGCCAAATACAGCAGCGAGAAGCCAGCAGGCTGCTGCAGTCACAGCCTCCTCTCTCCAGCGAGAGCTGGGGCCTGACAGCCCAGCAAAATGACCCACTTCTTGCCGACTCAGACAAAAAAGCTCCACTTAGGCCCCAGGAAAGTGTCTCTAATAAGGCCATCCGTTAGCTATGTCGCCTGGACCCCTCTCAGCTATCCTTCATCCCTGCCCTCCCTCCCTGCAGCCAGCCATTAATGCAGTCAGCACGGAGGAGAATGAAGCCGTCGGGCTCAGTAAATATTACCAAGCTCCACACGGGGAGCACAAGACCATTATTTAGACTCCCAGGTCCTGGGTATGTTTTGATCACACCAATTTAGCAAAGAGAGGTAAAAGAAAACAACTGGCTAGTGGCTGGCTGCCACACCTACGTGTATCCTGGTCTGGCGAATCCCAAACTGTTGCACGCCTGAGAGACTGGGAGCGCTGCTGGCAAACGCTGGCGTGGTGGTCCAGTGGAGGACAGCGTTGGATTGGTTCCCACCAAAGGGTACTTGAAAAACAGCAGGCCAAAACTCACCCCTGCTCAGCCACTGAAGTCAGTTGTTCCAAAGCTTTTGCATCTTGTGGCTGTGGGGAGGAAATGTCTTTTCTGGCTCTGAAACTTGGCTCTCCACGTTCCCTCACATATGTCTATACGGGTCTACTCATGTCTCTCCATATCAGAAATCACACAATGCTGCTCTGCAGCTTCAGCTGTTCCAACAACCCCTACTCCATAACAAAGTGTGCTTCTCAAAACCACCCCCTCCCTGCTTTTAAATCTTTCCTGCGTTTGTCCCAGATGACTTCCCTGCCATCTTCTCTTGCCCTTGCCCCACCCCAAGCTCTTCTTCCTCCATGCAATGACACATCTTGGCTCAGGATTCAGCTCCTCCTCAGCTCCCACTGCATACAACAGCCATGCTGCTAGCTCAGCCATATCTGCTGCTTCCCATCTCAGCTCAGACGTCATCCTCCCCCTGCCTCTGGGCTGTTCGTGGTCCCCTCTCCCTGTTGCTCTGCTCTTGGCTCTTTGACTGGAGGCTCTAATATACTCATTTACCCACTGTTGTGAATTGTTTTGCTCTGTAAGCACTTGAGGTACAATTTGGGGAAAAAAAAAAAGTTGTGCTACACGGTATTTTGAGAGAAAGAAAGGCGAGCAGGTCTCATGAGAACTGGGTATGAATTTACTTTGCACATCCCCACAGGCACAGGCACAGTAAAGCGCAGGCTGATAAATCCCTTTTATTACCTGCACCGGTATCTGAAGGCAAGAGAGGATTTTTAAAGTCTGGCCAGTCCCCAAAGTGTCAAATCCAAGGGCGACATTTGAAATTCAGTGGTGACAGAGTAAGACAGAGATGAAGAACAGTGACCATGTGTCATCAGCCCAGAGTATGTGCCAAAGCCAGAGACAACACATCAAAATAGCTCATGGAGCTCCAGATATAATTAAAGAGTCACTAACATCTCATGGAGCACTCAGGGGAAAAAAAAAAGAGGAAAAAAACCTGCTCGGCACAAACGGATGGCACGAATGCTGAGGCAGCAGCATGAAGCTTAGTTCCTCCCACGCCGGGCAGAGCTCGGCATCCTCAAAATGCAGCTCTACTCGGCAAAGTGACTATGCAAGAATGCTAGGTTTTCTGCACACTCAATCTCTCCCCTGGGCTGCTCAAGGAGAGCACTGTTCACTTTCTTGACTAAAATAAGCATTTGCTACTTTTTTCTCCTCACACTCCTGAAGGAGCCAGCACAGCTCTAGAAGTGGGAGCTGTTTTGCGAGCAGTACCAGTGTTAGGAAAGCTCCACCTAACTACAGGTTAGGTAGGCTGCAGCATCATTGTAAAGAGCCCAGCCAGCTTCTCAGATTTAATTATTTCCCAAGCTGGCTTTGGTTGGGAGAAAGAGCTGAGAGACAGGTTGGATGGAGGCAGAACCCAAAAACAGGCATCCCCCTCAGAGAGGACTCCCAGGGATGAGGTAAAACCATGCTAAGGTGCACTACTATGAACACAGCCCATCACCCAGGCTGCTGTCACTGTCCCTTAATCAGTGATCTTTCAACCTGACCTCAGCACCCTCCCTGTATTCTTTTCACTCATACAGACGCTGTCACAAGGCGCTGAGAAGAACTTGCGTCATTTCAAAGCAGCTTCCCCCCCCGCAGTCCAGGGAAAGGGAGCGAGGCAGTGACTGAATAGCAGACCTGAGCACAACTCCTGCATTGTGCTAATGGGCTGTGCTGTCTCATACCATGGAGAAAGGGTGGGGACACAGCCCCTCTCCTCCTCGCTAGGGCAAGCAGCACCTTCTTTTCTATTGCCCTACCACCTAGCCTACTGCCTCCTCCTGAAGGACTACCCTGTCTCCTTGGCTGATAACACATATCTTCTTTTTATCAGCCAGTGGACCCGAGGAAAAAGGGCAGCAGGGAAAGAGCATTTAATTTAACCCTCTGATAAGGGAAAAGAAAATCCTTGGTCCATCTAGAAGCACCTGCTCTTTCCTCAGATGCACTGGCAACAACATCTTAAGGTCAAACTGTAAATCATGTAAAACATCTTTATTTCCTCAAACTGGTCTTTCTCCCTTTTTCTTTTCTTCTTTCATTTTCAGAAGCCAGGGTGTCTGACATTGAACTCCAGTGTTGCAAGTTTCCTACCTTAGTGGGGAGATGCTTCTCCTAGTCAGGTTGAACACCCAGCCTCCCTGTGCTGTAGGAAGGGCATCATACAGCAGGCTTGTTACCTGCAGGGAGCGTGCGAGTGCACCAGCCTATCTGAGGCTCATGGCCTGCAGGTCTCCTTTTCTGGGAAGGTGAATTTGATTCTCATAGCAGCAGTGGAGGATTTGTGTTAAACATGTATGATGTGAGCATGAAGGACTACGGAAATAGTTACGCCAACATATCTCAACTTTGGTTTGTAAAACTGACTCCCAGTCTGACTCAGCTTAGCTACCCTTTACCACTTCATCAGCTAGATACTTTCCACGTTAACTTACTGGGGTCTGAATTCCTGCAGTGGAAAGTCTTTGCAGTATCTCTGCACTCTCACCCACTCTAGAAATGCATGCCTGCACCGAAACCAGTGCCGACCATGCAGCGACCTGTCTGCAGCAAGCAGCTAGGGAGAGACATTAGGAATTGCTTGCAACGAAGCAAAACTGAAGACTATTTCTCAGCTAATTTAAACTGCAATAGCCAAAACATGTGAGAACGGAGCAATCTGATCCAAACAGGCTCACGAGTGCATACCCACATCATGCCGGCATATTGATGTCTGCCTATGCCCTGCTATCCTACAGATAGGAAAAAAAAAACCATTCCTGATGTCACACCTGGACAAGACCTGCCAGGATTTTGACTGCAGTGACCCACTTTCTTTTGCTATTGTTAGTTGGGATGTGAGGTAGAGCGATGGGAAACTGTCAACAGACTCCGTTGATAACCTGTAGAAAGCCTCTCCGCCACTCTCATCCTACATGGTTTAATTTTTAATTCAGCAAAGCAGCGACAAGGACGTAGGCTGCCAAGGCCAGTCAGCAGCGCAAATTGGCCAGGACAGGCTGAATTGATCTACATGGAAGAAATGAAGACACAGCAGAAACTTTGGGCTATAGGTAGCGATGGGGCAGGCTGTGGAGGGGGAGTGGAGGGGGAAGAGAGAGCAGCGTGATGAGGGAAATGGATATAGAGAAACAGAGCAAGGACAACACCGCAGGAGGGAAATTATTGGCATTTGGACAGCCACGGGAGCTTAGTGCCCAGTACCTTCTACCCAAAGAAAAGCGGCTGGCCCAGGCTGTATGGTACATGGACCATATGGATTTCATTGCTGGCGTCTGACATCCACTGCCCCTGTGCCAGAAGCTGTAGCACAGTAACACAGGCAGCTGCCCAAAGATGGCCTGTCACTGCACTTCAGTCAGTCCACAGAGAGTAACAGGGGATGCTCAACTCTAAGCTCTGGCTTTTTTAGCCAGAGGTAGAAATGTCACCACCCATCCAATTCCCTAGCATATTTCTATCCTTCCCAAGCCAAACCCGAGGAGCAAAAGCACAGCTGTTACTCACTTCCAACTACAAATAAAAGCAAGATGGTTGACAAGATTAGTTGGAGGGGTTTGCTATCGCTACTAGCATTAGCGTTTATTATCTTATCACTAGGCTTAAGACTTAAATCAAGAGGGAAATGAGGAAAGTGGCCCCAGCCTAACTGAATGCCCTGCTCACACACACAGGTTGAGGGCCACACTGAGAGCGTGTTTGCCCCAGTGACAAGAGCAGATTTTTCAGAATGACAGTTTATATCTTGTAAAAAGAACCTTGTGAACAAGCACAAGAAGTGCCCAAACACCTTGCAGAACCACTTGGGCCAGTGGCTGAGAACACTTAATGAGTACGCTGTCTGACACTTTAATTATTCAACAAGTAATACACTACTTAATTGGCATTTTTCAGAGGTAGCTGTAAATATAGCCCTTTCTGCCAATTCACATCAGACAGACAAGAAACTTCAACGCTGTTCTATAGAGTGTTGAAAAATTCCAAAATTTGCCAAATCATTTCTAGCAAATTGCTCTGGAGAACACTGAAAGTTTCCAAAACTGCAGAAAAAAATAAATTATTTTTATATGGATATTTTGCCAAGTTTGATCCTCATTTTCCCAGTTTTGCCTAACATCAAGGATTGGCAGAACTTTGTTATCGCCATGTTTAATGCTTGCAGCAAAAAAATGCAAAACCAAGCATAAACTGACTGTATTCAGTCATCTGTCTGTCACTGGGCTGAAACTCTGCTCAGATTCATTAGGCGGCTTTCAACAATTTTGAATGAATCTGATCCCCAGTTTGAAGCAGAACGGTATCAATAATGCTTCTATGTTATGACTTGATGAAAATGTTTGTACAATCTGAGAATCAGAATATAATCATGTAATAAGCAGAATGCAATCCTTGAAAATAAATGCTGTTGAGCTAAGTGAAAGCCACACCATTCAGAAACAACAACAAAACAGTATTAGTAATACAGTGGTAAGACTGAAATCATTCAAAAATTGCTCTGGAAATGCCCTTTTCTCTGTATTTTGTGACAAGAAATAATAATACTCTGAAGGCAAGGCAGCAGAATCCATGGTATTCTCCATGCCCAGTACTGAATGGAGGCAGCAGTTATTGTACTCTACACTATAAGAAATAATTTATTTTACCATGCGTGCTGCTCTTAACAAAGAGGGGAAGCCTCCGTTTGGAAAGTGAAGCATAAACTCTTATTGAGCGTTAGCAATACCAAAGCTCACAGTCATTCACCACAATAAATAAATAAACCCTCTCATCTGTACAAATACACCACAAGACCATAATTATGAAGTACCTTGCTATGTTTGGTCTCTGCTTTTTCTTGCTTTCCTTGCAGAATTCAGGGATTCATAAAAGCAGCACATACACACTGCGATGCGAGACAGGACTACAATTTATCTGACGTGGCTACAAAGGTATTAAAGTAGCTGGAGTCATTGCCAACAGCAGCACTAAAGGCACAACGGCACAGACTTCAATGAAAATTAGCCATTCTGCACACTTCACAGTCTCATTCACAGCCCATGCCAACATCTTCTGCACTGACATCTCACTGCTATCGGTAGCTCTGAAGTTAAAATTAGGTCAGGTAGGACTACCCAGGCTTCAGTCACACATGCGATTCCTCTATAGACAAAGCCTCCTCAGCCACTTAGATGCTTTTGACAATTCCATTCCACCCACCATATATAATAGACCCGATGTAGTCTGCTTTTGATATGCAAAACTGGTATGGGTGAAAACTTTGCATGGGTGGAAACAAATGGGTAGAAACGTCAGCAAAACACGAGGAACATCAGCAGAATTTTCCCTCTCTATAATGGAAGCAAGAACATAGTTTAGTCACAAGATAATACAAACTTCACTTGCATTCTAGAAAAAACTGCAAGCCTTAGATTAGTCATAGGAGGCCTTCCTTATTGCTCCCTCATAGCAGCAAATACATGGAACATCATAAATACATTGAGGGTAACAAAATAGAGCATAAACGGTCTAACTTCACATTCAGTTACCCCAGTTGAGAGCTGCTATTACTTCACTAACTCTAGTGAAGTTACATCAGGCTAAAATGGGTTTAATGGCAGCTGAGCCACCTGGAAAGGGAGCCCATCCTCCAGGTCATGCCCAGTTCTGCTAGCCTTCACAAAAGTCAATGTCGTGCCACATGGGGCCATAGTTTGTAAGGCAACAGCCGACTCCACGCCCACTCAGACATCCATAGGAATTGAGGCCATTCTGAGCAACGGGGCTCTGCATTGTGTTTTGTTCCTGAAGAGCTGTTTAAATATTTTCATTAGAGGCAGAGTATTTTTGGATGATAAAGATAATTAAGTGCTGAAAGTGTAGTGATCCATTTGACACCAAGAATAAGAGATATGAAGTATTTCTAATAAAAACAGAACCCCCAGTGGGATTTGAACTCACTGTGTGTCGTTACAATTTGAGGCAAGTGCTGCATCCATGACAAGGCTACCACAGTCTCTTTGCCAGGTCTGCAATTTACCGGTCTTATATTGCCTACATTGGGTCTCCCCTGTTGTTCCCCAAATGCAAAAAATATAACCTAGTGAATGCTGCATGCAAACATAAATTAATTTGTTTAAATGAACACAAGAGTTATAAAGTTCGGGAAAACCTGTTTCCTACTTGGTGCCAACATCTATAACCTGTTCCTGAATTCATTATCCCTGCTCTCAATTTCCTGTGTGTTCTGCTTCATCAGTGGGTTAAAAAAAACCAGCTAGACAATCATGATGATGATGGTGGTGAAGAAAGCGGCGCCTGCTCTTTCGATGTCTGCTCCCCCATACGTAATGTCAGAATGATTAGAGCGTCTGATGTGATGAGAGTGATTATATCTGTGCAAACACACACAGAGGAGGAAAGAGGTTGGCTTTGACAAAGCACTCAATTACCCAGGTTCTCCCACCACGTCTGGTCCTATCACAACGGGAACAAAGCTCCCTCTGTTCTCCTGGGAGGGAATCACTGCCGTGCCTTTCCGCACCACCACTGTAAATCATGCCATACAGTTCTGTGCCACACAGCTATAATTTGATAAATACCAGAATGAGCCAAGGCAATAAATCTGTTGGGTTTTAATTATAAGTGTGCTTTTTCATGGGGATGGGGCTGGGTTGTTTTTCAGCTTCTGACAATACAAATAATGTACATCTGCTCCTTCGGCCCCGCCTGTGCTATTCTTTCTTGGGAAATCCTCCACTACTGCCTTACTACCAGGACTGTCCTGGCACAGCGATAGCTGTCTCATGAGCATAAATATTCAGTGAAAAGGGAGAGTTTTTTCCCCCCTTCCTACTGCTGGGTCAGGAAGCCCTATCCTGGACAGGGTTAGAAAACACAATGGGAGGAACATCGGTGTGGAGAGTCCCTGGCCATCTCTCCTGTAATCTCGGCTTCCATTGATATTGCCTATGTTTGCAATTTTATCTGTGCTCTTGTGACTACATGGGTAGGGGTTTTCCCAAAAGTCCCAGCTTCTAAAGTCGGATGATCACCAGAGGCCTTTCAAGCTTTTCTTTCAAATACAAACATTAAGTTTCTAGCTCTTGTGGTTTCAAATGAAAGCTTGTAAATGCACACTAACAAAGCAGGAAGCAAAAAGATGGACCTCAAATATATTCTTCCTTTTAACATTTTAAAAACTACTTTTACAGATCCTGTTCCTGCTTCTGAATAGTTAAGTACAACTGTACAGATTGTATTAAGACAACATTTGCTATAAGAAAAGGGGATGGAGGTGTGTGCGTGTAACACGGTGGGAAGAAAAAAGAATGTAAGTCACACATGCGTCTTCATATGGGGTCATCTGTGAGAAACCACATCTGTGAGAGCATATAGCAATATAAGCATGTATATGCACCTTTGCATGCACACGGTGTGGTGCGTGCGTCAGCAAAAAGAACAGGCAACAGAGAGACTGAGGGAATGTCTGTGTTGTGAACATGCTTGCGCTCCCAAAGGTCAACCTGCTCTCCTCAGATTTAATTCCCTTTCTCACTGCTGCTGTTCAGAAGTAAATGTTCACTTTTTATTAAAAATCAAAAGCAGAGGGGCTCGTAATCCTCCTGACTCCAGTTCTTCTCATATAAATGGAAAGTTTAGCTTAGAGCAATAGCAGGTAAAATCAGACTGAAAGCAGCAGCTAATTCCCAGAAGATATGGAAAAGCTAAACAGCATTTGAGGATTGTTTTGTTTGTATGTCTACACTTCTCATTAGCTAAATACTTCATTCTTATTATTATTCTTTTATAAATGGAGAATTTGGTAAATCCTTGCACATTGTAGCACATTTTTGGAAATCATTTTTCAGCGATATCGCAAACCAACTGTATTCTCCCCTTGCAAAACTGATTCTGTTCTAATCACTGCAAAGAGATGGCACTGCACTAATTTCACAGATCTCACTTATTAAATACGTTCCCTCCTTACTTGGATTCCCCATATAGCCTTCTGCCCTCCTCATTCTCACTGCTAATACTGAAAATCTTCCCTTTGAAGCGCTACCCTGGTTTTAATGATATTTCCCTTATTTAGCGTAACTGTGAGAGCAGGGACGATGTTAAAAAAATGTTATCAGCAATACTGCCAGCTTGAACTACCAAAAAATATAAGTGGAGAAGGTGGGAAGGAGGAGGAGGAAGAAACAAAGAGGAAGAGGTTTCTAGGACTTTTGGTTACTTTTGGTGATCATTCCAATTTTTCTTCTGCAAACACAGACAACAGAAACTTAAAGGAGATGATGGAGATTCCTTCCTAAGGACATACTCCTCATGCTCAGGCTTCAATTAAAACACCAAATAAGATCCAGTATAATACTGACAGTGGGCAACACTGCACTACTCTCCTCCTCATTCCTTTTCCTTCACTGCCCATGTCAGCTACAGCAGACTGAGACCCTGCCCCAAATTTCCATGTGTCAGCCAAACCATGAATGCATTGGATGATACCACGGAGCAAGGCTCAATCTATCTTGAAGTTTCAGTTTTTCTAACCCCATAGTTTGGAGTGTTTCTACTTTGGGGTCAAAATACAGAGGAAGAAGTGTGCAGAGAAGAGAGTACTTCCAAAGTAGAGAGGTCCAGGTGTGAGTCTGGAGTGACAGATAGCTGGCTGCCCCATCCCTGTATCATAGATCTCGTGCTCCTGGTAGCCAAGTCCTCACTGTAATGAAGTTAGTAGGGCAGAGCTCTGATCAGGTTGGTGGCCTTCGATCAGAGGCTCCTGCACATGGAGGGTTAACATATTTGTTTCTTTCCACCCTACTTTTGGACATCTGTCAGAGGTAAACACAGCATCAGAAAGGGGAATAAATGATTAAGTGCCTTGAATACAACTTCTAGCATCCTCTGGTTTTCAAGCAAACTTTGCAGCCATTCACACTTGGTCCCAGCTCCTGTTTCACCAGGTAAAAGCGGGTAGAGGGCAGCTCCTCCCTGGGGTTACCCCTCTGTGCTTTGGGCCAGCAAAAGGGCTTGGGAGCTTCAAGGCGCTTATGTGAGCACCATGCGTTTCCCTCACGGGGCAACTCTGAGGTGTGTGGTTGCATAGGTCCTCTGGCTCCTTTGCCCTGCACAGAGAAGAGGCGCAAGTCTGCAGTGAGGATTTCACTGTCTCTTTATTAGCTGCATCTATGCATAAAGCCCAAGGATGTAGACCTGCAAAGGTCTGTGCTCGCTAAGGGAAGCAATGAGTGGCAAACTGGGAGCAGACCTGAGATTTTAATGGCTGGTTAGTGACCACAGAGGCCTCAAATTTCTTAGCTGCTTCTTTTGCTGTTCCTGGCAAAGCATTTAGAAAGACAGGCAGAGGCAATCCCAGGGCAGGTTTCTGGTGTGAGATGTGGCACACATTTATAAGACGTAAGGAGGAATCATTTGTTCTATCTCAGGCAGCGAATGTGATTCGCCTGCAAATTCATTACAGAGCAACGGACGGGTCAAGCCCTTTCTCTGTGCCTCAGTTTCTCTACGACTTTGAGTGTATTTGCCACTGTTCTTGAGAGGCACTGAGCAGATCAGATTTTCTACTCTGAAAATACCACTTAAAGAAGTAAAATTCACAGCGTGGATCGTGCAGCACTTTAACTAGAGTCATGGCAAGGACTTAACGTTACCTCTCCAGCTTCACCCAGCTTGAAACAATACAGATAATCCTACCTATGCTATACCTTTACCTCCACAGGTATAGGCCAGAAAGCTCCTAGCTTGTAACCAAATAATTTGCTTGATGCTAGACCATCCACTTCCTCAGCTATCTACTCCAGACATTCAGGGTTCCCTGTTCCCCTTGGGATGTCCTTTTACCCATGCTATACTGAAGCTCCCTCCTCTTGCTTTTCTCTGTCCCAGGCACCTGTAGGTTTTGTGTGAATAAGCCCTGTCAGATAAGCTGAGCTGAACTCATTTCCTTTGCAGCTGCCTGTCCTCTCTGAGCCAGTCTGTGAACAGCAACATGCCTTGGCATTATCTATACTATTTAGGATTTTACACTCAATTAAATCCCCTCTTAACAGCTTCTCCTTCTTCTTCTTCATAGGCTATAAAGATCTCGCTTTTATTTTTAGCTAGTCCCGTTAGCTCAGGACTCGCAGCCTCTCACATCATATTTTCTGCCCTTCTTCTCTATACCTTTTTGAGTTCTCTGATGTTGAGGGAGCCAAAGAGATAGAGTGGAGAGAATGATAATCAGCTGGTGTAGGAGCTATGCTATGGTGTCCCTGTCACACTACACCGATTTGCCTCAATTATCAACCATTAAAATTACAAATTGCTTCACCACTTTTCCCATAGCCTCCTAAACTGTGCACCCACTCTTGCTACCTGCTGACTTTACCTGCCTGAGCAGAGTCAGTCTCTGGACATCATCTCTTCTGAAGGAGCTCTGCAGCAGCTACTGTATTATGTGACTAGGAAAGGATGCTGCAGAGGTGTTAATGAAGGAAATGAGGTGGGGTACATAAAGAGGAATACTGCCCATATCAGCCTGGTAAATCCTACCTGTCTCTTTGGCTGAAACACTTAGGAAAATGAATCTGCCCTCTCCTGGAACAACCATAGTTTCCAAAAAAGAAGATGAAGAAAGAAGTGGTTGCTACCAGGCCCCTTTTCATATTACAGCTCAACAGCTTGAAAACTCATCAAGGAGGTATGTCTAATTCTGTTTTCTGTCTGAGAAGGTTCAGTTCATCCTCTCCCACTTCCCAGATGAATGCCTATAATCTCCACTGGTGTTCAGAAGATACTAGGCTCTTCCTGTTGAAGCTGCCATGCACTAATAAAAATTAACTGGGCCAGAGAAAGGAAGGACCATGCACAGCCTGCTGATCAAGGCACTCCCACCTCTGTCCCCCAGCCTCTGCTCTAATGTTGTGCGGCTAAGCTGCTCAGTCTTAGGAGGAGTGTGGCTCTTCTGGGCTTGGACAGAAACGCAACCGCAAGCACGTGGTTAGAAATGCTGGTAATCAATAGAAATGTACATAGAAATGGGCATCAATGAAGAAATGGACTTGGATTTAAGAGCCAAGAGTAGCAGTTGGGCAGGACTTTGGTACCTGTACCCTTCTGAGGGTTTAACCATCAATTTCCCTGTTCCCCATCTGTGAAATAGAGTAATTTTACTTCCTTGCACGCCTGAGGTGCTCTGACAATGCATTAAAAAGATTGAGAGGTACTCATACACTAGGGCAATGAAGGCCACATATCTGCTTAAGATAGCTCACTGACTAACAACTATCAGAAAAGAGATCCCTACAACTAGTGCATGAGACCACCAGCCTCACATCAGCTTCCTTGGAAAGTACAGATTAGGCAAGGGCCCTTCGGAGATTCCCCACCATATAACGTCTTCCTCCTCTCAGCATAGGCTCATCTGACCCAAGTTTCATTCAAGATGAGAATCACCCTGCCTAAGAGCAGATTTTAACAAGCTAATGTGCTGGTTCCTCTACTCAACACAGTACAGTTTTTGGAAGGAAGCTGGGTAATCCCATCCCAAGTTTCTTGCCTTGGGGAAGCAAATCAAGAGGTCTTCATGGCCACAGTGCAGAAATCCTAGTTTCACTGATACGTGGCTAATGTTCCATCAGTAAGACACCCAGTGTTCATGGTCAGGGTAACTGAGGACTAATTGGCATCACAATAGGTCACTCTCTATTGACAAACATGCTAATTGCCCATAAATAGCTGAGGTTAAGACCTTAGAAGCTTCCAAAATAATTAAATAATGTCATAATAAATTCATACTAATGGAGAGAGGCATCACCTCACTTCTGGCTCTCAACACCAGGACCATTTCCCCATCAACTCTCTTAAGAGCTGGGCCCCTAAGGCAGGTTACCACAAAGTACAGGAATATCACTAATTTTCTACACGCGAATGAGCAGTGCTTGGCAGCCTGCTAGCCAGAGACATGGCAAGAACTGAATTTTATTCACCTGCTCTTCACGAGATGCTACAACAGGATTCAGTCACTGGTCTTTGTGGCAACAGCCCATTAACTCATTCTTAAAACTCTCGGCAGCCATAATGGCACTGCTCACCAGCTCCTAACCATCTGCCTGCCTTTACTAGCCTTTGTGACAAATTTCAGGTTTTGCCTGTCTGCCACTGCATATGGAAACCTGATGGATTTAAGCAAGGACTAGATCTAACAAGATCAATGTGCTGTTCGGCAGGTGCAGAAACACAGCAATCAGTTTTATGGATGAAAGCTAAGCACGAGGGCCCGACCACTTCTTGTCACTAAAGGTCCTGCAAGAGTTTTGCAAGAGTCGATGTCTCAGAGCTGCTGGTACCTGGCAGCTTCCAGCAGTATAATTGCACTCTGCTGCCAGGAGCTTGCCCCTTCATTGTTACAGGGAAGTAGTTGTGTATATGCTTCTCCAGTGTAAGGTAATTGTCTGTTGTGAAACAGCTGTCCCTTTCCAATCCAGCTGTGAGCCTGGACATTTTGTCAATCCTTGCATTCTCTTTAAAAAGTGGGGTATTAGTGCACATTTATCAGGCAATCAGTGATACACAATTTCTTAAAGGAAGAAGGATTCTGTCCACCCACTCCACCAGCTAAATTAGTTTAGCTCTAGCTTAATAGCATTTGTACAGTATATTTCCTCTATGTGTAAGTGAGAAAGGTGTCACTTAAGGGTGCTGAGGGATTCAATTATATGTAACAAGACAGCTTTCTCTCAGTTTCGCTCATTCTGTTACTCAGAGGCTTGCCTTTGTGTGTGGCTTTTTTCGTAAGGTATTCTTACAGACAGGATCTGTGTTCCTCAGTTGTGCCAAGAGCTGTCCGCATAGAGATCAACACTTGATTTGAAGGGACAACTACTGAAATGAGAGGAGCACGTGCCTGCGTGCATACATGCATTTGAGTGTGTGTTTGAGGAAGACAAGGCAGAGGAGGAGGAATGCAAAACTGGGGAAAGCGAAAAGGGAGATGGCTTTTCATCTCATTCTGGAAGTGTCTTCTCCAGCAAGATGTATTTCCAGTTTTTTACCAACACTGCAGTTCATGACCTGCACAAAGATGATAGGGGTGGAATAGGGCACAAGAGAAATGCAAGCCAGAGGGCCACCTCATTCCACGTCCCCAGGATGTGCTCTTGTCTCCATCTGTCTTAACTGATGTACAGTATCTGGCTACACCCTTCTACGAGCTGCTACTCAGGCTCACACATGACTTTGGAAAATACATTTTGTTCTTCTGAAGCCCTCAAGGACAATAATAAATAGAATGAAAACAAAACCACCCCGACAGCTCTTTAGAGGGTGTCCTTCACAGGCGTACCAGTGTGAGCTGCCCTGGGATTTCACCTTCACCTGAAGGGAGGCCTGTTTAATCATGCGACACTAAAGTAAAAGAAGAAAAAAATGTTTCTTGAAGGAACAAAGGAAGGCCAGCTTGCCCCTATCTTCATAGTTTTGCTAAGCATGACCGCAAATAACATGCTGCTTGAAATCTGCCATGTGCTAGAACATCACTGTGACAACAAGCCTTGAGGCCTGGCATTACTGTAAAACAATAACTGATAATAATTCTCTTTGCCCTTTACTGCTGCAGAGATGTACAGAATACTCATTACTATGGTCCTCTTTCAGGAAGAGAAAAAGTCAGTGAGTCAGCTGGACTGCTGGAGTATGTGAGGTTCAGCTAAGGTCATCGCAGAAGAGCTGCCCAGGTTGTTCTGTTTTGGTTTTGCGGTCTTTGCCACAGGGGTTGTTAGAGGTATTTACACTCCGACTGTGCCCCATCTTTAACAGTTCTGTATACAGCCGGTTTCTTTTCATTGCTTTCTGTGTGTTTTTCATTTCTGAGTTGTATCCCCAAGCAAAAGATGGGCACACATGGATATTCTCATAAATAGCTTTTCACTATTTCATAAAAAAACTGTTACAAAATCAAAGGACTCCTGGGTTGGAGATTTAAAGTTCTCTCATGGAGAACATGTCTCTACAAGACAAAAAGCAGAAAAGAAAGAATAATGGATCTTCTCTTAATATGGTGAAAACTTAACAGCAGGGGTGCTGCTGAGAATTTTGCTATGACCTGCATATGCAATACATCAGCTAATGCATTGAGAAGGAGAATGAAACTGTGATAGACCAACATCTACTGATAATGCAAAATGATCCAATCTGGACTATGAGGACCAGATCATCCTCAGAGAGCTGAGCTGATATACAGCAGCCCAACAGACCACAGAAAGAGTTCAACCTTGACACAGGCAATATGTATTGGGAAAAATAAACTATACTCCTCAGATATCTTACTGGGTTGTAAAATTAAGTATGGCCAGACAAGAAAAAAAACCTATAGTTACTGTAGATAGATCAATGAAGACTTTTCTCTGAGGTACCTCAACAGTAGGCCAAAAAGCAAATGGAACGTTAAGATGTAAAAATAATACTTGGTGAAAAATCACTCCTGTGCAGAGGCTCAGTGCAAGGCCAAAGCTCCAGCAAAATCTCATCTAAGCCAACAAAATACAGCTTATGTTGGATTTAAGTGGTGCCTAGACCTTGTGTGAGTCATTTTTCTCAGGGGTGGGTGAATCCCACCCACTGAGGAAAGTATTAATGCCACTGCACACGCCAAGGCGTACCTTCAGCTGGAATACTGTGGCTGGTCAGCTCTGGAGCTTTTCTTAAAAATAAGAGAGAAGCACACACAGACAATGCAAATGATTAGAGTCCTGGAGAGACTTTGGAATCGGAAAGATCTTAGAAAACAGAAACTGT
Organism: Gymnogyps californianus; assembly: GCF_018139145.2. Taxonomy (NCBI): domain Eukaryota; kingdom Metazoa; phylum Chordata; class Aves; order Accipitriformes; family Cathartidae; genus Gymnogyps; species Gymnogyps californianus. The sequence continues at coordinate 127,800,292 of NC_059471.1, forward strand.
TTAAAGAAGGAACAAGTGGCAAAGCACCTGAAAAACACTAAGCAGCAGAAACAACAAAACTTGGCTTTCTATGTATGTGCATGTTGAGAAGGGGCCCCTGTGTATATTCTCTGATGGCTAATAAGGGATGACAATGCTTTGCATTAAAGGGCATTAATCAGCTGTGTCATTTGTAGAAGAATTTGAGATATTAATTGGTACCATAATTCTCATTTTACAGGCTGGAAACTAACTTGTAAAAAAGGCAGTGAATTGGACAAGGCTAAGTAGCCTCCTAGTACTGAGCCTTAACCCCAGAACCATGCCTTCCTCACAAAACACATCCATTTGACCGCCTTGGGGAAAATCAGGCGTGACAACAGCAGAGAGGAGGAGACCTGCTCTCTCAAACCTGACCCAGCCGGCAGCTAGCCTAACACTCATCTCTGAGGGGCACCAGCAGCAAATGTGCTACGACAAGTGGCAATCCATGGTCCTGTCCTCCAGCAACTTTTAGAAGACCTTTTGAACCTGGTTCTGGTTGCTACCTCCTATAAGCAGTTCTACACTGTAACTATCCAATGTTTGAAAAAACTCCTCTTCAGTTCATTCTGAACCCATTACTAGTTCTTGCACTATGGGTACTCAGTGAAACCTTCTCCATAACATTCACAATTTTGTAAATGCCCATCATATCCTTCCTTTTACTGTCTCTTTTCAAAGCCACAGAGTTTAGCCTATTCCATCTCTCCTTGTTGGGAGACCCAGAAGTAAGGGAAGCAGCACGTTAAACTTTTACACACATAGCTAGGAGCAGGTAAATTATGGGAGGGGATGAGCAGCAGAGAGAAGTCACTTTCCAATCTCTCATCCAAATAAGTGCCTGCAAGGCTGGTAATTGGAAACACATTTCTGAGGGGAAAGCTATGCTGATCCGCATGCTGGCCAGTATGTCTAAACGGGTACGGGAGGGAGCAGGAGAGGGGGGATAGGCACGGAGACTGATCAGTAAACAGATGAGACCAATAGCTATGCCCTCTAGCTTACACATTTCAGTACTAAATCTAAGCTGCCTAATCTTGTACCAGAGTATTTTTCTAGTTGTTGTGGTTTCTTTTTTCATATTGTTATTCGAGCCACTAACACAGTAGGAACATGAGTAGTTGTTTTCCTTCACTCTGGAAACACGGAGGGAACACAGCTCAGTAAGCTAACAACCTCTAAAAGGGTTAGAACAAAACACAGAGGGTTTCAGAGTGGTGAAACAGAAGCAATACCTCCATTCTTTGCGATGACTCTTTCCTGGAAAAAAATGGACAAAATGTGTCCCTGGGCCAGATTCACAGACTTGAGCTGAGTGATATCAAAATAAACGTGAGTCAGCTCTGGGTCGCTTACAGGAGGAATGCCTTTTAGAAACAGACATGCTGACTATTGCCATGGTACATTTGGGCAGGATTTATCCAAATCTCAGTAGATTTACATTCTGCATTTGCTTCCAAAGTACAAAAGCATCCACGCTTTACAAAAGTGACATAGCAAGTAAACATGAAGAAGGCTGAAGATCAGAGCAAGTCATTCTCAAGAGCCAGGCTGGGTCAGAGGAGGGGAAAAAAAAAAAATTGCGGCTGTTAATGTTAAGCGGTAGCGACACCTCCAAGTCTCTAGGGGATGGCAAAGTTGTTGCTGTGGAAGCAAACGGAGATAACTGGTGATGCCATCGCTCAGAAGGGGAGCTGTGCCGCTAGGACAGAGACCCAACCTGATGCAGGGCCTTGTTCCACTTCCTCCTTAGAAGCAGGCAATGCCTTTTAGGTTTCCTGATGGTGAAGGAGCTGAGATTTGACTTTGTGTAACCTTTTTAGAGAGCATGCAGTTGTGGGAGGTAGTGTTTTTCAAACTGGACGTAGACAAGGGCCCTGGCCTATCATTAAAAAATCCCGTAGAAGTCACCAAGCATAGGCCACATGCTTCAGCTTGGTACTGGCTGTACCCATAGCCTGCTGAGCTGAGGTCCAGTGTGTCCCGCTACAGAAAGGATCTTCAAACCCTGTCCTAAACTTTCACTGTACAGGAATGCCACTGCAAGAATGGTGACTTTGTTCCACCTCGGAGTTGGCCATGTTTCAGCAGTGAGCTAAGTGGTTTGGGATCCTCCTGGATGACACTAAAAAATGCTCTATAATTGTCAGCTGCGAGTAGAAAGCTTCTCTAACTGTACAGCCATTCTATAGCCATATGCTCCCCATGAGGGTTCGCACTGACTGGGTTTCCCCTTTTGAAAAGCTATGTAAACACATGCAAAACCAGGCCTTTACATAATACAACGGGGCTTATCGTTCATTAACGTGCAAATAGGTCGCTCTCCACTTGCCCTCCCACTCACTTCCTTTCCAGCTAGCTGCAAGCTTATGTAGCAAGAGCTTAAATATGTCACCAATATTCCTGATTAAGCACAGCAGGGAAAAGACATGACTTTCAAAGGCAAGAGGGATGAGCAGTGAACAATGTATTCTTCCCTCTCCCTATGCTCTACCCCAAGTTACATTAAGGAAAAACCAAACCTGAAGTCAACAACCCATGGGCAAGTAAAATAGGATCAACGGTCCAACATGACCCATTAACTGCAGAGAATTTCGAGAGCGAACACACATCCACGTGATTTACGGGAACCCTGGCAAGGCCCCATGCTGTCTGCAGCGCGTTAAGCCTAAATTACGCACCAAGAATTTCAGATTAATGCAGCATGGATTTCAGATTTACATGCACCAAGCAGTGGTGGACTGCAGTGGGACAGCAGACCAAAGTCAAGGATAGGGGAAATCATGTGCCCCCAGGCAGGGTTAAGAATAAAGAAAATGGCGGGGGGATTGCATTGGGGATTCTGAAGTCTCAACCATGACCTCACCAGTGTTCTATGACAACACAAAACACATATGGTCCTCAGCCACATCAGAAAAGCAAGAAAAAAAGACAGAAGCAAAGGAAGAACAGCAAAGAGCACTGAATTAGCACTTTACATGTTCAGAGTGTTGTACAAACATTAACTAATCAATCAACTAATGGCCTAATTAAAAGAGCGACCAGGAAAGGGAGATAGCAGAAGAGAAGCAGGAAGAAGTGGGAAGAGCAGCAGGGCACTGGGACATGGGCAGCAATACGTGCAATACGTGCTCCTGTTCACCCAGGCCACATTATCCCAGGCAAACCTGTGCCAAATTGCCATGACAATAATTAGCCAGAGTTCCCTGACAGATCATTATGAGAACATTAACAGGGCATTAGCAAGAATTACCCATTTTTCACACATTGATTAGGTGCCATTGCTGGTTCATTAGAGTATTGGCTTTTAATAGCCCCACTCCAACTAACGGCAGCCCTTCCTTCGCTCCCTCAGCCCCTCAGCACAGATCCAAACCTCTTTAACTCTGAACAGGCAGCCTACCTGGCCTGCACTGAATCCCAGAAGCACATGGCCATATGCAGTGTAGAGGAAGCACCTCATTAATCTGGCTGGGTTAGGTAGAGCAAAGCAGTGGCTGTGCACCATAGGCAGCCTTTAATCTTCCTCCTGAATCTATACTGCTAACAGAGAGTGGCACAGGGAATATCCCACTCCCTGCCCAGAGCCCTTGCTCCCCTATGCAAAGAAGGGCCAGCTCTGGGTCTCTTCATCTCCTCTAGGTCCTCCTCAGGCCCCACACTGGGAGGGATGTTTCCCTGTCTGTCATTCCCAAAACCTTTCTGCTGTACCCACTGACAACTCTCTTAATTATTAGAAAGGTTGGGGTCCCTGCTTCCACAACTGCTAGATTGTTTCTACTGATAAGCAAGGATATGCAACAGGGAAAGTGGTCCAAAACATACTCCCGGGGAGCCATAAGGGAAGGCTGGATCAAGAGGATTATTTCTGCTGCAAAAGTCAGGTGCTAAGTACAGTGTTTCTGGCAACAAGAACAAGAATAAACCAAAAAAAAGGTGTATTGTCACTGAGGAATCTGTCCCTTCGCTTTCCTCTTGGGACACATCACCTGTCCATCTACATCCAAAATAGGTTTCAGTTGAGTCATGCTTGGGAAGATACAGCAATCCTTTTAGTGCTATTATACAACTGACTTGATGTCCCTAATCCAGCCATGTCCAGCACCGATACCCCAGCCAGACCAGGGGCACTCCCCCAGCTTCTTCCTGAGGCTATGCGTCAAAACAAGGCAGGCTGCAGTGTGCAAGATGGGTTACTGAGGCGTCAGGAGCTAAACCTTTTGCAGGGATGGCTGGATTATAGGACAGCTGAGTGGGTGTATAAGTCACCGAGTGCAGCCCAGCAAAGCTGAGGGCAAAGCAAGCACCCTTCAATGCCAAAAGAAATGGATGAGATAAGGCGCAGAGCAAAGGAGGCAGGAAGGTTCACTCATTTGACACTGACAAAGTGAAGGAGAAAGTAAACACTTCAGAGGGTTAGAAAGACAGGAGAAAATACAGAGAAAGACCAGCCTCAGAAGGAGGTTGCGTTGTTAGAAGTATCTGAGAAATACTGCTGGGAGATGAATGGGACAAAGCAGTTTACAGAAACGTAGGGAATTGGAAGGAATGTGAAAGCTGGATTAGAAACATCAGCAGGACTGTATAAGGAGTGCTGTATAAGGTCAGAAGGCAAGGACAAGGAACTTCAAGTCCAAAGGGGATCAGACGGAGCAATGCAAACAGAAGGGCAATGCATTCTGCATGGCAGAGGAAAAGGGGCTTTTTTAAGCATGCCCATTTCTCTGGCCAGAGAAAGGGAGCTGGCTTTCAAGCAAGTAAGAGAGGCAGAAGATGTTACAATAATCAAGACTAAGGAGGACTAAGACATGAACAAGGGGTCTAGGTGTTGAGAAAAAGAAGAAGAGATGGATTTTCTATATCTGCTAGAGGAAGAAACAGGTTGGGAAGAATACAAGGGAGAAAATAACTAGCCTCCATATTACAAGAGTACATGACTGGGAGGATTTTTTCATCATTAGGAGTGATAAAAAGACCAAAGTGAAGAGAACTCAAAGGAAAAGACACGCAGCTTTTTAACACTATTCAGCCTGAGCTGTGAGCATTTGTTAACTGAGAGTTGCAGAGACAGTGTGTGACAGGTCAGGGTGCAGTATGTCTAGAAGTTGCTTTAGGTAGTTGAACCTGGATATGGCAACACGATCATCTAGAAAGCAGACATCAAGGACAAAGCCCTTTGAGATCCACAGTACTCATGAGGACAGGGCACTGACAGACAGAACACTATGTGTGACTCAAAGTTGGAAGAAGAAAGCGGAATAAGGGAATGTGCTACGTAAAAAAGGGAGCACCAGGAGAGCCCTGCCATGTGCCACAAAGAAGCTGATTGAGGCACAGCACTGCCCATAAAACAGAAGGCAAATTAAGAGAGTCTGAGGTGGAACAAGAGAAGAGAATAATCAAGCAGTGACTGACTATACAATCAGTTCAGAAGTAAAGGAAAGGTGGAGACTGATGCACCGGGTTCCTATTTAGTCTCAAGCACAGCCCCATAGTTCATGTGAATCTGTGCTGCCAAATTTGGGGAGTCAGGAGAAAACGACTTCAAGCTCAGGGGAAGGAAGCAGCATGCTAAACGTGAGTAGTCCATTACTGGGGAGTCTTACACTCTCTTAATGGGACAGCTAGCCAGCAATGTGGCCCGAGTTAGCCACAGAGCCACTGAACAAGTGACTGCAGGCTGTCCTGAGGCCAAGGGTAGGCCTACCAGCTGCTCTGTTTCTCTCCTCTGATGAATATTAATCAGAAATTCACCTGCTATTCATCAGGATCCTCTGGATACTACTGGACCCTGGTAAACAAAAGCACTGGCTCCATTTTTTCGTCTAGGATATGGCTATGCCTGTAGAGTACAGCAGTGCAGTACCATTGCAAATCCTTCTTCTCTGCTTCTGCCACTTAGGCAAAATGTAGGACGGGGGGGGACGGACACCCTAACTCCCCGCACCTCATCATCATCCCTTGCAACGAGTCAACCACAAAATAGTTAGCAGAGCAGGATCCAAACTTCCCTCGGAAGTCACAAAAATGATATGGTGAGCAGCACTCCTCTGAGCAGGGCTGATGAATGCTGAGGCCGGTGTGCTGACAGGTCGGAGCACAGTGTGTCGTGGAAGGTAAATCAAGGCTGACAGCCAGTACTTTTACCTTCTCCCCCCTTTCCCTGGCCTTTAAACTGAGCCAAATGGAGTGCACGCAGGAGGACAAATGACAGGCGGACGAGCGGGAGCGAGAGGGTGAGCGTGGTGCAGGAGGAAGGGCCTGAGCATCCCTCCGCAGTAGCAGGTGGGAGTTTCAGGGAAAGAAGCAGACGAGCGGCGAGCTCTCTGTGTCAAGTGTAAATCCACGGGAGGCAGGCAGGGCACCGGGGCCGCAATCCTGACCTTGGGCCAAGGCAATCTGCTTTTTAACTGGCAGCAACTGTAATCCAGTCTGTGAACAGATGGTACGGAGAAGAAAAAACACAGGATACAAACATAGGCTCTCCAGTATCTGTTTCAAAACCAGCCAGCCTTCAGCAGGAAGGTGATTAAAGAGCAAAGTAGTAAGGAAAAGCCAGGTGGACTTCCTCTGTTCGGAATGACTGGTGAAGTCGGATGCCACAGTCCTGGTCCCAAAGGACTCGATGGCTTGGCGCTCTTCGGCTGAAATGCAGAAGCTGTCTCTCAGCCACTCACCGTTTCTAAGGGATGACAAACAGGGAGGGTTTGGTTGCTATTCTGGCCAGTCCTCAGCTCCTGTACTGGCGTCCCGAAACTCTTTGCTCACTGTTGCTTCCTGTCCTAAGGCATTGTCAAGGGTCTTTTGCTATAACAGCTCCACACATAAAGACATCAAATATCAGCAGGGAAGTGACATGAAGCCTTAGTGTGCAGAACAAAATTTGCAAGGTACCAACATAATCTAAGCAGCAACAGACCCGAGAAATCCTGTGTTCAAATACTCAGAAATGTGCCAGCAAATTTCAGACCTGGCACTGAATTTTGCTGTGAATCCTCTCTCGGTAGGAGGTGAATTCACACAAACCTTTTGGTTCCTGCCTTCTCACTAACTTACCAGCATAAATCTATGCTGTCCAGGGTCACTGCACCTGGTATCCCTGCTTACTGGCCTAGGTCATGTAGCCACTGGTCATTAGACTGAGCCAAAACTGCTGTAACTCAAAGTACTTCATGAGTTTGTCTCAGATTTCAATCCTGGAATCCATAGTTTTGACAGTCTGAAATGTATTTCAGAAATAGATAATCAAGTAATAAAAGATGGATATGAACTACTGTAGTTGCTGGTATTAAAACACTGACACTGCTATACATTTGGGGACCATTACCAAGTACCAAAGGAAGTACTCAGCAGGAAATACATAAAATCTGCCTACTATAAACACTTAAACAGTTTGTACATCATCAGTACCCAACAGTGCTGTGATATGTGAAGCCCCGAAAACACGATTCTTTATACCACTAATGGACCTACTGGTTTCTAATGAGCTTACCTGGTGTCCTTCCACTTTCATTGCAGAGAGTCATCGTTGCTGAAATGCCCAACATGCTCTGCAGGTTCATGCTGAGAGGCCATGGGCTCTTAAGTAAGGTATTTTTTTTGTAGCTTTCTGAATTTATGATGCTTCAGTGCTTGAGACAAATTGGGATGAAAAATGTAGATATATTTTCCTGTGTAGTTTCATGACCTGAAGCTCAGCAAGTTCTTCACCCTTCCCCATTACTTGGAAGAGGCTTGGTTTTCCATCATAACAATTCACTCCCTGCCCTGGTCTGCAAATGTACCTCCACTAGAAGTAGTATTGCTTGAAGTACAGAGACTTATTCTAAAGATAATACTTTGCTTTCCTGCAATATTTTTGTTACAGTGAGCTTCACTAACATGCATGCCCATGAATGAGCCTTTCTGTGAAACAGAGAAACCCTGCTGCCTTCATATTACTGCAGGGGAAACTAAGGCAGGGAGAGAGCACATGGCCATTTAGCTGGCAACTTGGAGCACAACACTGATAGTTAATCCCTGGCACAACTCTTCTGAACTCAGAAAGGAATGCAACCCCTGGCAGGAACAAAAGCAGGTCCTGCCTTGCTCAGAGAGCGCTGTCTCCACACTGTGCTCCAGGCATGGCAGAGTGGGTGCCACCATCTCAGACTGGGAAACGCAGCAGAATTTGCATCTCCCATAAAGGAAAAATGCAGGTGCATATGAACGCTTAGGAACAAAAATGACGCAAGTGAGGGAAGGTATGTGGTGTGCTTTAACATAATCCTGCCAGTGCTCTCCTCCTGCACTGCAGCACCCCTACTCTCCCAGCCCTAGGTTTCCCAAACCCAGCTCTGCCAAAACCCAGATCTGCCAAAACCCCTCGTTCCTGCCCTGTGGCTCCTGGACGTGCCAATCTTGGGTTGCCACTAGAAAGCTCTGCCAGCACAAGACTGGGCAGTGCTCTGACAACGCTCCCTCATGAAAAATGACACTTCCAAAACAAATGCTTCAGCTTAATGGATGTCAGGCTGCTGTAATTTTGAGTCATTAAACTTGCAACTCTGACAAACACTCTCAGTATGTTCTTTTTAATTACCAGGACCAAGCAGATTTAGACAGGGCAAATACAGCAGGCTCGCCCATTTCCTTACTATAGCTTGACTTGTTCTTTTCCCTTTCCTCCCTCCACTCTCGCCCTAGCTCTGCTTATTTATTGCACTAGCGTGCGCTGTTTTCCCTTGCAAATCCTTTTGCACAGAGACATCCTCTCTCAGCCAGAGTTTTAACAGAGAAATTCTCCTTCCCCCATTCCTCATTCTTTCCCTGCTCATTAGCTTTGCTAAGCCCCTTTGGCTGTGAATGTACAGCAGCATTTATACTGACTGTGACCTAGCAAGAGGACATTGACATTACTGCCTCTCAACTTGCTGGGATCTAGATGTCTATCCTTCTGCTGTTACCTGGTGGTCTGTCTGTCTTAATTCCCTCTGACTTTATTGCAGCCTGTTTGTGATTTGAGTCTCTCTTCCTTATCTGTATTTTCTTCCTCTCTGCTTTTATTTTCCCCTCTCCACCCCTCACTTCTCCTGAACCTTGTCCTCCAAACTCTCTGAAAACACCCCCTCTAAGAAGCTGTTATTTGACAACTGGCTCTGCTGGTAAGTTGATGCAAACACATATGTACTTGAAGACTGTTGAAGCAAGGACCATCACTCATTCTCCCTGCAAAGTGCCTACCCCAATGGAGTCACATTAGACCCCCTCCTCAAAACACAGAAGTGGAGGGACCACCAAGATCAATGTATCTAGTTGTATGTGATAACAAGCAACAACATGGCAATGTTTAATGCAGAACACTCCCTGACAATAAAAGATGTACAATTAACCATTAGGCTATTCTGCTTTTCCTCCCCACTTACTCCTCATTCTCCCTCATTTCCAACATGCTTTTTATTTTAATATCCTCCTTCTCTCTTTTCTTCATCTCCTCTCTTCTCCTTTTGCTTTGTTCTCTTGCTCTTGGAATCTACCTTTCTCCCCCTTGGCCAAGCATACATTGAATTTCACTGTCAAAAAATAAAATAAAGACCTCAAGGGTTATGAATTATCTGTCCTATTTTAATAATTAAAGATGAATACACAGAGCCAAGGCAGCTTAGGCATTTGTCTGAACAATCACATTATATCAGAAATGTCTTTTGTTGCCCCTAGTGAAATACATCAAAGAAATTCCCACCCCTGTATATACGGCAGTTGTCCTAGCCCTGCCCTGGGACCATTCGGCAGCCAGTCAACCTGGATTTGATTGGGGACTATATATTTTGTTTCAATGGATAGGGTTTGATGGGTTTTGATAATTTGCAACTTACAGCTAAAGAAAAGCAGCTTATTATTAAATGCAAATAAAATGAAATGAAGTCCAGCTGTCTGGATGCAGATAGAAATTCCATAAAGCCCATGAGGCCCTCTGGAGATCTTAACTTGTCAAGAGAACATGGTCTGAGAGAGCAAAACCCCCTGCTTCAGAGGAGCTGCAGCCAGCAGTATCTCAAAAGAGTGATACAGATTATAGGGTGACTTCAGAAAGCATGGGCACAAATGAAGAAAGGACTGGGAGAGCTAAGAGAGAGAGAGAGAAAGGGATGGTCAAAAGGTTTGTAACTTGAAGAAAAGAGCAGTCTAGTTTTTAAGAGCATCCCAACTTCTGTTGCCAGCAAGCATCTTGCCCAGCTCCACAGAATGACTGGGTTATATCAGAGATGTAGGAGAGTGCAGGACTTGCTGCCTCCAGCTTCTCAAGGAGTGAGTGGAACAGAAAGAAAGGAAGGAAAAAAGTTACAATGAACTTTCACTCCTTTAGGGAAGAGAGAGAAGCAGCGACTACATGCCCTGACAGGAGCAGAAGCTGTTTCAGAAAAAAGAAATACAAAGGAAAGGAGAAATACTCCTTGCAACCTCCCAATTACACATGGACCAGCCAGAATCTATCTTTACCCATGGAGAGGGCTGAAGGAGACCTTCACAACTCTGTTCTTCAGGTAGAGATAAGTGCCATATGTCCCAGTGCTGCCAAACAATGGTGTATCTAATAACTTGACTGTAAGGGCTACAGGCTGCAGCCTATCATGAAATGTACTGAGTCTAAAGCAGAGGAAGCGGTGTGCTCCTTTTTCCTAATCCCTGCCTCCAGAAAGGCATTCATACCTGCTGCAAAACTCATGCTAACACAGCAGAGCCTGCGTGACAGACTATATGCCAGGCCTCATGGACTGCTTGGGAAACCATGCAGGTACATAAGTCATGCTCGGCTCCCCCCTTGCTACCTCTCACTGTCCCACTCTCTGACAATGGATCGGAAGCCATTTCACAGCCTCTGCACCTTTTTGTTATGCGACATGTAACAAGAGGAGGAACGCTTACATTTCACTAGCGTTGCTGGAGGTGAGAATACTTTGGATGTATAGTTGAGTTCACGCTGAGTGAGAGACACTTTCATTTTGCCCTGACTCCAACAGCTTTGTTACCAAGCCCTGATGCCGAATTCTTGTTAGCTTTTCTTGTGTCATTATTTTTTAGAGGAGAAGCAGCAGATCAGGCATTTGAGCTGTTTGGTTTAATTCATCCAAATATATTAAATGTGTGCAATGGTCTGGGTCACTTCCTTCTCAGTCCAAACATGCTTTACCCATTCTTTCCTTTTGATTACACAAACCAAAAGCAGGACTGAAACTGCCCTGACATTGAAAGCCCCAAATCTGAACCTGCCTCACAAGCTGTTCCCTGAACTCCAGGCAGAGGAGTTCAAGGAAACAGACACTTGCATCTTGTTCTTTTTTCCTGTCATTCTCAGCAGGAGGCACTCGAAAAGTAGGGCACCGAGCAATAGGACCACAAAGGAGTGGGTGAGGTTGTCAGTGTCGAGCAACAACTTTCCCTCTACCAGGGCCTCCACCTGCGTGGCTGTGGTGGCTCTCAGACCCCTCCTGACAGACTCAGCTGCCACATTTCCCACCCACCATACCTTCTGGTCCAAGCAGGGCTGCGGGGTAATGGAGTGTTTGTGCATCCCTCTGTTCAGCCCTCATCGACCCCATCCCTAGACTCATGAAGGGGAAAAAAGAAGTTTTTGTGGGGTGACACAGAACAAATGCATTTTTGTTCAATAAATCATTTTAGAGAGATTATTGACTCTAGGACCTTTGGATGCATCAACCCATTCATAAAAGTCTCATCTTCTCTGGTACCCTGTACACTTGCCTTGCTTTCCACTGTCACAACCACTACACTTCATTTTCTTTTCCTTTCTTTTGCTGTTTCTTTTCTCTCTCTTTTTTTTCCATTTTGACCCCATAATCCTATCTTAACCTCCTAATCCTCTCTGCAGTTCCCTCTTCTTCCCCTGATCGCGGCTCCATATCATTCACAGGCTGCCACACTGACAGGAGAGAAAGAACAGCAGATATTTACCAAAGTATTACCATAAAGATTAAAGCTAGCAAATACCATGGCTTGCTCCTTCCCTCCAGCCCCTGGCCTAATGAAAACACTCTGCACTCTTTCCCTTTTCTTGGAGACAAAATGACAAAGCCCTATAATCTCTAAGGTGGAAGAAAAAGAAGACCCGAAAGTGATTAAAAGGATAGAAAAAGCAGCAAGGGAAATAGAAGTGGGGGAATAATATTATTTAGCACTTCCATAGGACCTGACTGCTGATTTTACGCTGACCTGCAGTATCTTGTGCTTTCCATGTGCTTGCTTTCTGTCTGTACTCACGTCTTATCCCCGACTCTTGGAGCATAAGCTCCCTGAAGGAGGATTCTCCTTTTTGTTCTCTGTGTGCTCAGAGCCCAGCAAAAAGGGATACGGATTCATAGCCCTGGCTCGCAGGCATGGCCACAGCAGGAATGAGCAGACCTCAAGGCACTTTACAAAGGAGATGGCTATCACCAACCCCAGGCTTCGAGGAGGAAAACTAAAACCCAGCAAGATGGGGCGACTGATGCATGGACATAGTTAGGGAAGTGGCACTACCAGGAGAGCTCAGACAACCCGACTGCTGTCTGTCCTGCTGCCTCGCTGCAGCCAGGACATCAACAGAAGTGGATGAGGGGAGACCACCAGAGTGAGAGAGGGAAACTAAACAGAGAAGTAGGATAAATGAGAAGACAGACATGGAGAAAGAATGAGAAGGAAGAGGTTAAAAAAAAAAAAAAAGAAGTAAAAGAAAAGAAAATAGAAGATGAAAGGGAAAATGAGAAAGACGGGCAAAAAGTAGAAAAAAGCCAAGCTATGTGGGGTCAGAGAGTAGGGAAGGGCTTCTCCAGCACACGGAAACAGACTGCTTGGAGCAGGGCAAGGGAAGGATTTTTGTGACAGTAGGAGTGAAATGCATTGTCCTCTTTGAGGCTCAACCTGTTTAAAATATGACTCTGAAATAATGTGGCATTATAAACCAGGTAACTGTATGTCCAGGCAGGGGAGACGTACGCATGAAGTTCAGACTTCTCCCTCACTCTGACACATTCATCTTCTACTTCTTCTACTTGCTTCACCATCCATCCACACATGCAGAGACAAGGGGTACCATGCTGAGGCCACAGGATTTATTGGCAGAGCAGATGCACTTGAGTCCTGCTATGCATGGAGCTTTACTACAGAGGTAAAATGACAGGGACCGCACAGAAGACAACTGTGTGCACAAAAGCTCAGCTCTGACCAACTCAGAGCAACAGATTGTGACCAGTTTGGAAAACCAGTCTTTTCTGTGTATCAGGCTGACAACAACAAACAAGCAACCCTCACTTCAAAAAAAAAAAAAAACCCAAACAAAACCAAAACCCCAAACCCAACCTGCCAGTCTTTTCCACACATCTAGCCAATTCAAATAATTAGAAAGAGGAGCTTGACATAACTACAACTTTGTCTTTCTTCACATGTAAAGTCTGCAACAGTGTTTTTGCTGCTGGACTCCCCCATCCAAAGAAAGGGGCTATTCACTGCAGATAAAGCTGATCAGTAAACGGGTGGATGTCACCCTCTCACTGTGCAGTGAGAATCATGCACTTGCCTGGACTGCTTCCATCAAAAGATCTCAAAGCACTTGATGAATAGTTCATTAAAGCCTGGCAGCACCTTTGGGAGATGGGGAAGGAACAATGAACGATCACTTCAGTCATCACAGAAGGGCATCTCCCTTCAGACTTGAAAAGCGGAGCTTGTTAGCAGTGCACAGATGCACCACAGGACAGTTTAAGGAAGCTCTGAAGAATACCTCTTCCAGCTGAAAGTACAGAGGCAATTAAGTGGCTAACCAAAGTGAAATTTGGCCAGGAGACAATAAAGCAACCCTGCTTTTCCCTAGCACCATTTAACACCTTTCATTCACAGAGCTCAAAGCACTTTTTGAAGGTGTTAAGTATTTTTATCCCTGTCATACAGTAGATAAGGAAAGGGAAATCTAGGAAGGAGAAATGGTGTGCCAAAAACCACACACAATGAGTCAGAAGCAGAGCAGAGAACAAACTCAGGGTTTCCCAGGCTTGCTATCCCATGTGTCATGCCGTCTCCCACATCATCTCTGTGCTCACTGCATCTGGACACATCTGTATTTAAAACTTTTCACCGAGGAGGTGAGACTCATGCATCCAGCTGGCCAATATCCATCCCAGGTTATAAATCCACGGATAAAACTTTCAGCGCGTTCTCACTGCAAACCACAGATTCCCCCATCAATCATCATCTTCCTCTGTATCTCAACATAAGGCACAGTATATGCTTAACAAACATCTGTTACCAACACACCAGCATTTCCACTCGCAAAGCTCTTGGCTGAAGGATATTGCAAAGAGCAGAACCTGAGCCAAGCACTGCTTAGGCTCTGCTCTGCAGGATGCTCTGAGGCAAGCTGCAGAGGTGTTCAGGGGCAGCAGCACAAACTGACTTCCTCAGCTTATAATGCTACAGGTTTTGGAAACAGGGTGGGAGCACTGCTAGGAGGATCTGTAGTCCTCCTAGGATGTACTGCTTTTCCAGAGACGAGGAGGATCCCAACTGGCTTTGTGCTTTGATGGTAGTGGTGCAGAGGGGATCCTGCTACAGAAGTCTCTTTTGGACAAAGTTGGAGTGCACCTGGGGTCATCAAAATTTGTTTTCCCATGATGCCCATGCCAGATAGTCAGACGAAAAAGGACTGCCTGGCAGAGCTGCACTTTGTGTCAGACAGACTTGGCTGGGCAGGCTCCAAGGTGCTCCTCCTGCTTACTATTTAATTGCTGTGAACAGAGGTTTTAACAGAGAGAGATGCTATTTGAGACAAGGCTGGTTAGAGAGATAGCCAGGTCCTTGGAGTTAGTAATTAATTACCAGGCATTCTCAGTCTTATGACATTAACTGCTTACCCTTTTAAATAGTAGTAAATTGGAGATACGTGTCTAATTAGAGAGTTGTAAAATGTTTTGGAGGATTGAACAGAGAGGGGGAACTTACAGAGATGGAGTGGGAGGCAAACTGCTCTCTGGGAGGAAAGGAGATGTGGGAAGGAGATGATGTTGTTACTATGAAAGGCTGTTTTATTTTGTAATGTACCGGAGCCCTGGATATCTGAAAGGACTTCCGGCTCTGCCTGGATCCACAGCTGCACGCTCCCAGAGGAGGGGAAGCAGGTAGCATACTGGACATACACAGGATTGATTTCTTCCTAGAAGGTCAAAGACAGACCTTCAAGTCTGCTACTACTATCAATCTAGCAGATTTTATATTTCGTGTCCTAATAGCAGGCATATCTCCACCCACTCCGAAGATTTTGGGAAGTATATACCAACAGGCTGTATTAAACACAGACTAGGTTGGATACTGCTAGGAAATCAAAAACACTAGGGGCTGTTACTACAGAGACATACCTGGATTTACTGTTCTTCAAAGACAGACTTAGAATACCAACTTTTTTTTTTTTTTTCCTAATTTAAATAGGGGAAAAATAATAGCAAATAAACTATTCACTGCTGGATTTCTGTTGAGTATCATGTGATCTGAGTCTCTGCTACCAGCAACTTATTAGAGCGTATTTCAGGTCAAAACCACACCAAGAAGTTTTCTTGTGGTTTTCATTTGCACATTTGTACTCTCCAGCAGGCTCTCCTGGGAACTGAGGTCAGTCACATGGTTTAAGAAGTTTGTTACAAGGCAAAAGGATTTCTTGTTCCATATGAAATAACATAGCTCAAATAAAGTTCATCTGAAATAATCACAATGATCTAGTAAGTAACAGGTAAGCCCAAAAGACTTTGCTCTAAGGGAGTGCATGTTAAATATTCCTCCTTTTCCAGCTCTGATTTCTATGGCTACGTCTCATTCACCAGTCTCCATGCCCATTTCTTCCCATCTGAATACTTTTTCTCCTACTTCCTCACCTGTAAAAAATAATCTAATGACCTTTGAAAGATACTGAAGAGAGTTTCATTCAAACAGTGTGCAGAGTGGCAGAGTTCTGGGGATGTTACCGTGCTCTGGTGCAGCAGGAGAATGGCTTTCACAAAGGTTTTCATCAGGTGGCTTTGGGTTTCCTCTACTAAAAGACACTACTTAGTATCTTTTATCTTCATGGGACTAAATATTGGAAACAGTATGTTCCTTGGGCAACATCTTTTGTATGATAAGATTATAAACAAAAAGACTGCTTATAATCAAAGATCGCTTGACGCTTTTCAAAGGTGTTGGGTGCGAAGACAGTAGTCCTGACTGAATACCGATTAGTTTAATTACAATCTGCCTTCCCAAACTCTCCTTGCAGTTCCAACTGGATACTTTCTTCTTCTTTGCTTCTTGTCTTAAACCTGCTGCCATTTGCCATTTAATAATTGCAGGGTTCTGCCTCAGAGGTGACTGTGCTTGAGTGATGAGCAGAGCACAGCGACCCCTCCATGGGTGCGTTCTTACACCATTACCAAAGGTGACACCTCACCTCAAAGATTCCAGGGAAGCAATAAGACCGCTTTAAGAAACAATGAATTTTAAGGAAAAAAAAGTAGAGCATGACTCTGTAAAGCAAGAGCACAAATGAGCAGCGCATCAACTCAGTTTACAAACAACTGAGAAAAAAGCATTCTGCTGGGCTATATCCTGTCTCAAGCAGGAGCGTTGACCAGGCACATGCTGCCAGGTAACGCATGTTCTATAAGGAATTATCTGAGTTACCTTGTTGGCTTCTAAATTAACTGTAATCATTAAAAAATGAAGACTCAGGTATGGCAAACTCATTAAAATCCTGTGTTCAGAATGGGCAAAAACCCAAACATAACAATAGGATGCACCAAGACGAAGAGAAAAAACGAGGCCAAGTGCGGTACTGCACTGCAATACAATGTCCCACATCAGGTCACCCTATCTGCAAAAGATGCAATAGAAACCAAAGGGGTTCAGGGACAGGTGACAGCAATGAGTTAGAGGCCTGGCAAAATTTCTGTAAGAAAGGAGACTGAAAACACTGAGGCTTTTTGCTTCAAAGAGGAAACAAATCAGGCTGGATAGTGTAGGGATATATAAAATAATGAAGAGTGCAGCAAAGGCAAACACCCTAATAAAGCTAGGGAGCATCCTGTACAACTAAAACACTACCCATTTGAGGCTGGATAGGATTTGCTGCTTTCCTACTATAAGCAATAACGTGTGGAACTCACCGCCACAAAATAATATCCAGGCCAAACGCTATCCCTAAAAGGAGTACAATACAGTTATGTGAACTGCAAGAATATTAATGGTCACTTCATACATGATGGGAAAACCCCTCCTTACAACCCCTTCCCTCCAACATCAGTGATATCAATCCTCTTGCTTCAGACTACAAGCAGGAAACAATCTGTCCAGGACATAGAAATCTCTCCTATCAGCAAGTTATTTCTATGATTCTATGATTTTGCATATTTGCCCACTTAGGAGGGTTTTATATTTTCTTATATAATGCAAATTAAAAAATGCTGATGTAAAAGGGTTCTGCTATCATCTGCTGTTTCTTAAATTCTTCTGTTTGGGAGGAAATTCATATATGCTAAACGAGTTTGTTTGAAAAGCACTCTCTCTTAAGGATTTTTAAGTGTTCAGGCAAGAGAGAAAAATGATCATCCCACCCGTTTTAACGAGCTCATGGAGGACCTGAAAAGAAATTTCCCTTTCAGATGGCTTGTGTCCCAGCAGCTAAAAATTCCCCCCTGTATCATGTCACCCCTAGTCACTCTGAGTGATCTCCACGAAATGCTGGATCTGGCATTGACCCATCAGGGAATGCACTCATTCTCAGTAAACTTTTAGGGAACATACAGCTTGTTTCAACAGATTTACAGTATCAGTCCCTGAAAGGACCTGCCACAGACATAGCTCCAAGATTTACAGTCTGTCATTTACTATGACCCCATCTAGATCTTCCAAACAGAGCCCCGTGAGCTGTTACACACTTAGTAACCACCTTTTTTGGATATCCTCCTTCACTCCTTTCCAGAAAAGCAAGTAAGTACATCAAAAAAACCAACAAAACACTTTGCGTTGCTATCTGCAGGTTTCTCTTCTCGACTTCCTTGTCTCCTTTACAGAGATGCATGAATGTAGGTTCATCCTTTACCAGGATGTTCATTCTCTGGATCAGAATCTCCATTTCACGGACAGGGACACTAAGGTGCAAGCACCAGTCACTGATTTTCTCGGGAACACAAAAAAAGCTGAGTGTTCCCTGCACACAGCTTCATTTCCACCGAACTGGAACTGCCAGCTCCGGCCTTTCTGACCACAAATGAGAAGAGACGATCTCCTGCTTTTGCGTTACGTTGGGAGACATTCATGCGACATCCTGGTCCAGCAGCCAGTTAGGTAGCACAGCTCTGAACAGGACCTATAAACTGGGGTTCCAGCCTGCAAAGATTTTGGTCACCTATGTTCGGCCACTAATTTGCTGAGACAAATCTCCATTTTGAGCCTCAGTTTCTCACACTGAAAAATGGGGAGACTAATAGTGACTTGTCTCAAAGGGGAAATTAATTAAAATACTTTGAGATTCAGAAATGGCAGGGACTACTGAGCTAAATAATCTCAAAGTAATTCCATGTGCTCTGGCATAGATCTGACAACAGCTTATCTATGTATGCTTTTAATAGAGGTTAACATTTTCATTTTCTCTGAGCATATTTTAGGCTCCATCACATAAAAGCAAAGTCTACACAAGGCACCACCAAGCAGAATGCACAATCATTAATTTCTGCAAAGCAGCCTTGGTGTCTACGAACACACTCCAGGTAACTCAATAAATTAGAATAATAAACACAAAGGAAACCAGAGAACAAGCAAGGACAGGGCAGAAATCACAAACGGAGGCCGACAGCATAATATATGGCACAACAGCAGTCCAAGCTGGGCCTCTGTGAGGCGCTGGGGAGCCACTGGGAGGCACGCGTGAGGTGGAGGATATCCAAGTCTTGGTACTGTTCCCTATTACTCCTTGAATCTCATATGAGTAATTTTAATTTAAATATCACTGTGCATATGCCACCAGGGCCTCTCCCTGCAATGCCTGCAGGGAGATCTTCAGCTGGCAAGCACAGCGCAGCCCCTGCAGCCACAAACCCTCAGCGAAGGAACATTTGCTGATGCAAACACGAGCCCCAGCAGCAGCAAGCAGCGCCTAAGGCTGAAATGGTGCTGCAGCAGGCGACGTCCGGCCGCTGTCAGCAGGATGGCACCTGGGGTCAGCTAGGGAGATGGAAAGGGCTTCATCTGCCCACAGGTGTTACACGCTACTCTCTGCCTGTGGGCAGGGAGCAGGGGAGAGGGAGGATGAACAACTGTGCCTCTAAACAGGTTGCTTTTGGCTCCTCTATGCAGTATGTATTCCTGCAGAAGCAAATCAAGCCCAGAGGGGAGCAGAACGAATCTTTAGTGCTGGAAAAGCATATTACTTTCTTGTAGGAATGTTTGCTCGCTCTTAATGCGTCTGTCTCGTGTGATAGTAATGGCAGCCCCCTCCCCCCAAGTTCTCCCAACCTGGCGCTCCCCACACCAGCTCTGCCCCTGCACTCCTACACCCCTTCCGCTGCTCCAGACCTATTTCCTTCCCCAGCACATCAGGCTTATGTGTCTTAAGTGCTCACTTCTGCAGCTTCTTCTATTTCAGTCCCAAGCCTCTTCTGAACAGAAAGTACCATTCACATAAAAATGACGAGGACAGGCAGAAAGAATTAGGTTGTGAGGAAAGATTCAGCAAACTTGTTCCATTTTCCGCCTGGATCAAGACCTGAACCCACAGGAAGCCTCCAGAGGTACTATCTGCTGCAAACGTACTGTGACATTTAAGAGACCTCCTGGCGAGTCCTGGGAGCAGAGGGATGGACTTCTGGGGAAAGTTTTCTCTTTGCTACGCAAGGAATTGATGCTATTTATAACGATTCCTGCTGTCCCCAACTGGGCATGAAGACAATCAGCATCTGTCCAGGCCCTCGGGGAGACTGCAGAACCGGAGATGTTGTATATGTATCTGTGCAGTGCCCGCTGCTACAGCATGAAACTGGCAGGGTAGGTAGAGAGGAGCTGTGAAGGGCTCAGCCAGGGCTGGAGAGATGAGGGGCTGGGGAAGGGGGCTGAGGGGAAGGGGGTGGTACCAAAGGGGATGGGTTTTGCACGTGAGTGTCTGTTACTTGAGATCATACAGATGGTTTCTCTTTAGCTGCGGTTTTTGAAAAGCCCCCTGCCTACTCTGCTGGAGGCCCTTTCCTGCCAGAGCCAAACCTGGAGCTCCCAGACGCAGGAGGAGAGCTCAAAGGTCTTTGAAAACAGAGAGTGCATTATGCTGGGGAGCTGGGAACTGGAACTCTATACAGGTAGTTATCGCACACCTTTGGCTGCTTGTCCTGACAGGGCAAAGCCCAGGAGCAGCACTCTGACCTGGTCCTCCTGCCTAGCAACTGGTTCCCCCACAGCCTGCCTCCACCACCCCCACTCTGTCTGCAAGCAGCCCCCCTTCCTCCTACCCTGACCTGCACGGCAATCCCCTGGCTTTAATTTCTCTGACTTGAAGAGGGGCCCTGCCTGCCTCCCCCAACTCCTGCTACTCCCTCCCTGCTCACACAGAAGTTTCCTCTCCCTTGCTTCCCCCTCTGACACGTCCAGGTTCCCTGCAAGGGGAAACCCCCATGCTGCAAGGCCCCTATGGGGTATTGGTCTCCGGCTCCTCTCCCCTGCCCCAGCAGCGGCACAGACAATTGTTTTCTTGCTCCATTAAGCCAGTAAATGAGGCTGGCTTAGCTCAGCACCATAAGCCAGTGCTCTGAGCCCAGGATCTCTCTCGGCACAAGAAGTAACACCGATGTGAACACAGGAGCAAAGGAGGGATTTGTGAGTTTGGCACCACGCTCTTCTACCCCCAGACACTGAGGAGAGCAGCTTCTTGAGACCAAATCAAGCAAGCCAATGTAGCCTGCAAATGTTTTGGGGCTTGGCCAGGTGACCGTGCTGCCTTCTTCGAGGCCATCCACTCTGCTCCAGGAGAAGATAAATCAATGCAAGGCAACATCTGCCAAGATATTGACTTTGGCTCTGCTCACGGACTGCCTGCACTTCAGAGATGGGTAATATTCAGCTTGATTATCTCTCACCGCCAAGAGGAAGTTTCTCTCTATGCTTAAAATCACTGGGATGAGCCAAGGAGGAATCGATCTGTGAGAGAGAAATGCTGACAAGAAAACATGAGTTGAAGACAGGATGAGAGTGGACGATGGGTGAGCAATGGAGACAGCCTCTGGCAGCTTGCCTGGCCAGGTTAGCAACGGCCTGGGTCACTACAGCCAGAGAAAGATTAAGACCAAACACATTCATTCGAACTTTACAGGAGGCCCCTGTATGCTCTTCCCTCTCTTCCCCGAATAGCTTTTCCTCTTAACTCACTCCTCACCCTCCTAAAACATCCTTTCTCTACTCTCCCCTACATCCTCACTGCACTGGAGTTTTCTGGTTGCTTCATGTGTCCCTGTAAGCCACCCAATTCACTGCTTAAGGCATGACACTCAGTGGTTGCAAGGCTTGCTGCCTGCCCCGCTTTGTGTCTTATGTCACATGCCACCTCCCCAGTGGTGAAAAGCCCCAATAGCACTCATACACTGTACCACATCCACCCCTCAGGTAGCCCCTGAGTCTCATGGGCTCATATCCCAATGCACAAGGTGATGTCTCACCAGGGAAAGGTGACATTTCATTAGCAGAACATGCTGACAAAGCCTCATGAGGTGAGTATTCAGCAACATCATCAAACTTTCCCAGGATAAAACACTGAGCCTTCAACTTGTTTTTCCTATCACACTT
Source organism: Gymnogyps californianus (assembly GCF_018139145.2). Classification (NCBI taxonomy): domain Eukaryota; kingdom Metazoa; phylum Chordata; class Aves; order Accipitriformes; family Cathartidae; genus Gymnogyps; species Gymnogyps californianus. The sequence goes on from NC_059471.1 coordinate 127,822,129, forward strand.
GTGGTAAAACATCCTCTAGGTCCTGTGGCCCTCCAAGGGCAGCAGATGAGAAAAAGATCTGAGTCCCTCCGAAAGAAAATCAGTTTTAGGGATAGTCTTGACACTGATTCCTACTGCTGTTTGCCAGATAGGTTAACTGTCACATGCTTGGACTAGAGTGGCACTGACTACGGACTCCTTGGAGCACACCACATTCCTGGGATGGAAGGGAGAAGGGCAGCCACAGCAGAAGAAATGGGTAAGGACCTCCCAGCCAGGCTTGTTTGGCTTCTTGCTGAGGCACTTCTCTGAACCTTTCAGCTGTGTTTCTGCTCATGCTTCTGCCATTCTCTGAGCCTGAAGGCTGCACAGAATCGAGCAGCAGAGGTGCAAGAGACCCAAAGGAACCATCTAGTCTGTTCTTCTCTGTGAAGGATGGATCAGCTCTACTTCGTCATTTGTGGCATCTGTCACTCCTCGTACATGTCTAGTCTGTCCTTAAAGCCCTCCAGTGATGGAGCTACGCAGCCTCCCAAGGCAATTTGATTCAATGTTTTGCTATCTTTACTGTTGCAGAGTTCTTACTGACGTTCAGCCTGTCTCTCTTGCTGCAATCTTAAACCATTCCTCCTCGTCTTCTCCTGCAGAAGACATCATTCCTTTCTTTTGTATCTTATGTACCTGCATGCTGTTACTCATCTCTCACACTTAATTCTCTCTTCTTTAGGCCTAACAGGCCCATTTCCATCCATCTCTCCTCACTGACTATACTGTCTAGATTTCTGATCATTCCCATGTCTCTCTTCTGGACTACGTCCAACTGGTCCACATCTCCCTAGAAACTTTAAGTACCCCACATAGAAACAGGACTCTACTTCATTGTATACAGTCATCAGCAAGCAGCCAACACTAACCCCGAAGCAGGGACACAGCTAGAGAAGAACACAATGTGGCATCCAGTAAGACACTGAATGATGCTGTAAAATCTGCTGCGTGCCCTTCCTTCTCTCTTCTCTGGGAGCTGGATGCTGCTCCTGCTTTGAGCTCCACGTGGAAAAAAAAAAAAGGCATTTAAAAGGCTAACTGATCTGACTATGTCCGAGGTCCTTGACCCACCTGGCCTGCATTTAAGCACTGCTTCCCAACTCAGGTAAGAAGAAAGCTGCACGTGTTCCTCCACCTTGGGACACACTTTTCAAATGGATAGACCTGCATGCCTCTGACTCATCACCAGTACTGGAGACCAGCCAGGAGAATAGGAAGGGAAGAAATGCCACTCTAAAGGCCAATGAATACGCATGAAGCATGTTACACAAGAACCCCTGTGGACCCCCTTGTCCGGGTAAAAGTCCTACAGATGGCCCATCACTAAGCACAGTTGATGCAGTGGGGAGGATGTGTGGGTGGACAGATAATTTGATATTTAGCTGAAAGAACTAAAATGGGTTTAATGCAGAGCTAGGAAGACAGATTGCCTGCAGCACCTTCTGCTCCTGATTATGGATGCCAATGTCAGGTTTCCCTTAGGTGTAAAAGCAGCCAGGATGCATGCGTTTTCACAAAGGCTTCAGAGTCCCAGTCTCACAAAAAGGAAGTACCACAGGAGGATAATAAAGGGTGACCAGCACTAAAGAACATCCCTGCTACAGCACCAGCAGCTGGCTTTAGTTTTCTGTAGCATCTTATGGTTCCATGCCAAACATGTGGGGCTGCCTCCAGAGCTCCTGGAAAGCCTCTCCTGCAATGGACAAATCTGGCTGAAATGATCCTAACTCATGAGCTAAAGACCTGCTGCTTCTCTTCAAGGTCAGAGAGGTCTGGTGCTTTGAACACCAAGGACTTCCCATAACATTGCACCACCACTGTCTTTTAAATGCATCTGCCTTCTTTGCCACCTGCACAAGAAAATCTCAGGTCTGCACCCCAGCACTGATCTGTGTCACCCCACGTCAGCATCATGCAGGAGTGTCAAGCTTCTCACTCAAGAAAGAGCTACAACAGAGGGGAAAAAAATCCCCCAGCTGCCCCCTTCCATCTTCCAGCAGTAGAATCACAGCACGCCAAGGAAGCACTGCAGCATGTTGCTCTGCTGACAGCAGCAAGGTGGCTTTCACACCAGCCTGCAGGCCTCAGCTCTTGCCTGTCAGCCACCTCATCAATGAATAGGCTCTCCTTCCACTCTACTTCCAACTTGAGCTGCAACTGAAAGCAGGAGAAGCAGATCACTAGGATGCAACAGTCATCCAACTACATTCCTGCTAGGAAGAGAAAAAGCTTTACTAGTGATGCAGCCCCCACTTCTTACCAGCCCTCCCACATACACACCCTCCTATGAGCTCTCAGGACAAACAGGCACCAGGCATTCTGTGCAGGAACAGAAAATAAATACACTGGGAATACTCTGCAGGCCCAGCCTAAATACAAAGCACTGATTGAGTGGCCATGCCCAACGAGAGAGCTCAGAGTCTGCTCTATCATCTACAACAGAAGAGCCAGGGCACTGCAGTCACTATGGTGTTCCCCCATCCTTCTCTGCTTTTCCCCCAAGCTCCTATTCTTGCTTCCAGGTCCAGAAGGGAGGGAAATTCAAAGGAGATCGGAGATGAGCAAAGAGAGAGAAAGAAAAGGAAGAGGGGAAAGGGGCTGGAGTCAGGAATAAGGACACATGTTGGAGAGGGGTGAAGGGTGAGGAAGAGATGGATTGAGACAGAGAGAGAAAGCAAGGGAGGGAGGAGATGGAGAAGGCAAGAAAGAGATGTGACAGACAACTTCATCGAGCAAGGCAGCAGGCTGGATGGGGGAGCATGCCAAGCAGAGGGAGCTGGGTGTGATTTGCAAAAGGGGAGACAGCAGAGAGAGATTTCAGCTCTGTCTCTCTGATGAACTTATCCATCCTTTCTCTCAGTGGACAAATCTCTGCAAACATACTCTTCCCTTTCCTTGCTGGCAAGACAGCCAAGGATAGCAGTGGAGGGAAGGCAGATGAGGTACAGCATGTGCACAGCTCAAAGGCTTTGGGCACACTCCAAGTCTCAGCAGTAGGTATAACAACAACAGGCCCTAAGGAGTGGGTCTAGCTGGTGAAAGAGGTAACTCCTTTTCTGTTCCTCATTAGGATGGGATCTCCTACTACTGCTGCCCACATTTAGCACACTCTAAGGGGTACTGCCCCCATATGCTGCCCTGAACTGTTTACTGCCCCAAACCATGGCTGCCTTACGTAGCATACAGGTGAGAAAGGCAATCTGACAAGGCATACTTCTTTATGCTTTCTGTCTTGGTTTTGGGTTGGGTTTTTTTTTTTTTCCAATAAACTTGAGGCCAGCACTACCCAGAGCCTACCCCATCCACACCCCCCATCAACAAGTTGATCCATTTCAGACAACCGCCATTAATGGGAAAGTTGATGGGGAAAGTCACTATGAGGGGGCTGCATTTGCTTAGCTGCTTATCACAAGGTCTGTGGTTCACAGGACCCAAAGTCAGCTATTCACAAGGTACTCACGTGCGTAAGGCCTTTCTGAGCACACAGCCAGCAACCCCACCTCAGCCCTGCCACACTCAGTAGTGATTTCAATTAAATAGCAGCATAATCTGAGAAAGAGACAAGCACGCCTGTGCGGGTGTACGGTGGGTGCATGGCAGCAACTGTGTGGATGTGCGCGTCATTTTTCCGTGGCGGGTTGAAAGACTCTGGAAAGCAGCTTGCTCCCTCACGTTTTCTCCAGCCCCAATTGCCTCTCTGTGGTGCTGCCAGCCACCCCGATGGTCGGTGGCACGGGGTAACTGGGTGGTGACAGCAGCAACTGGCTAGGGAAAGTTAGCCAGTGCATCTAAAAGGGGTTACTTAAAAAGGAGTGATCTGCTGTGGCCAGGGCTGAGCGCTGGGGTCGTGAGGTCCCTACAAGTTCTGCTGTTCAGGGAGCAAAGAAGTGGTGGTGGGAGATGTCCCCATGGCAGGGGAGAAGGGTGTGGGTGCCCGGTAAGCTGTGGGGCTCCAAGGTCCTCACCCCGCTGTCAGGAATGAGAGCCCCGCTAAGCGGAGGCAGCCTGGATAAGTCTGTGGGGCCAGCCCACGGAGCTGGAGGCAGGGGACAGAGTCTGCCTGAGAAATGGCAGAGGGCTGTGGAAGGACCATCCCTGTTTAACCAGTGCGCCGAAGGCTAAAGGGGCGGCAGATGGGAAAAGGGGGAGGGTGGGCTGCAGCAGTCCCTCCCTATCTTCTTCCACCAGCTTAAAACCTCCCTTGTCCTTTGACTCGAGGGGACTGCTAATAAACTTGCCTGCTCTGAAGGGACAAACAGGCTCCACTGAATCATGGCTCACATGTGCCCCTGCTCATACAAGGAGGGGGGCTCAAATGCCCCTTCCCCCACGAAGCCCCAGTAAACAACTGCCTCAGCTGGCGCAGGCTGCCTTCTCTATAGCTGCAGGGAGGGAGACTACAGATCATATTATATTGTGTTTGGCAGAGAGGGGACAATAATTTTTCAGGGAGTAATTGCTCCCTGAATCCCACTTTTCTCCAAGCTCAGAGGACACCCCGGAACAGACGGGGGTTTCCTAACATTCCTGTGCTACCTGCAGCACTCAGTACGTTTGCTACCTTCTAGTGGTGGTGTTTTTCTCCCCTCTTGAGCGTTTTCCAGTTCCAGCATGCTTATTTATGCCTGGTCCCCTCTGTCACACGCTCTCCTTTCTGCTCCCTGACAAGATGAGCACAGGGCCTGACCGTGGACAAATTCCTGCTGACTCCTGTCGGGAATCTGAGCTGGGGGTGGGAATGGAGCTCACTACGAAGGAGCTGGTGTGAAGGAGTCGGCGTGAAGGAGTCAGCTAGGCTTTGTCACTGTGGCTCCTCTCCTCCAAAGGAAAAGAAAGAGATAATGATGTTAGAACATTTTAACCTTTCTTTTTCTGAGCTTGATAGGCTTGGCCCGAGGCACCTTTCCTAGCAAAAACAGGCTGCTGCAAGATTGATTGGTTGGGTGCAGAGTTTAAAGGTAATTTTCTCTTGTCACATGCACATAAATTATTGTGGCTCAAGCTGCGATCAGCTCCACGTCTCACTTGTTTGACTGCTTTTATTCCCGGGCTCTGATGAGGGGTTGTAAGAACCATGTCCAGTGCTCCCCAAGCAGCATCCTATATAAATATATATCAAGAGCACCACAGGCATACATACAAAATTAGTGTCTGGGGCGGGGGGAGGAAGGGGCACATGCCTGCAAATCTGTACAGCCAGAGACTTCCAGCTGCAGAAGTTGCAGCTAGAGCCTTGTTTGCTCATCTATGAACCTGTTTAAAATGTTCTCTCTGTGAATGCCAGGGCAAGGAAAACTCATCCACTCAGATTATTCACCAGGGGGAGAGAAAAAAAGATGCACATGCACACACACAAAGGAAGCACAGCTGCAGCCAAAGTGAATTCATTTTTAACATTCATGAAAATATTCACAGAACACTTCAGTGCTATTTGCCTAAATTTTGCTGTTTGGAGTAAACACTTGAGCCAGCGCAGGCTGTATGTTCTAGGCGCAATACTGCATCAGGGATTAGGGATGGCTCTTGGCTCCAAGTCACAGATTCACACTACGTCCCCAAGTACATGTGGCCCCCTTACTTTAAGGCACAGACGCACAGACTCATAGTCTGCCGCTGCATAGTTCCCGACTCTTGGTTGTTGCAAAACGACTTTGCAAGTACCCGCAGCCATCGCATTCCCCATCCATCGCAACCTTACGCAACAAAGGCACGCGCGCTCTGCCAAATTTAAACACAAAAACAATGGCAAACAATGACAGCTCTGGCGCACGCCTGGTCTGGGGGAGCAGACCCCTTCCCCCTCCTCTGCTTCCCCCTCCCTCTTCTCAACCCATCCCCTTCATTGGTTTCTTTCCCCGAGCATCCTAAACAGCTCGCACAAGGGAAAATGCTACAGCACACAAGGGAGACTCAGCTGAAGCCCTGAAGACAAGAGCTGTGTGCGTTGTCTCTTCCTCCTCCATAAATACAGCTGAGACGACAACTGGATAATTGGCTAAGTGCCTGTCAGCTTAATAACAGAGGGAGAGAGAGACACAGAGAGGGAGAGATTTGTATTTACTATTCAGAGTCATGGATGCTGCCTGCCAGTGGATTTCAACATGGGTTTTGTTTGCACAGCGAGGCACGAAAAGTGAATGGACGTGCAGCTCTGAGTCATGGTCTCCCTTGCCTGGCCTCGTGTGAGGGTGGACAACCAGCCTGGCATGGAGGGAGTGAGAAAGCGGAGTGCTGAGGTAGCTGCCATACAGGTACCATCAGGTTCCCAGTTAGCTTATCCTTGGGTTCCTACACTGGAAAAGCACCATGGCGAGGCACTGTTGTCACTGATACACTAAGTCACACCACGTTAGGGGCAATGACATTGTGGTGCATCTCCAACATGGTCACCCTGCTGTCCTTGAGAGGAGGGGGTGCAGTGGCACTGTGAGTGGCGGCTGCACAGCTGTGTGACCACCCCTATTTCATTTTGCAAATGCACAGCACAGGGATCAGTGCTTGGGTAGCTGGAGCCCTCTTGGCTTTTCCCTCCCCCTTGTAAATTCAGTGCTCTTCTAGGAACCCATCTAAAGCAGAGCACCTGTGAAGAGAAACCACTCGGGCATGTCTCACCTCTCACAGGAGGGTGGGTGAGGGGGAGGAACATCCCTGCTCTTCGGAAGCTTTCACTACTTCCCTCTGCCACAGAAATGCAAATTTCAGTGGTGAAAGTGGTTCAGGTTGCTACTGGAAAGGGACGGTATTGGTCAGATCTACCACAGTGTTAACCACTGAGCCTCTGAAGAGGAAGATGCAATATTCTGTTTGCTCACTGCTTTTTTCCTTAATAGCTGTAGCAACTGAGGCACAGTGAAACAAAGGACACTTCCAGCATTACCAAGCTGAGATAGTTACCAAGGCCCAGGAGTCAGAAAAAGCCACACAGATCTCCAAGCAAGCAGTCTGTCCATCGGGCAGTGCTGCCGCTGACCTATACAACACTTGCAACTTTACGGAGTATATGAACATTTGTACAACTACACACAAGAAAACACTTTCCATTTTTAAACAGGAGCAAACGTAGGGAAACACACATTTGTGCGCAAGCACACGCAAGCATGCACCCCCCAAACATCACGCAGATGTGTTACTGCAAAGTATCTGTTGAACTCCAGCCCAGTCTGAGCAGGCTCAATTCCATCAAGTTAGCTCTGACCGAAAAAGCCCAACCCCAGTGAAATCAATAGAGCTGTGGCACGGCTATTTCTCCTCTCTTTGCACAGGGCCGAGCACAGTGGGGGCACTCTGGGGTCACAGCCAGCCTCTCCCACACAACCGAGTTGCTCCTAATAAAAATCTGCAAAAATAAACATGCATGGGGGAGATACTCAGCCTCGCAGTAAAGCCTGTTGAAGCCCTGCCGCTGCATCAGCAGTGAGCTGCGGCCCCGCAGCTCTGTCAGAATCAGATGCCTATGGGTCCGGATATAAAGGGCAGGTACGTGTAATATATATTTTGAAAACTTATAGTTATGAGATGGCAAATTCCAGTAACTGTGAGCTATTTTAAGACTGGGTCTTTCCTTATGACCTGCTGTGGAGGGGAGTGGAGTGGAAGAGGCTCTGAGACACTCCAGGTAACCCATACTACTATATAAATTTTAATGCCAACTAAGTAGGAAAACATATGGTACTTAGCTGCAAACTGAAGTGTGTGTGCAGACTCAGGGGAGGAGGTTAAAGCCATACAGCCTAATACTGTCTCTCCTCCTCCATCTTCCTGAATGCAAATTATACATACAGTGTTATTAAACATACATAATTTCACCAAAGAAAGAGTCTTTTCTGTTCTAATTTCCATTCCAGCTTTGCTTGTGATGGGTTAGTCCCACTTTGCAGAAAACACAGTATCACAAAGGCCCTGCTCACCACTGGGCGTACCATATATAAATATTGTGTGTGTGTATAAGGAGAGATGCTAATCGCCAGCCTCGGACCATATAGATATTGCAACTTCCTTTATTATATGTATGCACACACACTCACATATCTATGTATGCATGTGTGCCTTCATATAATGGCACCATCTGCTGCCAGACCTGGAAGTTTTGCAACATCATCTGTTACTACATTTATACGCTTGGGGTTTTTTTAATTTTTTTTTTTTAAAGGAAAGCATCAGCAGATATCCCAACATAACCCCTCTCAACACATGTACGCTAGATTTGATAATGAAGGCTTTGTATATACCAGAGAAAAAGAAGAGCATTTGGGACTTGTAGTCAATACCAGTGCAGATGAGGACATACTAGGGAAACCTCATTTGTCACATCTGCTGTGGCTGAGCCGAAAAGCAACCCAAGCTAATGGATAGGTCGCTAGGCTGGGCGCGCCTGAGCCCTGCTGTGCAACCCTGGGTGAGTCCCCTCACCTCTGGGTGCCTCCTGCCCACCCCCAGCCTCTGCCCGTCCCAGCTAATAGTCTGCACGCCCTGCGGAAGAGGGGATCTCTCTTACTCTGTGCTCCCATGGCACTTAATACAAAGGGTGCCTCAACTTAGTGGTGGCCTTTAAGTGCCATAACAATACTACTAATAATCAAGGTTACAATTTTACTGCCAAGACTGTATTATTATGTAGCATTATACCTTTGAACATGCCTATTCTCATTTCTAGCAAAGGGCTCAGCCCAGTGCTCCCTGGTATAAATCATATGCTAATTATAAGTGTAATCTGAACAGCTTTTGTTTTTCTTTTAAAATGACTGTATAGGGCATAAACTTTGTTGTGATGCTGTGTTGCTACTCCATGTGTAGAAGCAAAATACTGGAAGGCCAACAACAGAGTTTGCATAAATTGCTTATATTGCAGGATTACACCAACAGCACTATCGTTACTGCTGGTAGTTTGATTCTAGCCCATCCTTTGACACATGTAACTCGAGGAAACTAAGTACCCATTAGGATGGAAGTTCCTAAACGTGCTATCAGCCTGAAACTTGATATTATTTAAAAATACCTGATAAAAATGGAAATTGTACACTCAGTTAAATGTTGGTTTTCATCAGTGCATTGGCATCAGATTGATTTAATTCTTCATGAAAAGTTGATGCTTGGAAAAACTCAGGAACAATCAGCCAAATTCTGGCCTTGGCGAGATCTCAGTTCTCCAACGGGCTGAGCATCATCTGAGCAGTGCTCAGCAGCTTAAGCACTGTATGAGTCACTTGTACCTCTTTATTAGCAGTCCCCAGGAATCTGCCCCAAAGACAAATGCGGTATTTCTGGCAGTGCCCTTGGGCTTTGGTAGATTTGTACTGGCATAACTGAGCGGACGGGAATGGGGATGTGACCCATTTTGGTTCCAGCTAGTGATGAGCTCCACTTCAGAAGTCATTAAAGGCCAAACCTGCCCTTGTGCCAGGACTACTAAAAGCCCTGGGCAACCTGCAAGTCCCACTGACGCCCTCAGAATAGACCTTTAAAGGCACTTTGGGGTGAGCTGCTGTGATGGTTCCTGAGAGAGTTGATCTTTCCCCCTGACACACTGTACAGGTACCTGATCTCACAGCATGGACTCCATTGCCGTTTTGCTTCTAACTCATCTTAAGGGCCAAACCCAACACAGAGGCACAGCTCCCTCCCTCCCCAGTTTGCAGTAGCTGCTCTTCGATACTGCACATGTCCCAGCTTAGCCAACATCCTCCTATTTCTCATCCCCTCCCTAGGCTGAAAGTGTGTAACAAAGCACAGGGTCCCTGCCTTTGCTTACCCAACACTCGCAGAGCAAATGAGGTGGGAAGGGATGCTGGAGGCAGGTAAACAGAAAGAAGATTTGGGGTTGGGGCTTGTTTTTCCTTTCCCAATTTTAATTCGTTTGCGGGGGGGTATTTTGTGTGTTTGTTGTTTGGAGGTTCTTTGTTTCCTAACGTCAAGCAGGGAAGTTGCATACAAAACCTGACAACCTCATGACTGTGATCTTGCAAGCAAAACATTGGCAGGAATTGTAGCACACAGTTCCCTCTCAATACTCAAAATAAGGTTTAGCGTCCTTCTTCATTCGCCGAAGACAGAGTTAAAAAATGAAACCTTAGTAAGTCTGACAGGCTCTCTGATATGTAGTGTCATCTTTGAAACATCCTGCTCTCTTTTTCTTGGTTGTAGCTGGCCAAACACCAGAAACTCTGCTCAGCCCTTCTCACCTGTTGCAGCTCTTAGACCCCTCCTCTCTTTTCAGCCTTGCTCTGAAGAGCAGATCATTACCCTTTTCCCTGTGGATAGTCTATCACGAGCTATTTTTATTCTCTCTTTCTGCAATTCCCTGACTAACTTCCCCATGCCAAATACTCACTAAAAGTCATCAACCTTCAGCAAGGCCAACAAATGAATCAAATCTGCTGCCAGGTCATTTAGGAGATGAGCCAGTACAGAGTTAGGAACATTTTTTAAAAGTCCATAGCAAGGGAATATTTTAAATGCCATAGCTTTAAAAAGTCATATCCAAACTTCTCAGAATAATTCTATTCTGAGTAACAAGCTGTAGATGAAGCTCCAGAGGAGTGGCTTCCTTTAGGAACATTAGGGCTTATAATAAACTATTTTTCTCCACTTCATAGATCAGTCCACCCACGCATTCTTCCACCTACAAGTGTAACACTATATACAAATGTATAAGGGCCCAAAGGAGAAGAATCATTCAGAATACCCTGTCCTTGGTGCTTTACTGAATGATTTGCACCACAATTTACATGAACAAAATGTTTTTAGTTATCTTATCACTATGTACATTGCTTTTATTTCTCTCCAACTGCATATCATGTTTTCTCCCTCCTACATTTTCATTTCCCCTCAAGCTACAGGATGGAGCTACTGGGCACTGGTAAACTGCCACTGCATGCTCCCTCTTCCCTCTGAAGTAGATGCATAGCAAAGATAGGGGATATGATCTCTGTGTAGAAATCTCTTACTTATCTCTCTGTGGAGGTAAAGATCTGCTCTGAGCACAGTTAGTATAGATCATCTAATGGTTTTTCCCCATCTAGTTCTTCCTCTTGCGTTGTCACTAGTGGATCTATAGGCAGGGAGAGCGAGATGCTAGGAGTTTTTCAAACACAAGGCTGTCTTAAAGTGAGTTATGTTTTGGAAGGGCAGGGAAAACAGCGAGGGGGAAGCTAGCAAACCAACCCTTGCTTTAAAACTGAGGGAATGAAATGTCATCATGCTGGACCTAAAGTGTATGGGGGACAGAGGGAAGTCTCACCCCTTCCAGCCTCACGTGGCAGTCCTGTCTCCCACTGCAGCCTGGCTTCTGCCTCTCCTGTGAAAGAGGGACTGAAACGTCCCAGAAACCTGGGGCTGGTGCCAGGGAAAGGGAGGGGAGACAACTGCCCTTCCTAGGAAATGTGAAAAGCATATAGCTGGCCAGATCTGCTTAAAGAGCTTAGGAAGGCGGTTGAGGGAGGGAAAGCCTGTGCACTGGCCACAGTCACTTCTGACAGAAATGCAGCCTGCCAGGAACACCGTATTGCTCGGGGCAAGCAGTTACATGGCCGGGTGGTGTGCCGCTCCTGCAAACTGTGTCACTTGGCACATATCTGGCTGACACAGCTGGATCACCTCACTCAGGTGTTTTATTTTAGTGCCTGACATAACACTGGCAAGCCACACACTCTACACACAAACACCGAAACCACTCTCCCATGCAGCCCCATTGAGCTTGCTGACGAATGCTTTACACGCAGCACATGCAGGCACCATCTCCACCATCGGCTCAGCCCTCTCTGCTGCAACTGCAGCTTTAGCACACAGTGTCTAGATAAACTCAAAAGCTCCAAGGTTAAGTGGGAAATAGAAATCCAGTGACCCCTGTCTGGGCAAGTGAGCTTAATGACTTGTCTGCTGCTGTATGTACCAAACATATGCCGGCAAACATCTGCCTGAGCAGCCCCTCCAAAATAAATGATTGATGGAAGTGATTTGCCTTTAAAAATGGGGTAAGTCAGCTGGGAGTCCCGGTAGAAAAGGGTTAATGGGATATATGAATTGCTAGTGAGTGGAAGGGAGAGAAGAGAAGCCAGGAATCAGAGGCAACACCCCCTGTTAGGTGTTTACCATATCGCATCTAAACCCCTTCCATCGCATATGCAAGGCAGATGAATTACTCTGTAAATCCTATTACTCTGTGTGGATAAATCTTACATGCGAGTTAACAAGTCTGGAGAGCTGGGGAATGGAAGCTGCTGAACGGATATTCCAGGATCAAAACAACCCAGCACACGGGAGGAGCTGAGAGAAGCGATACGTGTACACACACACACACATCCCTCTTCTAGCATCCTTCTTCCCTGATCCCATCTTGCTAGCTCACATACCCCTCTATCATTAAATAGGAGGGATACAGGACACAGGGGATCATGTAGCAGACCATTTGGTGACATCTAGCAGGATTTATTTCAGAGAAAGAAAACTTTGCTGCTGCTGTTAGCTTTGCTAGGGGATTGCTCCCTTGATGCTTCAGGGTTTGTGCACTATCAGCTCCTCATACAGATTACAGACTTATTTTAAATTACGTCTAGTAGGTTTTTAGCCATAATACACAGTGCGTGCACATGCTCAGCCACAGAATTTTCCTTCAGTAGGGAAGTTACTGCAGGTAAGTTGAGCAAGGCAGAATTTGAAAAAGAAAGCCACAGGAAAAAGATGACTGCATTTCAGCTATTTGGGACGCTCCTAACTGAAAGCCCAAGTAGCCTCAGAACTACCTTTAGAAAACCTGCACGATGAATACAGAAATACAACACTCAATACTGCCAGTGAACAAGGCTTCATGTGCAAAGACACCCTCATCACAGCCACTCAGACACGCAGGCACAGCATACACCCGTTTACTTAGCCCTGCAAAGAAACCAACACAGTGAATGAGATACAAGCTTCATAAATGTCAAGCTCTTACACCATTTTTTCACCAGCTTTTTCAACCATTGTATCCATCCTCCCTCCCTACAGGGCAGAAAAATAAATAAATAAAATTAAAAGCCAGAGTTTCCCAAAAGAACTTGCCCGAGAGTTCTGGCAGCACCAGGGATAAAGTTTTTCCATAGGTACAGAAAGAAGTATGGGAAGATCAATGGAACATCTGGCAAGCACAGCTGGATCCCTTTTCGATATCTCTATTGATACTGCAGGGCTGGTGGAAAATGTACGTTCATGAGAGCTGGCTAACGCAAACAGATCTTTCCCCACTGAAATTCTTTTGATCCAGAGCACTACACAGAGGAGAGTGGTGGCAAGAAGTGTTCAAAAGCTTTGCGATTTTTTAATATTAAAGCACAAACACGCACGCAGAGCTTGTTTGTAGCAGCTGCTGCTACTGCAGTTCGAGAGGTAAAATAACACACACTCTCACAGAGACATATACACCCAAATCTATATCGCATCACATGTATACGTTGCATACATAGAAATGTAGATACACGCATAGAAAAGGAAAAGTTGGCAAAATGCCCTACCTGAGGATGGCTGTGTCCCCCTGCCTCACGGTGATGTTATCGGTACCTCGGGTAAAATCCACGCTGCGGACTGGCAGCCCTGTAGGGAGAAGGCAAAGCAATCTCAGTAGGACCAGTGGTAATTGTTTCCGATCAGGCTGAGCCCTTGCTACCATGGCTGGTCTCGTCGAGTTTCACCGTCTGTACTTGTCTTTCTCTCTGCGTGTGTATGTGGATAGATAGATGTAGAAAGAAAAACAATAATAATAATGTACAACTCTTGCTCTGATCGACAGCCCCAGAAAGGGGAGGTGACTTCACAGTCCTTCTTAGCTGCCACTTTCTCTTGCTCTTTTCAGTCTCTTGCTGGCTTCTTTCCCCCCTTGTCTTTTTTTTTTAAGGCTTTCCAAAAAAAGTCTTAGCACAACCGTCAATTAAAAAAGAAAAAAAAAGCAAAAAAAAAAGCAAGAGGAAAAAGTCAGGTAGCAAAATAATTTAAAAATAATAACAATTAAATCGACCCGTTTGGAGTGATGGAGAGAGGTGAAAAAAAGGAAAAGGAACAAGACGAGTCCTGTGCCGCCGGGCTGCGCGAGTGGATGGTCCTGCTCCAGTGCGCGGCTGTGCAGCCTCCCAGCCCCGAGCTCCCTTCCTAACCCACTTTCCCAGGCGGAGCGAGGGAGGGAGGGAGGGAGGGGAGGGAGAGGGGAGGGAGGGAGCCTCACTCGTGAGACGGCAGCTCGGCACCGCGGCGGCGGCGAGCGCGGGAGGGGAGCCGGCAGCAGCGCTTCGCGTCCCTTTCCCGGGGGCGCAGCCCGCCCCGCCGCCACTGCGACCCCCCCCGCCCCGGGGAGCAGGGCTGCCCCGGGCGGCCGGGGAAACGGCTCCGGCAGCGGCCGGGCCGGGCCTTCGGGAGCCGGACCGCTGCTGGGAAGGGGAGGGAGGGGGCACTGCAGCAGGGAGAGGGGGGCATGTGAAGGGATGAGGGCTGGAGGGCAGAGGGGGGAAGCCCCGAGGGAGAGGGGGCTGGAAAGGGGAGGAGGGAGAGGCAGAGAGGGAAGGGACTGGGAGAGGAAGAGGGGTCTGAGAAGAAGAAGGGGAGTGCGAGCGGGGAACTGGAAGCGGAGGCAGACCGGGAAGCAGAGAGGAGAAGGCAGGAGCAGCCGGGAGAACCTGAGCGGGAGGGAGGCACAGGGAGCGGGGCAGAGAGGAAGGAGAAGATAAGGGCCAATATCACAAGAGAAAATACTGGGGGGGGGGGGGGGGGGGGGGGGGGGGGCAAAGAAGCTGTGGCCAAAAGTGCAAACAACTTGGCTTTGCGGCCTGAAGCCACAAGCTAGCTGATTTACAGAGCAGCTTTCTTGGCAACTGCCTCCGCAGCCTCAAACCTTGCTTTTTCCCCTCTCAGACTTTCCTCTCATCAGATAAACAGTTGTACATCCCTCCCTCCGCCTCCCTCCCACCTCTCTCCACTCAGCCCTTCCCGCCCCCCACCTCCTTTCCCAGCCTTTGAGGGATGGACCGGAGACAATGCTGGTATTGAGCTGCCCGCAGTGTTGAATACTCGGCCTGTCCTCCCCGACTGCCAGCGCCCGCAGCTGAGCCCCGAGCCCGGCAGCAGCACTGCCCACCCGGGAACGCTCCCACAGCTCACATACCATCACCATCGCAAGATATGGGAGATTAATTTAATGGAGAGGAATAAGCCGTATGTTTTACTGCTGATGCCTGCCTGCCATTCCCCCAGCCCGCTCTCCTCTGCCTGCAGGAGGGATGAGGCGAGCTGCTCCTAGGGATGTTTCGCTAGCGTAACCCTTCTGTGCCCAAAGCACGGCGGGGCTGGGAGGGGGAAGCAAAGAAGGAAGGGGTGGTTTGAGTGGGGGTCCAGAGAAGCGGGTGCCAGAAAAGCCGAGGGGAACGCCGCTGAGAGTTGCTGTCCTGCCTGCTCACAGCGCTGCTGCATGCGTGTGCAGGAAGGGAAAAAACAGGTCTTGTCTGCTGCCTGCTTCACCTCTGCTCCTGGAGCCTTATGGGGATACAGTGGACCCAAACTGGAGAGACATAAGGGATGGCTCTGTGTCATACAAATGGCCACATGGGATCAGATCAAAGGTCCCTGTAACCCTGTGTCCTCTCTCTGAGCGCAGCCTAAAGCCAATGCCTAGGGAAGCGCACAAGCACAAGGCAAGCGTGCAGTGGTACTGCCCCAGGGCACTTCTCTAATTTCCAGTGATTTGTGGCTAAGGCACGTCCCCAGCTAGTGGCAGTGTCTTTGTAGTTAATGGCCCTCGATTGATTTTCTTCTTCCAGGAATGTATGGAAAGGCCGTGCTGTCTATGAGTACTTAAACAATTCCTGCATGTGTTAAAGGCCCACAAATTAAGGGCTAAGGTCTTGACACTACTGCTCCAGTGCCACGCATGCAGCGGCAAAAGAGATGACTGCTTTGTATTCAAGCCAAGGAGTGAGCCGATTCAGACGTTTCCCCTGCAGGAGACTTGGCAAGGATGGCACCAGAGAGGGGGAGCAACGAGAAGGGGTTAATCCACACACTGGATGTTCCAAGATACTGCAGAGAGAGATTTCACTTGACAAGGGTATCGCTCTGAAGAAGACCATGCTGCTGATAGACTAGTAGCCACCGCTCTAGGGCAGCGGACAGCATAAGGGACAGAGAGATGCCATCAGGCTGCTGGCATCCCAGACGATGGGCATCACCAAGACAAAACCTCTGCACTCTTGTGACAGAGTTTGAGTACAGCTAAAAGACCTGGTCCCATATGAAATTACCAATGATAGAAATGCACCTCTCTTGCATGGATCCTTTTTACAAGGGTCTCCCACATATGTTTCATCTACATTTAATAAGAGCTATTGTATGTTAATTAAATGCCAGTGGAGTAAGGAAAACATATTTGTCAAAGATTAACTATTATGCAATGCAGGAAGCATCTGCCACCCAACTGCTAGAGCTCACTAAATATTTCCTTATCTCAGAGTATTTACTTAGGAGGCAATAACTATCCAGTTAAATCTAAATTTAATGCTTAGTTAAATATAGTGCATGGAAAGTGGCACCAATATGTTTTATACAGAGAATGACAGAGGGGGTTTCAGGGACGGAGAAGGAAAGCATCCTGTCCCCAGAGTTCAGTAACATCCTGACTTGAGGTGGGCCTGCATGTGGCCCTGCCTCCCTACAACGTGGGACGCATCACAGCAGACTCGGAGGCACATCTCTGCTGAGATGGAAATACAGGGGAAGTCTTCATCTTCTTAGCATTTATACAATCCTCATTAGAACGACCACAGCATAACTATTTAATAATAATAGTAATCATAATAAACAGAGAGACGAGGAAGAAATTCCCTTGAGGGTCTCGTAAACCTTGGGAAAAATAAAACAAAACCTAAAGCTGATAGGTCTTATTTGCTTTTAGAAGCATACAGAAGCAAAAGGAAGGGGTTGCCTGGGTATAAAAGGCCAAACAAGCAGGAATCACACAAATCCTAGGAGAGCCTCATGAGTAAAATAAATAATGTTATTTTTGTACGTGTTCCCAGAAGACATAACTCTCTGGACCCATCTCCCCCTGCTGGAAGCAGATAACGAAACAGCAGGTCTGCTTTCTAACTTTCCAACCTTCTGAAAACTTGAGGAAAAATTCAGGTAAACAATCAGAGCACGGACACCACAAATCCATACTGCCATCTTTTAATGCCATTTACCAATACTCCTGGTAGGTGCAGGACTGGCAGGGCCAGCCTGACTGGTCAAATTTCGTCACTATTCCGTTCAGGAATGGATGGGGCAGCACGAGCCCAGCCCTACAGGTGCCACATCACCCTCCTCCAACACAAAACACTTACACCCTGTTCAAAGGGAACATGGCCTAGAGCAACACCCTTTGATGAGCACAGGCTGTACGGCACCACCAAAGACATGACAGAAACACTTGGATGACAGGTTTAGGAAGGTGCCTGTGTTTCCACACTATGGGCGCAGGATGGCTCTGTGTGCAAGCTGGAAGGAAAACAGCAGCATGAGCAGACACAGCCTGGCTGGCCTTACTCTCCCTGGCTTTGAGGGAAACGTGCTGAAGACATCACGGTCTAGGCATCTAAACTGGCCAAAGGAGAGACCCTCCATGCTGGCCCTGGATAGGCAGCCTCTGCTGAGATATGCAGTGCTGAGATGCTCTGGGACTGGTACTTAGGTTACCTCTGCCTACCTGTGTGGCAGCTCAGTTCTACAGATACTCAGGGACTGATATTGTGAAAGCCTGAAGTGCCATCTGCTTTTCATGGAAAGCCAACAGACACTGAAAGCATGGACTCTGGCCACAAATAGGGATGGGGTTTTTTTGCATTTGAGGTGGCTAAAAGCAAAGAGCAATCCATGGAAACTTCACGCAATGCCAACTGCAACAGCCATCTGTATGATGTGGATGGTTGCTCTCTAGGAGCTGAAATGAGGCTCATCAGCTCACACCACAAACAGCCACAAAATGGCAACTGTTGTCACTTGACTTTCATTCACTACCAACCACACCAAAACTGGTGACTTGTTCCCAACTATCGCTGCAGAAAAGACATTTCTGAAAAATACAAAAAGAGAACTACTCACACAAGTCTCCAGACCCTATTATGACCAACACGATTGTTTTAAGGGGACTGCATAACTGCTCTGCCAGCAGCGTCCAAGCATCTAGGGACTTTATTCAGGGTACCTGCAACAATGAGTGAAAACGTATGATGTTTTGTGAGCTATAACGTGTTTAGTCAAGATACACTGCTGTACTCAGCAGCAGAGCCTGCTCAAAGCTTCTCAGCCATGCAGAGAAAATGCAATTTTGTTGCATTGGCAGCGGAGTTATGGAGAGGAACAGGGAAGAGCCAAAGGGGTTTCAGCACATGGGGAGGAAGATTAAGGAACCGTGGCAGGGGAGTGGTGATCTCTCCTTCCTCCCTTCCTGTACCTGCAGCTCCTACATGCACACATTTCTACACTGCTGTGTAAGGGCAGCATCCCACTCCGATTTATTAAGCAGCTACGTTTCACTCTCCTTTGGTTCCTGGGATACAGGGAGCCACAGGAGTAGAAGAGAAGGAACAAAGGCAGGGCTAGGAGAAAGGTGGAAAATCCTTTGAATGCAGCAGGTGCCTCTAGAGGCAAATTGAGGAGGAGGCTCAATGGTAAATGCCCTTCTCAGACTCCAAGAGAGAGCTCCTGTAGGCCATACTCTGTCCATTCCTTCAGCTACACCTGCCTGATAAAGTGGCCTCCATCTATACCAGGCCAGAGTCTGCTGGAAGGAGCAGAGAAATAATTTCCATGAGACAACTGAAAAGAAGAAAGTCTGCTAAGGACAGGATGCTGTCTACCAAACTTGATCCTGTGCTGACTGGAACATCAATGCCACTTGTTCATATCCCCAAGGCACTTATGGAGGACATGTTATACGGAAAAATTCGCAGTTTGAGAAAAATATACGTGTGTAATGACTCTAATACTAGAAGTAACCGTTCCAGCACGCGCTTTAAGACAGACATGTTTTTATTAATATTTTGCAAGTCTATAAATTAAACTGGCTTTTGATGCTGAAAATCAGAGGCAGCTTAGGCCTGAGACTCACATCCAGACATGTAATGCAACAAGACCAAGCTTCCTCTGAAGTAAGGACCTCATTAGGTAGAAGGATTTACTGTGTCAAGAGCACTCAGGTAGGTCATAATTGTGGATGATAACATGCATGCACAACACCTTTTTCTAAGTGCGGTCACTGAGCTGTAACAGAACTTCCTCCTGTGCAAGAACAATAGCTGATTTTCACCAATTTGTAACCTTGTTACTACGCAATCGATCTAGTTTCACAACTGATCACCTTGGTGTGGGCAATTTAGAGGCCAAGGGCCAGGTTCTCAATTGCTCTAAGCTGACATATCACCACCACTGTCAAAAGAGCTATGCTGATTTCCACCAGATAAACACGAGGCCTTGAGTTTTGAAGTTCATCTGCTTCTGTGCTGTGTGGGTAGAAAACTGCATCATCACCTTTGAAAGAGAAAACCTGGTTCGACTGGATAAAGAGATTTTGTGCTCAGACTTTTCAGAAAGTTTCACCTTTAGTTAAAGGCCAAATCTGAAGCTTGGGCAGGAGGAAAATAGCAGCCTGAAGATGCCTTTTTCCAGCAGGATATGACCAAGTGGGATTAAAGAATTAGCACCGCAGTTGGTTTGTGGCCTTAATTACTGGTTGCTACCACAGCAAGTGCTTCTAGAACTACACAGACATTGGCAACAGGTCCTTCCTACTTGAGAGGAACAAGAAACAGAGAGCGCTTCCCTTTTAGTTAAAACAGAAGTTGCCTTTCCAGCCTTACAAACGCAACAAGCATAAAAGCAATCAGTAGTATTGAGAGCGTGGCGCTGCCTTTTCCCTGAAAGATCACATATCATTAGCAACTTCCTTACCGACACCTCGGAACTGGGCTCTGCAGCTGCTCTTTGTCAGAGGGTGTCAAATCACTTCGAAACCACGGGAGGCCACACTGCTCAGTGACTGCTGCTGCGTGGCAGGGAGCCAAGCTGCCTGCCATCTCCCAGCCGAGTCAGCAGCCCCGGTGGGAAACTGCGTGACCTGTTCTCCCAAGGAAGGCCGGCTCATGGCATCAGAAGCAGGGAAAGAGCTGATCCCAGTTCTGACACCTCTCGTGGGGGCAAGGTATTATGTTGACCTCTATTTTCCAAATGTGGCTACAGGAGGTAGGCGTGCAAATCTAGACAAGCAGTCCCTACCTCGCACTGAGGACAGCTTCAAGATCTCTTTTCTTTTTATATTTGGGAGTGAAATCATTGCTTCACCAATGTCAAGTAACACCTGATGAGTCAGGCGGAGCCAAGGTTCAACCCCATAGGTCTTCAAATAATTCACTTCCCATAGGAAGGCAATAGCTCTATCTGCTTAGACCTGCTATCCCCCAAAAACTTTCCTCCCAATGCTGGTGAATATTTACAGCCCTCAGCACAAGTAAGTAGGATTGACTTCACAGAAGGAGACTAGAATAGTTAACAGGCCCTCCCAACACACAAGCAGAGAGATGACCCAGAGGTTGGGATGTTCTAGGAGGACTTGGGAGATATCCAGTCCCAATTTACTCAGTGAATTTGGGTAAATCACTTAATGAGGCATTCACAAAGGCATAAAAAGCTTATCTCCCTAGGCTCCCTCTGCCCTCAGAGAGATAATCTTCTCTTGAGGGCACTTTAGAGCAGATGCCTAATTTAACCGTTTAAAATTGTCCTGTCTCTCGGGGTGTGTCAAAGTTTCCAGCTACATAGCGGAGATCCTAGCATACCCTTAGTTTCCAAGACTATTCAAAGGATGAAGCACTGAAGACTGCAGGGTGATCTGACACTACAATACAGAAAGCTGTAAGACACAATCTACAGAGCATGCCAGGCATGATCTATTTCTAACGTACTCATTAACAGGCCCCAAAACAACTGCCTGGCAGTTGCAAGGATCGCTGCAGACAGGAATTCTATACAACTAAGAGGTGGTCAAACGCGTTCTGCTAAGCCTTGCTGCATATTCGATGACCTGCTCTGGCATGGAGTTCTCAACACAATGCTAATGGATGAGAATAATCATTCTGACAGTGATGGTTTGGAAGAGAGCTCCAAAGTCTTGCTGAAATGATACATGCTACACATTCATCATCACCAGAGAATTAATTTTATTGTGAAGAATAGAGTGCGGCAGGCTGTTGTGCTGCGCATTTTCTTGTCCATCACAGAAGCTCCAACATAGCTGTTACGAAACTTAAACTGAGGCCTTCAGCGAGACAAGAAAGATTCTCAAGATTTGTGATGCTATCAGGAGACCAGGCACTGTCAGAAAGCGTCACGCGCAACAAGCTGAGAGAGAAATTTGTATGCAGAAATTTGGAGAAGGGTCCCTTTGAAACTGTGACCTGCCTGAATTCAAGCTTCTGAAAACACTTCCAATCATTTTCACTGCATTCAGGTCTGAAAATGAGGAACACACATCTTTAACATGTCCAGATTTTCAAGATGACAAGCCAGGAGGACTGTCCCATAGACACAGGCTCAGTTAATACCATTCTTACAGGCTACATGTCAGGGACATCTCTGCACCAGTGTTTGGAGTTGGTGCCTGCCTACTCTTCCCACATATACTTTCTAATGTTTCAGCTTTTCTTCTCCCCTTTCCCACACTACTTCTCTGCTCCTTTCTCCAAACTCCTCACCCTGGTATTTTCAAGTTTCTCTCCCTTTCCTAGGTTGCTCCCAACCCCATTTCTGCCAGGCCCAGTCATATTCATACGTTTTAAAGCTAGGAGGGACTTCTCGGATCATCCTGTCCAGCTGCCTGCCCCAAGCCACAGAAACTCACCCACTTCTGGCAAGAAGCCACAACCAGTGGCTCAGCCAGAGCACCTTGTTAAAGAAAGGCTCTCTGCTTTGGTTTAAGCAGACCCAACTGCAGAGATCTACCCTATGTCAGTGGGTTTAATGATTAATTACCACCCCAGGTTAAGAATTTTTCATGTTGTTTTAAGCACAAACGTTATTTCCTTTATCATTCAGCCACTGAATCGAATCATGCTTTTGTCTGCTTAAATGCTCATCTGTTGTTAAATACCATCTCCTTGAAAAATTGTGTTGTACCTGTTTGAGTCTCACTTTGTACCACTTCTGTTCCTAGTCCAATACTTTGCCAGAAATGCCCAACACCTGGTGCTAGAGAGGGAAATAGGGCGTTTCCAGCAGCCTCTAAGAGAGCTGGCAGATGCCAGATTAATAGCACTGTCCTGTGGATGAGGCCAGATAGCACAGAAGTAGGGCCAGGAGTAGGAATTTTAGGTCCAAGTCTAAGCATGGGGAAGGGGGAAGTAGGAGCTGGGGGGGAAAGGATGGAGGACCTGCTCACCAAGAGGTGCAGGAATAAGGTGGCTTCTCAGGGAGAGGGGGCATTTTGCTGGAGGCGATTCCAGCAGCTGGTTCTGTCAGACAGGAATGAGGAGCCTCCAGCACAGTCCTGTGCTCGGATGCAGCGGTAGTGCAGCTGTATGGCCTGTGGGCTTCACTGCGTGCAGCAGCAAAACCCTGTCTCAGAACCATCGTGATTCAGTCTCATCCCAACTCATGTTTAAATCAACTTGGATAAGGTGAAACAAACCTGAGTGTGGACATACTTGCAGACTGCTCAGATGAAGCAATACCTATCAGAAAAAGCAAGACCTCTCAAGGGACAGAAATTCTTCTCTGAACTCCTGCTTACAACAGTGCTAAGGCTGGGCTGGATGAGGGATGCACACATCCTGAAACAGCTCCCTAAAGCAGAGGTCTAGGGGGCATTTATAAAAGCTTCCAGGCAAAAGTGAGAATAGGGAGGTTTTCTCCTGGAGGGGCGTGAAATCTCTGTGGGAACTTGACCTGTCAGAGCCAGGCTCAGGCCCTGAAGTGCCGGCAAATGCACCCCCTCTACTGACAATTTACTCAGTGTCGTGGTTTAACCCCAGCCGGCAGCTAAGCACCACGCAGCCGCTTGCTCACTGCCCCCCCACCCCTGGGATGGGGGAGAGAATCAGGGAAAAAAAAACCTCGTGAGTTGAGATAAAGACAGTTTAATAGGACAGAAAGGAATGACAAACAATGATAATGATAATAATAATATGACAATAGTAATACTAAAAGAATTAAACTATACAAAGCAAGTGGTGCACAATGCAATTGCTCACCACTCACTGACCGATGCCCAGTTAGTTCCCGAGCCGCAATCCCCCCTCCCACCCAGCTCCCCCAGTTTATATACTGGGCATGATGTCATATGGTATGGAATATTCCTTTGGCCAGTTTGGGTCAGCTGTCCTGGCTGTGTCCCCTCCCAGCTTCTTGTGCCCCTCCAGCCTTCTTGCTGGCTGGGCACGAGAAGCTGAAAAATCCTTGACTTAGTATGAACACTACTTAGCAACAACTGAAAACATCAGTGTGTTATCAACATTATTTTCCTACTAAATCCAAAACACAGCACTATACCAGCTACTAGGAAGAAAATTAACTGTCCTAGCCAAAACCAGGACACTCAGCTCCAGCAACCTGTTAGATCCAGCAGCTTGCAGGGCTTTATGAAACAAAGAGCCAACAACCCAAACAGGAACGGAAGCATTGCTTCCTGTGAAACCCCTGGGGATTTGTGCATAGTCCTGGTCTTCAGCGACACTTCATTACCTTCCTAATTTACACAACACACCAGTATTTTTTGAATAATGTAATGAGCCTGCTAGCTTCTTCCAGCAGGCAGAGATCAGGGAAGGACAAAGAGCAGGTGGGTCAGAGCACCCTAGCAGCTGGCTGAACAACGGCAAGGGATGTGAAAAAAAATCACTACAGCTGGATCAGACTGGAGTAGAGTAACAAAAAATAGCCCAAAGAAAACCTTTGACGATGAGATGGAGCTCTGAGTAGGACACATCCACCCTTCATTACTTGCCCTCTGATATAGGAATGGACTGGAAGATGAACTCCAGATACCAGACCTATAGCACTTGTGGGTGAGGCTACCTCAAGTGTCCTCAGGGAATATCTATCACTGATTACTTTGTAGTCAAAGTTATTGTCCGTACGACCTTTTCACCCTATTCTTTCTGTCTGCAATGAATCGTCCTGTGCTTGCCAGACTTAAGTGGGAATCCGGGAGGGGCCTGAATTTGTGAAATGGAGGGCTTTGAGTCACTCAAGCATCTGCTTCTGAGCTTTTGGTAGGACAACCACTTTCACATACCGTCATGAGAAAGAATGGTAAAAATGGTTTACCAGAGCTGCTTTTTGGCTGGTGAGTGTACAGCATGAAGGAGCTGGCAGGAAAGCTTTTTACAGGCTTGGGATGATAAAACACTGCTGCCAAATGCAGGGAGTTACCTGCCCAAGTAAGTCCTTGCAACCTACTGATCTGATGAGGGTCTGAGGGAGAAGGAGCCTAAAGCTCAAAGAATTTTCCCATTCAAGTTGTCTGTCAGTGCTTGAGATGTCAAAGGCAATCTTGACAGGCAGAGGCCCCTTGGACGAATCCTGGCCCTTATATAATCAAGTGGAGCTTTGCCACTGATTTCAGTGGGGCTATGATTTCACCTTTTGAGTCTGCCTCTCACCCTCATTCCCTGTAAATTCCTCTTGGCTGGAGAATGAGTGCAACATGAACAAAGCAAACACGGAAATTAAGGCATACCTTCAAATTCACATCCATTTAACTGAATTACAACAGTTTTCCGGTAAGCTCATTGCTCATCAAAGTGAGGAACAAACAGTGAATCTGACTGGCCTCAGACAGACCCAGCATAAGCAAATTAAGTGCAAATTTCTCCTGCTCACAGCACTGTCAGGACACCCCTGTTCTGTCCATCAACATGCCCTGGTATTGCTGCCCACTCTCCCCATCTGCTGATGTAGCTAAGTCCTGAAAAGAAGAAGCTGCTATTGCCCATGAATTTTTAATGTAGCAAGGAAAAGGCTGCAGGAAGAAGAATATTTGGCGGCATTTACTCCCTATGATCAAAGCCATTTCATGTCTCTTGTGTGACATTATTAGAACACAATATGAAGTGAAACCAGTGTTCAGACTAAGGTCCCTATTCAAGAAACACTTTCTGCAGAGGAGAATGCAAGAACCAATGCCAGCAGGAAGCCCATATTCTTACAGCATCTCTCTGCCTATGTGTATCTGCAGGGAATTACATAACAGAAAGAGCCGAGCAGGTGCCTTAAGTCCAGTACCCTCTTATCACAACCATGATGTTCAGTGGGACATCTCCACTCACTCTGAATGCTTCCCAACACCCAGAAGCACTTGTATGGCCAGCAGTAAGAGATCCAAGTCTAAAGAGATAACATGCCACACAAAGAGCTGTATTTTAGGTCCCTGCTGTCACTGGTATTTGTTAAATAAAACTCCCAGGGGATGCCAGGAAAAAGACTATGTACCAAAAGCAAAAGTCAGCTGCTAGTAGGAGCAGGGTGCAGTGAGCTTTAGGTTCTCATGTTCCTAAACGCCGCAATTACTTCTGTACTGACTGTGTGCTTGGGACATACCAAGCAACTACCTGAGAGAACGTAATGCTGGAGAGAGAGCTGACGTGCCCTGTCTCTGTTCTATCACTAGCTGGGCCAATCCTCCAGTGCCAAGAGGCAGATGAAGACTGTACAGGAAGATCTGTTAAGCACCCAGCGAGGAGAAAGGGATTTTTTTAGCTAGCAGGAAAGAGGATATTGGGGCTTAAACAGATTTGGCTCTCTGGAAGTCTGGATTAATTCCAGACCTTTCCTTTCCTCCCCTCTACTGAAGGACACAACGGAGTACATACACTAATGTAAGTTTTTGAAAAGCTTCTTCCTCTGACTTCAGACAAACTCTCTGCATATCCCTGACAAACATGGACACACAAGAATATTTCCCTGGGAAATATCTGCACTAGCTGAGTATGCTGTAATTACAAATTGCCCTGTCTTATTGCCATCATTCAATCAACAATAAAACTCAGACACCAAGAAGCCAAACTGATCAAACTCCTAGCCACAAGCAATGTATCCCATACAGATCACCCCCACTGTTGTTCGAGACCTTCTCAAACACATCTGTCCACTGTTGGTAAGCGTTTGATGAGTGCTTCGTGAAAGACGATGCCTTGTTCACATTATACCTCTGATGGCGCTGAGGATGCATTGCTCATACCAACTGAAATTTTCAGCCTCTGTTCCACGGCTGAAAGACTGAGATATCTGTAAGCAAGAGTCAAGGTTCAATAAGTAGCAGGGACACCTGTGCAAAATATTTGCCCATTGAGTCACACTGCTGATACAAGACTCTTGACCGCTCACTGTAAACCATCATGCCAACACATTTGCACTAATATCACAAAAGCAAAGTCAAGGGAACCGCAACTGAAGTTGAAGTGAAATTTAAGCATTTTGGTAAATATAATGTCTGTAAATGAACGCTGACAGCCATCATGCAGATGTTTACAGAGGTAACAGAAAGCCTCTGAATGGCCCCTCCTGCTTTTATGTTTTTCCGAGCCAGACTCTGATGAGGGCTCTGTACTGGACAGCTCTTTCTATGCCACTGTGCAAATGAAGCACTGTTGATTGAAGCAGAGAAAGACCATGAACACTCAAAAATGTCCAAAGGAAACTGCAAGAAATCAACACTGAATATATAATGTGGTTGCAGTCCCTCAAAGCTTTGCAATGAGAAAGCTCCATGAAGCAGAAGTTCTGTTCATACACAGGGAAGTGGGAATGTGTTATGGCTTAAATCTTTGGACTGAAAAGGTGGTTTGCTCTTGCTGGCACAGATAATTGCACAAAGGATTTAGGTTTCACACAGGGTGAACTCTCCCCAGTCCACTTACACAGCACAACAGAGCTGTGGGTGATGTACCAGGCACTACAAGTCCATAAGGAAAGAAACTCTGGTGAAGGAGGGGCAGGGTACAGTCCTTTGTGGAAAGGGGCATATGATACCATTATGCTCTGTGTGTGCATGTGTGTGTGTGTGAGCAAGCAAGGTTAGACTGGCATATGTGATATTCCAACCTACTGGGATGAATGAATAGGAAAAAGATAAAGTTTTAAGCTCCGTGGTCTTTTTGTAGGGAATAATGCTTACAACAAGAAAGCAAAACAAATCAGCCCAGACAGAAAGGGAAGAAAAACCCTGTTTCGTCTGGAGATCAAGTCTTCCTTATAACTTCCAGTATGATTCTCAAGCTTTCTAAAGATCTCCTCACTCCCAGGAACCAATCTTAAAACACACTGTTTGAGCACCTTGGCCAGGATAGAGTCAATGTCTTGATGACTGGGGAACATGCAATGTACTTTTAGTTTACTAGATATATTCATCTCCCAACAGAAAGATTCAAGACGTCACCAGTATTGGACAGATGACCCTTAGCTCCGCACTCAAGAGCTTTTATAATGTGAAGCTGGGGTCCATTGTTTCTAGTTCCTGTAATATCTTTCCATAAAGCTGCCGAGTGTTTGGATAGCTGTATGGGAGATGGATGAGATTGAGTATACAGAGAGAAATATTTTGTGATTGGAATATGATTATCGAGCTAATGAAGCTCTAATGGCAAATCCAAAAAGGATGCGCAAGCTGCTCAACTTTGTCTGATTCCCTGAATCCAGCAGTTCAGGACAACTTTCCCCAGCAGGTTAAAGCTCTCATCTTCCTCGACTGTTCTGCCAGTGTGGAAGAGATTGCCAAATTCTAGCATCCCCCTGAAAGATGCAAAGCTGTTTTGATGACTCATCTGGCAACCACAGCAACTAAGTCACATTAATACTAAGTCAGGATCGAAAACTTTGGAAAATTAAGGTAAAGGGAAATAAAGTTTAAGACTAGTAAGTGTTTCAGAAAAAAAAACCCCAAAGCATTCAGTATTATTTGTAGATTCTCTCCTTTTGTCTTAAACCAGCCAGAGAAATGATTAATGCTTTCTGATTATTTCTTAATAATACTTGGAATATAATAAAAAAGAAATAAAGAAGAAAAAAACAATGTAAAAAGATTTCTTCCTATTCCCTCATCAGACCTCCTCAAAAGGAAATACAAGAAGTGCACAGGAAGACTTATATTTGTCAAAAGAAAGGAAAACTCCAATCAGGGACTGCATTTAGGATTTTAACTTGATATAGATGTTCTTTTAAGAAAATTACTCTTACTTGCCCTGTCCATAGTGGGATTTAGGAAGTGCAAAGAACACGTATTTAACTAGCTAATGTGTCTTAACAGCTTAGCACAAATAAGGCAGTATGCTTCCATGATGTATTAAAAATCAGTTAAACCTTAGGCTACTTCTTGCTATTATGCTTAACATATGTTAAAATCATACTGCCTTGTTTTCATTAGGCTGTTAATATATGCCCCCAAAGACAGCTTCACCTTAAAGTTCCCATGAGAAAGACCTAAAGGTTTAGCTCTGTTGGCAAACCCATCTGAAGTTGACATACTGCTGATGCGGCTGTAACATACTTCCTATCTCTTCATTCCCCCAGTAAACACTCTTGGCAAAAAGATTACAAGGCCAGAGAGCTGCATGTGCACTTTGGCTCTTGTAGTGTCACATTCAGCATCACGTTTCCTCATGCCTACAATTAGAGTAACAAAAGTTTATAGCATGGACCTGATCCTGGACACAAGAAAGTGGAGGCCTCCTGGCAGGATTTCAACTGCTGCATGTCAATTCACACAGATAAATTGAGGCTCATCCTGAAATTGCCTTGCTTTGGTTCATGACTTCTGACCATAGGGTAGGAAAGAAAACACTACCTGTTCGGTACCTTTGTGAATCCAGCCTGATTTTTCTTTCCTAAATGAAAGCATTTGGTAAGATTTCCCCAAATCTGCAAGCTGCTTTTACATGACTCAGAATTAGGTTTTCAACATTAATTCCAAAAGAAAATTTCCTGCCTCTGCTGAACAACAACACTTTAAATATACCCACTGCCCCTTCAGAGCAAGGGCTGGTCCCCGTATATTCTTCACTTCCCTTGTGCTGTTTCTCTGTGCAACTCACTGAAGAAGAAATTATATTCTTTCTTCTATCCTTTTCCTTGCTCAGGCAGGACAGTCACCTGGATGTCATCAGGCCAGAGATCTAGTTGTCAGGCACCAAACCACCATCACAGAGTCTAAAAGAGGCTCTTGAGGCCCTGGTGACACATTCACCATGCGTGCTTCCTCTGCTTTACAGCTGACTCACACGGAGAACCACCAGGCTCTCTCCAAGACAGGAAAAATAACTGTATATTATCTGTTTGTAAGCCTCCTAATCCTTAGGTAACAACTCAGTAGTAACTGCAGTGATAGGGCAAATCTTTCTGTTTCATATTAATAAACCCCAATGCAATATTACTGCTTGCTGCATCAAAGGCTTTTACATAAATAACTTTTTTTTTTTTTTTTACTAAAACAAAGAATACATATGTGGAAGGACTTGAATGCTTAAGACTTTGCTTACGTTTCCATTTGCTGCATCATATTGGCATTCAGGAACTAGACTACGTCACTGGAAATAAACAGAAAGCGAGCAAAGAGTGCAAATGGGGAAAAAGCAAATCACCTCTGTGTTTTAACACATCATTTGCTAGACCAGGGGGAAAAGTCTCTTCTCCAGAGGAGTATCACTGTTATCTTTTTAAGGAGACCAGTTGCCCCGTGTCAGTCTTGAAGCTTGCCCTAGATATCCGTTTGCTGACATAGGGACGCACAAAGCCATGACAGTGAGGGAGTGACCCGCCAATGCCAGTTGTGTCTTCTGCAAGTGCTTTTTCTTTAGAAGGCATAATGCAATTATGAAGGATTCTGCACAGCTCCATCTTATTCCCATAAACTGCACAGACGGAAAGAGCCCACACCAAAATATGGCACCTCTGGAGCAGAGTTACCCACTCATGTCCACTGATGTCCTTTCTACGTGGCAACTTCTTGTCCCATGGGGGATGGCTGTGTAATATGAATACCTTTAGCCCATTTCCATAGATGTCCTGGTTCATACTTGGGTTGTAGCTCAGGTCACTAACAGTCGGTCACTTCTGGTCCTGCATGGTTCCTCTCCCTCAGTGAAATCATGGCACTGATACTTCCGCCATGAGAACAGAGCACCTTAGATAGGCTGGTGCATATTGTTTGCCTGGTCCTACATCCTCCCTTAGGATATGCGTTAAGCTCCAGCCAGTACTTCAGCTGCTCTGGCTGTGCCTTGCCAGGTACTCTGTCTTTGCTGGAGTACCTCAGGTAAACCACCCAGATTATTGCTGGGTAGTTTTGTAGGGATAAACATATACCTCTAGTGTAGCCATGGGACTCCACTGACATAGCACTGGCCTTGGATGAGGCAGTGATGCTCTAGGGGGGTTGTAGCACAGCCAGGCAGAATGGCTGAAACGAGAGGAGAGCACTGAGGCCTTAAACTACAGCTCCTGTGAGAGCCAGGGGTACTGCTGGGTAAATAAAGTTTATCTGCGAACTGGTTGAATTGAACAGTGCAGCTGAGTCGGTTTGAGCTGACTGGAAATACAATACTTCCTTTAGACCTTCCCAGAGAAAAAATAAAGTGTACTGCAAATAAATAACAAGAACAGCAATAACAAAAGAGGTGAAAAGCACAACTTTCCCAAATTTTTGGAAACTGCATTTTCCATTTTAAATTATTGTACACAGCAAATTTCAGAGCATCTCACCCTTGCTAGCAATTTCCACTGTTTTCTCCCTAATATCCTGCAAATTGAGCTTTCCATCTCCTCTCTTCATTACCATCCTGATACTAACATCCTGTACAAATGCAGGCAGATTTGAACTTCCATCAGAGAATTGTAGCAGCTGCTGACCATGGAGAGGATTTTCTTTTTTTCTTTCTTTTAAAACAATTAAAAAGAAGTATCTGACTGTTTCTAAGAAAACTGTGGACTGGACAACATCTTGTAAAAAAACATTGCTGGCTGAAAACTGGTAGTCGCTCCGTCAGTATGACAGAATAATTAAAACCAGTATGACAATAATTAGCACTTCTATAGTTCTTTTCATCCATGGATATCAAAGCACTTCACAGAAACAAGTGCAGCTACCTCAATTTTTAAAGCTCAGCTCAGAAAAAAACAAATCAGAATTCTTTCCTTGTGGAAAATTCCAACAATTTCATCACTGGTTTTCATCCTAAATTAGAGTCAAGAGCTGAAATATTTTTTAAAAATTTCCAAAATGAAGAGTGCTAAAAAAAAAAGGCACCAAGGTTGATTAGGAAATGTTGGTGTTTTCAATGGAACCAAAATGTTTTGCCATTCTGAATTTAGTGCATTTTGTTTTGTGTCTCTCAGCAATACACTGCATCTGCCTCTGGGAAGGGAATGCCTCCTGGGAGCTGTAGTTCAGGTTTCCCCACTGAACTTGATAACTCTATTAGTTAGGCACTGCCTGTCCCCATCCTCCCCTAAGGCTGGGCCTGCCTGTCCTACTGTTCTGCAGAAAAACATCATCAAACTATTCCTTACTGCCTCTACTGAGCTCGTGAATGGGAAGCACTGACTGCAGCAAGGAGGGCTGGACAATTTAGCGAAGAAGTAAATATAAAACCCAACAGCCCCAATGGACAATTTCATGCTTTAGAAGCCAGCCGGGCTCTCCTCCTACGAGTCAGTAAAGCATCCTACAATAGATTTGACTTTTTGGATTACTGCTCTTTTGGGATGAGTTCTTTCAGGTCAAGCCTATGTCCAGGGAGCTGAAGGAGGAAGTTTCTGCTGCTGCTGCCTTGGGTTTATGTCCACAACCAAAATGGTCATCATGTCCTTATGTTTGCAGCTTACAGATCTGTTCCTTCAAGGACCTGCCTGTCTAGAATTGGTGGGGAAGAGGAGGACAAGTCATGATTGCTACTTACAGACGTCTTGCCTCAAACCAAAGCTGCTAATGTAACCTGACAGAAGCTTGCAATGGGTTACATACCCAGATGCTTACTGATAGGCACCCTTCTCGGTAGGTTGCATAGTTTTAATACTGGCAATGGCACAGGACTCCTCTCTGCTACCATGTCAGGTACCACGAAGAGCTTCCTCTCCAGGGAGGTGGGAAATGTGCATGGGACCAGAGGGAGGTTGAACAAGCTGGTGCTTTTCTAGGAAAGCCCATTTACTGCATTTCCAGAACTGGCCTGAATGTTTCAACGCTTCATTTGTGCTCCCGTTACACACACACTGGGGCAATTTCTCTCAATGATCCCAACTACGAGAATACTGAAGGGGGGACTTTGTTGACTAATCAAACAAGACTGAGCTGATTAAACTTTTGTTGTTTTCTCTAACTGTTCCTTTAATAATTTCAGAGCAACAAACCGCAGGGAGACTGCAGGTTCATGAGGGAGAAATCAAGGGGAAGCAGTTAACGTTGCTACCAATTTAGCTAACATTCCTAAAACCAAAGTAGATGTTTACAGGCACAGAGCATGAGGCAACTGAATAGCATCAGGTTCAGACTATTATTCACGATCACACATACAACCCAGTTAACTCTTTAAACCTGACCTAGTGAACCAAGATGGCCAGATGTAAACAAACATCACCCCGGGGAAAATCAGGTCCAAAGTCTACCTTTACAAACATGCCTTTTACCTGTATTTTAGTGTACTTTACATATTTGTTTTTTCCCAGATGCTTCCAATACTGTGTCTGACTGTAAAACCTGACATACATTATGGTACCTCATTCCCAAATGCTTATCATATTAGGCATTTACATGTATGTCAGGTCTACACCAGTACTTATTGACTCAATATCCGAGTTACACACATAGCACAGCTTAACCTCACTCAGTGTTACCATCCAAAAACAATTCCAGCAAACAATCAAAGCATTCTTGTATTAAAAAAATAATAAAGTATATATTTTCTTTTATCTAGCATGTAAGGATACTGGAGTTTTCTAGGTAAAAGCCTAGCTCTTAATAGGCCTCTCAGGCCTATATTTCCCTACTTGCATATTTGCATAACTGAAGAAAGAAACAGGACTCTCCCCAGCTTCACCTGTAAGCAACATACTCTATCACCTCGAATACTGATAGCTGCAAAGGAATAGAAGAGAAATACAAAACTTCTCTGATGACTTGGGACAGTAATGAAGACTGGTCTGGCATTTTTCAGTTGTAGGACAAAGTTGTAAGACGACTTTGTAAGTAGAGGAGGATTGTTACTCTTTAAGGCTATACACTCTGTAAAAAGGCAGTGCTTACGTGTATTGAAGGTAATTTGAAAATCTCCTTAATTTCTAGATTTAACAAGTGCATGATGCCAGGCTCAGACCTTTAATTCTCAGTTAAGAAACAAGGAACTGTTAAGGATGCTGATGCATAGACCCATCTTTTATGTGAAATGTATTAATATACGTTCCTCTGTCAAAACATAAATAATGTACTGGGACAGTGTCACCTTGTGGTTGTTTGCTGACATAGCGGCCAACTGAGAGGGGATACTCCCTGTACCTAACCCCCTCGTCCCCAAAAGCCTTCACTCAGAAATGTCGACCTTAAAAACTTACTTTGGGGTAAAACAGGACCTCCATGATCTGCCCAGTGTGCATCCTCCATGCAAGTGTTAGCAGCTTTTGCATTAATGCATCCTAAAAGCCTCACAGAGATATGAAGCCATTAAACACCTGAGCCAACTCCACACTTGCACTAGCTACAGAAGTCTGGGAGGCAGAGATGTGTGAGGAAGGAAGCTGCTAAGTTCATAAATCGGAGCTGTAAGGCTGAGCAATAAAATTTCACTTGTCCCTTTGTGAATCTCCTGCCTTGCAAGGTAAATTCCAAGAACTGGCACATCATCTTGCTCCTAGCACTCCAACCCTACAGAGAAAGCGGATTTTGAAAACTCTGTTGTGTAGAAAGAGGAAAAAATACAGCCCTAATTCAAAGTTAGTACTAAGCAAGGAAATTCAGACACCAAACTGTGCTCTTAATGGAGAACTAATGGATGTTAATTAACCACCAATTGACAAAGAACATATTTACTGTAGTTTAACAGCTCTGCAAATAGACACAAACTCATTTACACATGTTTAAACCTTAATAAATACATTTGCAGTCATTGGTCGCTTAAGTTGATGTTCAAACTGTCCCCTATAGTAAATCTAAAGGGATACATTTGGTTGCAAAAGTTATTGCACATTAATTAAACATTAGCTCATTGCAGAAAACCAAGTAAGTTGATGGTAAATGACCTCTTTCATCAATGCTGGTTTATTACACAGCTATTAAAAAGCTGTATGCAAAACCGAAGAAAAACCACCATGCCAAACAGCTTTCTCTCTGCACCATCATCCACTCCACACCTTTCCAAAGTAAACATGTGCACAGGGCCTCCTGATAAGGGGGAGTTGCGAGGCATCGTGCACAGGTGAGGAGGGCCAGGGTAGCATGCAGTAACTTTGCTGCAGGCAATGCTCCAAGCAGCAGGTTTCTGAGAGCGACTTGATTGCGGTGAGCATGCAAAAGGATTTAGAAAAGTCGTTCTGAGCAGAAGGCATGGGATAGAAGAACCTGTGGTGACACTTATGAGGAAAGGTGGTGGGAAGAATACTTGCAAAGTTTTCACTCTGTAAACTTACTTCAGTCAATCCTGTGAGCCTTTCATTTGATTCCTTTCCTAGCTTTCTCTGTTTGGACAATATCATCTTCCCTTCTGCTACTACATTTGCTGTGCGTTTCAAAATGGTGCAAGAACCTTCTCTGCAGCTCTCACCATGATCCTGCATCCCTCCTCCTCCCATCCCATTCCTCAGTACATCCCTTAAGGTTGCTTCTCAACTGGATCCATATATTTTGCTCTGAAAGCACTCCACTTGCTTCCCAAAGGTCTGTGATAAGGGTTAAGCCCTTAGTGTATGTCAAATGCTTTAAGATCCCCTCACAGAAAATGCTGGACTTGGACAAAAGATAAACACCACCTCCCTTTCGCAGACTTCTTACACGAATGCACAGCATAAAACCAAGTCAAATTGTATTTATGCCAGGTTGCTTCATTCTCCAATGCTGTTGCAGAAGCCTCCAGCGGAGGGAGCTTAAAATAACTAAAAAAAGCTTTACTTTCAAGAGACAGACTGACTTAATTAAGTCATCGTTTTGTACTTTATACAAAAAAGAAAAAAACCTCAGTAAAGTAGAAAAGGAAATAATCAGCATTCATCAAATGGGAAAAGTCCAGATCAAATGGTGAAGAAGTGTTTTCAGACTTTGAGAGAATACAAATAGTGGGAAATAGAAAACACAAATTAAGTTAATAATCATAAAATTTTCTCTGTTCGCACAGCTCAGGCAACACTGTCTGGGGCCCATTTATTACCAGGCTCAACAACAAATAAGCTCACATGATTCCCACGCTGAAATAACCTTTACTCATTTCACAATAAAACTAGCATAGGGGTCTGGTAAGCAAAGATGAAATATAGCTGCCTGTCAGAAATAATGATGATAATCCTTTCCACTCCCACAACATCTGGGGATTACAACCACCTTTGCAGACAATACAGCAATCTGAAACACACAATGTAACATAATGAAAGTATGTCATCAACAAGTTCACAGAGAAACTGAGGCACAAGCAGAGGAAGTGAATCCGTCCACAGTCACAGCGTAACTTTGATCCCTGTTCTCACCTTGGCCTGCATCTCATTAGAGTGGAAATAACTCCACGGACTTCAGTGGGGTTCTTTCGTTTTACACATTGCTGTCATCATCTCAACAGATGGACTGCAGCACCACTCGGGCTCTGTGATAATGGGCCAGGGTCCTCTTGTGCCAGGTGCTACACAAAACAAACTGAAAGAGCTGAACAAAAAAAGAATTTCCCTGTGCCAGAGTTTGCAATGGAGACGAGACTGCATCCCTTTGTATTTGACATAGTAATTGTGCCTGGAAAGCATGGACCTGTCACTATCTGGCAGTCCTCACGGATTTGAGGACCTTGATGGCTGGGGTGAGTTTTCTCTAACGTTGAGGGTATATGTTGCATTCTAGTGATTGAACCTAGGGAAGAGCACACAGGCTGTGCTACGTCCTCCAAGCCGAGCAATTTCCCCTTCAGCTTCAGGGGGTGAGACCCATAGTTTGGGAACTGAAGGCGGCACAAAATAAAGCAAAAGCCTATTTTTAAGCCCTTGTACACATGTGTGTGGATGGCTTTGCCTCTCATAGAGCCTTAGCACAACAAAATCCTGGCTAGTCCACACCGAGTTCCCTCCAGGCAGCCACAGGCTTGGCTGCGAACCCTTCTCTTAGATAACCAGCATGCCCAACCCAAACCTTTCCTAACTGTGGCCCTATCTCACATCCAGCTTTCCTGCTGAGGCTATAACATTAATAACAAGAAGGAAGCAGAACAACAGCAGCGTGTCCGGGAAAGTGATACCTCTGGATCTGGTGTACTTGAAGGCACCAGGCTGTTCTGCCTTCAGGAGGCACAACTCCCACGGTATCTGTCAGCCAAAGGCATCCAAGTCAGTTGTGCCAAGATGCCTTTTTCTTCTCAGCTACAGGCAACTGTGAAGTCCCTCTCTTTCCCCAGATGTTCTTGCATGCTCCATTGCAAAAAAATAAGCATCTGTCAAAACCGCCCGTGCCTCCTCCCAGAGAAACAGTAGCCAGGGGCAAGGTATGTGTGGGGGTCCTTTTTAGAATCTGCAGCTTCATTAAAGTACTTGGCATCTGGACTTGATTTTGGAAACTTTATGCCAAAGTGGCTGATGGGGCAACTAATGCTGTGGAGTCAGAGCCAGAAACTGCACAGCAGGCTTTTGAATGTGGTCTCTGGCAAGATCTATGCAATAAAATGACATTATGGCTTTGCCATACATTACATGCAAATTAGAAGAGGCTGGCAGCCATGCAACTGGCACAGCATAGCAGCAATCATCCTTACAAGATGTAGAAGGCAAGGCTATTCATCCTCAACCTGGCACAGGGGTGGGATAGGGAAAGACAATGCCCCTGCAGTACAACTGCTTGCCTCCTTTCCCCTCTGAGTGACCTAATGGGGTGGAAGACTCTTCCCAGTTCCCAGTCCATGGTGATCCTACCTCATTTTTCAGCTTTGCCAGAAGATGTGATTTTTTTTCCTATGCCTATCCAAAATTCCCTTCAAGTGTCTGCTGTTCTCTGTCTCTCCTTCTCCCCAAGCATCCTTGCCTTAGTGCCGGATAGCTGTAGGATATGCACAACAAAATGTCTGTCTGCAGGTGCTGAGCAGTGATAGATGCAGACAGCTGGCTGGCCAGCCGGGACTTCACCTGCTTTGCTGTTGATGAACTACTCTTTCTGTACATTAATTGCTTTTAATGTTTTCCCCCATTTAGGCAGCCATCTCCTCCTCTTTAACCTTTTGGATTTTCTCTGAACTGTTTGGTCTACAGAATCTACAGCAAAACTCCCCAAGATCACATAGCATACTCTGATGACAGAGGACAGATGTCAACCCCCGGCCCCCTATTTTTAAAGTGATGACTACTAATAATTCGGGAAGATGTTAGTGAAAGGAGCATTCATCCTTGCCATAATTTATTGTTCTTCTAGCATCCCTGTGACTGCAGACACTCACAATTTCTATGGTGCAGAGAGAGAAACTAAGGAAAGAATAGACAGAAATAAGTCAGAACTCTTGCTACTAGATTACAACAGACTCACCCAAAGCTGAATGGCATCTTGGTGTCAGCAATGAGGTAAGAGTGATGGTACTCCTTGTTCATGTCCTGTACTTGAACTATTGTTAGATCAGGCCACTAAGCTTGCCAGAGTGTCTCTTTCAACCTAACAAGGTAGGTGGCATTAATAAAGGACTTTAATGTGCGTACTGTAGATTTGATACCAAATGTCCAGCCTGCTACCCAGCAAACATGCCTCAACACATCCTTCCTCCCTCCGCAGGGCTTCACAACGCAACAGTCCCAAATGGTTCCACAGGCTGATCACAGCCAGACCCTATCACACACCAGGACTCAAGTTTGCCATCTGCAAGACAACTCAATGGCCTTTCAAACTCCCTACTCTTTGCAAGACACCACTGAGGAGTCTCAAGGCAGAGAGAAGGGAGGAGGCAGTAGTAAGCAGTCTGAAAAGAACTCTTATCTTGGATATTCAACAGGAACATTACCCTGTGTCTTGGATTAGTGCACCTGATCTGTTGAATCTGAAACAGCTACACAATTTTTTTCTACTGATTGCAGTGTTGCTGACTACACTAGAAAGCAATGTCTTAGTCTAAACCAGTTTTAGTCTTTAAAGGACCTCTGGATGCAAGTCTAGCTCCTTGCTACTGCAAACAATTTCATCACAGATGTTTTCAAAACCTGTGATGGGTAGCAAACTGGAGGACCGAGAGGAGCTAGACGAAGTAAAATCCTGCTTCCTTTCTCACGTCAGTAGGTGCACTGTTGCCTTCTGGCAGAACAGCCAACAGAATAGGTAGTTTGGGATACTATTCATCAGAAACAGCTTGTATAGCAACACCAAGGATTCCACCCTGTGTCCTCATCTGCTCTTCTCAACCCCTGTTTCCAACCTGAGGGATGTCTTTGTACAGTACCAACAGGGGCTGTGGCCACCTAACAAAAAAACCCAAGACCAAAACAAAACAAAAAAAGAGCAAAGCTCCTCAGATAACCTCCTCCACTTCCAATAGCGTTTGTGCCTAGACATTGGTGGAAAGGAAAACGGCCCCAAAAAGGGAGCAACAATCAAAGTAAGCATAAGTGAAGAGTTATGTTGCACTAGTCACACTGATAGAATCAGAGAGAGAAGATAGCCCTTCACTAATTAAAAGCAGTGTCTGTTTCCCAGTTGAGATATAAAATGGCTGTGCTGCCAAAGTCTATAAAAAGAAGTATGAAGCACCTGAGTACGTATTTTACTTTGCACCATACAGCTAGAGAAGGGAACATCAAGAAGACATGTCAAGCAAAGGCTGAAGGAGTTAAAGCCCATTTAAAAACTTGTTGAGTAGCATTTAAGGGCTAGGCAATTTTACAAGGATTAAATGTTTGTCCAGTGGTCAAGTGAAAATTCTGAATCAGTCTACAAAATTTTGTGCAAGAGTGACACCCCTGTTGAAGTCAGGAAGGCCTTTATCCCACCCAGGGGGCATTATATTAAGTGTAGGATTGGGAAAAGGGGCACTTTGACCATTCCAGGCAGCAGGTTGCTAGACAGGGCCATGGCAGATGTGATGTTCTAGAGTCATACAAAATTCAGAGACTATTATATTGATATGTGACAGATGTTATGGAAGCATGGAATATTCAAAGACCAGTGCATTAACTTTATAAATATTACATGCATCCTTATGGATCTTTTAGTGGTTATATCCTTGGTTCTATAGGTAAACCAAAGAAAGTTTTCTGCACATCATAAGAGACCCTGCAGGGGGCTTAATGCAAACCTTCCCATGCAGAAGGAAAAAAAAAAAAAAAAACAAAAACCCAAAAGTAAAAAAGTCATTTAACTTTTGACCAATATCAAGAGAACCAACAATACCAATTCATGAAACAATATCAGCTTCTGGCCTGACTTAAACACATCTGACTTGAACTACCTGCTAGAGTCTCTTTGAGGACATAAGCTCTACCTACACTGTGGAACCTGAGAGTTCTCCCCAAGATGCAGGTGCATGCCCAAGTTGTGACAAGATACCCAAATACCATTTTGCTTTCCTCTGTTTAATTTTTTGTTAGTTCACTCTTTTTTTCATGGAAAGGACAGCCAGGCAAGCAGGCAGATGAGACCTGTGGTGTGCCTGGGACAAGCAGAGGGCCACAGAATGCGTGTGCCCTGAAATATAAATTAGACTTTGACCACCACCTCCAAAGCTTTACAGATTATTATTTTAAGTTAGGGAGCTGATAATGATGGAGAAGACAGTATGGAACAGCTGCACAACATCAGCTTTGATTGGGTTTCAGTGGCAGTCAAGGTCTTGTCAAGAGCTGAAGAGTCATTCCCACTGGCAGCACCTGGACCAGCCTTGGGGTTTCCCCTCTGATTACTGGCCATGGCTGAATCTGTGCATCTGACATGGCTCTAGCAGGGATGGGCATGTGGCATAGAAAATACTCCGCAAGACTCAAACCTACTCAGAGCCTCCCTGCGTGCCGCACATTGTGCTGGCGGCTGAGTCATCATTTACAAGTGTTGTCATTTCCACGGGCTGCTGTTTTCCAACTGACCTCACCCTGACTCCTACTGCTGCACCAGATACCCATGCAAACAAAAGCTTTGTCAGCCACGCAGAACCTACCTTCCTTATTGCCCATTTCATATTATTAATTACATACCCACATCAGCTAAAGAGATGTAATTGCAGCCAAAGTTCCTCATTTGATCCAAAGATTCCCCTGAAGTTCATTAACATTTGTACTGTAATTACTGTTGAGCTTGCCACATTTCCAGTCAAGATTTCATACAAAATGAGGTTACCAAATAATGACTTAATAGCGAATGCAGGGTAATTTATATATTGAAATTAAAGATTAAACCTTAATCTTAATTAAATCTCAAAAAAGTTCAGTAAAGCTGCCCAAATTATTAAAAAAAAAAAGATGTATTGATTATTTGAGAAATGGAAATCACATTTAATAAATACAGGAGTGAGCCATTAAGGGAATGGGGAGACCAGAAAAAGCACTAACTGGTGATTAAAAGAAGATAAATATTTATTAAATGTTGCTGTGATTTATTAAGCTGTGTTGGGCTAAACAAATGTAATTTGATATCTGAATCATATCTCATTCTGATACAGCCTTCATTAAATCTGAAGTCTTGGCTTTAAATGGATATCATATGTTCCCTTCAGTTCTTAATCTCTTTGAAATATCAGTTTGATGCTGTGGAAGACATTGAAAGTCACAGAGACTGAAGTCTCCTGCGTATCAATGAGGTTGTTTTGCACTACAGGTGAGTAGTCAACTTCCCATTCCTCAGTGCTTTCTTATCCAGGACCTGTTGCAACCTTGCGTTGTCCCTTGGTGACAGGGCAATGTTCAGATTTTAAAACCATTCTGTCAAAAGGCCAGACAGGAAGAGCACAACTTCAAATTTCAATCAGTCCTCCAACAACCAGTGTGCAGGTCTGAGGCAGAACACCCTTCACTGGTTTTAAAGCAGGAAAGCCGACTGTCACGCTAATGCAGCTGCTGCCCAGCAGAACATTAGTGGAGGTCGAGTATGTGAAAACATCTACCCCCTTGTCGACATGCAGTAATTAGTCTAGCACCAAATAGCTCTGTTGATGCAACTTTCCAGCTGAGATGTTAATCATGCAGGAGCTGAGAAATTCATTCTTCCAAGGTTCACAAAGCAACCTTATCTCAGGCCCCTGGCAGAGGGAGGCGAGGGTCTGGCAGAACCTGACGCTCCATGCACATGAGGTGTTTGAATATGAACGTTTCTCGAGGTTAGACAGCAAGTTGTCTCTGTCTTAAATGCATTCTCACGCTCTCTTTTCAGCCTCTATTTAGAAGAGGAGCTTCTTGTTGAAAATTACTGGCATAAATGAACTGCTGCTGATAATTAAATTTGCACAGAGTTAAAATTAAGTTACAGTGCCCTTTCCAAGTGCTACAAGACTGAGTTATAGACTGCTGGTGAGAATCATTGCCTGTTACACTGTGAACCTGAAAAAAGGTTGTATGGAGAAGTAGCATTTGACATCCGCAAGTTTGCTTGAATCTGAATGTTGCAAGAACCCTAACTTCCCTCCCAACTCCCTTGCCCCCCTCAAAAAAAAAAAAAAAAAAAGAGAGAAAAGAGAGGAAGAAAGGATGTGAAGTCCCCACAAATTGGAGAGGGGAAGAGACAATCACATACTATTCCTTTTGTCTTTGCAGGAAGTGAGGAACAAAATCAGACTGAGCTGGGCTTTGCGATCAATCACACTGAAATCGGAGTTCCACCTCTCTCATCTCTAGTATCTTCTTTTCTGCAGTCACGTGAGTGCAGAGAAGTGCAGCAGTGGGACAGAAGGGAGTAGAGAGTGCCAAAGCCACTTCAGATCTGAGAGGACTTGATGTTTTGAACGTAAAACCCAATCGTTTCTTTTGGAAGCGGTTCTTACTCTTTACTGACGCAGGCACCCTGGTGAAAGCCAGGGTCCAGCCTCAAGGGCCAAGGAGATTCATTAAGCCAGATTAAACATCTCATTTTATTAAACAGCAGCTGTGAGAGATGCCTTTGCATTGTATGCAGCTTTCCCGTAGGAATTTTATGATAGCAAACTCCTGGCACTTCCTCTCCCTTGTGCAAGCAGGAGTCCATCTAGCACAAAGTAATTATTTTCAATGTGTTTAGCCAGAAAAAAAGGCATGACTTTAAAATCCTCACTACCAACACAGCCAAGCAGATTCTTCTTCTGGAACTCACTTTTGGGTTGAAAACATGAGCAAAAAGTTCAAGCCCCTGAAGCAATTGTCTCAAAGTTTTAAGCTACTGAAGACAGCAGGTTTAGGACCATAACTACAATAAACACAGCAAATGAAGAAGAGTCTCCTGGCAAGAATAAACCAGAATTGCAGAGGCTGATGTTGCCAGTGAAAAGAACAGGAAGGTAACCAAGTGAAGAAACAGCATAGGGAGGATTATCCTTATTTGGAAGCAATCCATTCCAGCAATAAATTAAGCCAAGGATCTCTGCATCGGAAAACAGCAGGGCAACCTATTAAGCTAAAGGACAATCTGCTTTTTCTGTCACCTTTGAGCCCTGACTGAGTGGCGAGAGAAACAAACATGCCAGAGACCAAAACGTGTTATTTCAATAGCAGTAATGGTCGGCTGGAAGTTATAGAGACGGTGAAATTCTTTCCCTGTCCATTCCTAGCACAAGCACCTGATCTTCAGTGACAATATTGCTGGATTACAACGGTCATAAAGATCGACTCACAGAAGAGGACTTGGATGGAAGAAAAATGATAGTTTGTATTTTTCATCAAAAACATAGTGGCTCTCACGCCAACTGCTGTGATGGGATGGGATCAGGTGAAATACTCAGTGCAGACTGGTGAAGCATTTTCCCAGTGGTACTAGAAGACATAGTGGTAAAAGAGAAAAAAAAATTAAACTCTATACGCTTTTAGCTCAAAGGGGTCTCTGGATCTGCCAGCTGTAGCACATGACAGTGTGTGCATGCTGGTGTGTTCCAGGGTCACATTTACTGCAGGGAAGCAGCATCCACAATTAACGGATTTCTGAGGGGCAAACACAGGCTCTGTTTCACAGGGGTTTAAATTACAGAGAAGCAGTCCCTAAAATGAATACACTGTACAGAACAAGGAGCATACAGTTGAAAGAAGAGTACTAGCAAATCTTAAATGTATATTGGCCACATGCGTAATGTGATCAAAAAGAGAGATTATTTAGATTTTGGATAGTGTCCCTCTACACTTTCAGGTAGCTGCTCCAGCTACCAACAGGACTTCTTGTAATGCCTCTTACTCCCTTTCTGAGTAACAGCCTGCCTGGTGCACTGTCATCTTTACCTCTACTACCAGCTGCTCTTGTAGTCAAAAGGCCTCAAGAGCTGCCCTGATGGAATTCAGAGCTGACATGTCGCTCCCTCTGGTCTCCCAGTCCTAGGCTTTCCCAAAGAAAGAAGAGGTACCCAACGATCCCAAACCATGCACACTCCATTTGGTGATGAGCACAAACAACCTTT
This sequence comes from Gymnogyps californianus, assembly GCF_018139145.2. Lineage (NCBI taxonomy): Eukaryota > Metazoa > Chordata > Aves > Accipitriformes > Cathartidae > Gymnogyps > Gymnogyps californianus. The sequence goes on from NC_059471.1 coordinate 127,865,883, forward strand.
ACCTGACAGATACTCAAGCATCTCCAGCTTCCTCTAGTTCCCACTGTGATACTCGTGCTGGTGCAAAATTCTTTTTTTAAAAGCTCAAATTAGGCTGACAAACACAAACAGACTGTGAAAAGGGCAGACTGTCAAAAAAGGTTCCTCTCTTTTAAAGAACACTGACAAAACAAGTGAAGTAATTCCTCATTGCAGTTACCTCTAAAGTGAGCTCTCAGTTATAGTACTACGACATCTTCTTTTCTGAGCTCACTTTAGAGTCCTGCTGGCACTAGAAAGGAGTCCTAGAGATGTTGCTGGTTGCTCCTTCTCCTGTCAGTAAAGGGAACCCAGACCCAGCTTGTGCTCTGCTGACCATGCCAAAACACTTTGCTAGTCTGTATTGTGTTGCCCACAGAAACTATTTTGAAGTGGAGATGCCAGCATCAGGTGAATAAGTCATACATGATCCCTGGCTATATTATCAGGCCCCTCATGGAATATTTCTACCAATGATAAAATGTTATTGCTGCCATTATGAGGCACTAGGTCTTTATCTGTCTACCCATGACAGGCCTTGTTATTCAGGCAGGTCTTGGGACACCTTCAAGGGGAGATCTTCTCATCCAATGTCAAATACACCAACTTTCTTGACTTTTTTGATCCTCCTTTTTCTTTCAGCCTCTCCTAAACTGTCTTGCAAAGCAGATGCATGCAGTCCCTCTCCAACAAATCTCAGGGGGAGAGCTGAATGAACCCTGTGTCACACCATGTCTATGATCCTGGGCTACCACAGGAACCTTCCCCCTGGTGAGTATACAAGCATCACTGTCAGGGCTTTGGTAGTGGGGGGCACAGGGTGCCCTTTGTGGGGGAGGTCAGGGACTGCCCTGTGTTGGTCCCAGTCAGTACCAACCCACGCTGCCACTATGCCACGGCCAGTCAGAGGCGCCCCAGCCCCACTGTCCCAGCATGGGTAGGGGAGGGTAACAGCATGGGGGGCGAGGGGCTCTGGCGGGGACATGTGAGAAAGCACAGGAGGAGACACAGGAGGACACACAAAAGGAGATTTTATAAGAGAAGCTACACCTCTAAGGTGACTGCAGCTATGGGGGGACCAACACTGAAGCAGGGACATCCCTGAGAGACCATGGCTGTGGAGAACCAAGGCAAGCAGGGAACGAGTGAGGAGGAAGGAGCAGGGGAAGAAAAAAAGCAAGAAAGCAGGAGCAGCAGCAAGAAACCATCATGCACCAACCCAACCTCCTGCGCTGCCTGTTGCCTCACCCAAGGGACTGGCAGGGACTGAGCCTAACATGTGGCAAAAACAAGGTGAGGGAGCAAGGGGAGGTGTTGGACTGAAGCTGAGCCTGGGGAAGGGGATAAAGGGTTTTCTCCCTGTGTTTGTTTCATTGTTTCCTTTCTTTGTTTCTCCATACACAAACCAGTAATTAAAAGTCTATGTTAACTGGCAATAAAGTAAAATTCAGTTAAATTCCCCAAGCTGAAGCTGTTCCGGCCCGTGACAACGGAGGTAAGGGAAAGTATTTTCCTCGAGTGTGGTAAAAGAGCCCAAGTAAACATGGAGGCAGTTGCCAATGATTGAAGGTGGCAATATTGTGGGAGCATGGTCTCCAGCAGCACAGCTGCCTCCTTGCTCAAGCTTAGCTCTAGCCAGAGGCTTTACTCCAAGTGCTGATTGCTCACAAAGATTTGAAAAACAATTATGGTGTTGCTTTCAGTAAGCAGAAAGATAAGCTGCAGTTGGTTGGTATCCACCTTACACAGGTTTTTCTCTCTCTCTCGTCTCAAAATTTCTCTTGGGAGCTCATCTAATTTCAATAGTTTGGAAGGACAAGGTGCACCTCATGAAACTCTTTAGGTAAGAATTATAGAGCAATATCTGCCATTTTTTCCATGTTTGACCCCACACAGATATGGTAGAGCACCTACTGTGTGTTTCTCCTAAGTTCTGTTCTGTTTCATAAGACATGATAGTCATGCTATGACTTTGAAGATCAAATGATGGAACCAACCCAACTCCTTGCACATACAAAAATGTATGCCAATGTCATGCTTTATAATAGCAACATCAGAACCCTGAAAGGGAACTAATATATCTAAAACCCAAAATGACAACTGGCCTTCTGGGGAGAACTTCAGCATGCAATAGATGAGTGCAGTCAAGGAGGCACCAAGTAGGGTACAATACAGAAATCATGCCTCTGCCCATTAAGATGATATTATTACATACACTGTCATTACTAATGTACAACTCAGGGTTACACAGGCATCTGATCCTCTCCCCTTCATTCTAGAAAGCCCACTGACATTCTTCAACCGTGCTACAACTATCTAAACAGCAAGCACCCTAAATAAAACAGAGAATTGGCAGATAATTAAGTAAGATTGCTCTTCTCCTTCCTTCTACCTGACAACTTCTAAAAAGTTGTCAGCACAAGAAGGTCTATAACATTTGTCTGAGATAGTGGATGTTTGGCACCAGTGCTTGCAAAAATTTAAGTGTGCTATATGGGAACTCTGCTAATCACAGTTTAGGATGAAAACAAGAAAATCCCTAGAGGAATCCAAGAGGGATACTGAGAGAAACTTAATATAATAAGCACTCTTTACTTCCGCATCCAACATGTCCTTCCTTCCACATCTGCCAGCATCACATCTTTAAGACTCTCACTATGCCAACTCCTGCTCTAGGTAAGCTTAGACTTTATTATTATAGTCATTTTACAAGTGGAGAAACTGAGGCAGTGATAGATGAAACAAATCATAGCTATTAAGAGAGAGGGAGAAGCCAGAGTAGACCGCCAAATCCCTTGTATGTTGCCTGCTGGACTCTACCAGAACTTGCTAGGTACAAACGTCTCCACCGGACTAGCCTACTGAAGGACCCAGTCAAAACCAGGGACTCTTAGATTAGGTTAGCAATGTCTTGAGAGTTAAGGTGACAAAGAGGGCTGTAGGGAAGAAATAAAAGAAACCTTACCCTAGCAACATCACTCATAGCTGGAAGAGAACAGCTATACCATGTAAAGATCAGAAACAAGAAGAGAAAGGGAGGCTATTAAAAGTCAAGTCCTAACCGGGGGAGGGACAGATCTTAGGAGTATAGCAGCTAGGTTTGTGAGCAAAGACTGAGATGCTGGATTTAACTGATACATTCCTAAAAATATGGACTGTGCTTTCAAGGAAGGTGCCTCTCACGACATAACTACATGGGCAGCATTAGGTCTCCCAGCTACTGCTGGAAACAGCACATCTTTCCCCACACCCCACTGCCTGAACCAGGAAGGATCAAATTCAACCCGCATGGAAGCCAACTAGGACCTACGAACAAACACATTTTTCAGACACTTTTCAGAGAACCATCACATTATAAATAATACATTAATTGTCTTTATACACTTCACTAATTATTATTTTCATTTTCTCATAGGTCCATTAATCTCTCTTTTATACCTATTGCCAAAAACCTCTGGCAGATGCTATTGGCATTGCTGATGCACTTAGTGTATGATTGCCCTTGATCGTCTTGTCTTTCTCCCCCTTTTTTCATAAAAACACAGCCTGCAAGATTTGGTTCCAGGTTTTGAGACTACTTAAAATTTGTGGGTGTTCTGGCTAATATGTTCTCCTTGCCACCTCTTTTATATCCACAGTTTCATGTTCTCACCTTTATTCACAGACAGAGAAAATACTTTGCAGATACTTGATAGCAGCCTGTTAACACACTTTCAAGCCTTTGTGGTTCAGAACATGCCAAATTTGGGACAGGAACTGTATTTCACCTCTAGGCGTTATCCTAACACTATAAATAATATACAAAGCATTGTAAGGATTTCAATATCCTTACTTTTCCCTCTAGAGTCTTAAAACTATCATCTGAGTTTTTAATAATCTACTTACTTCAAGTTTTGTGTCATGTCACTCTTCAAGTGATTCCCCTGGGAAGACAACAGGCTTGGTCTATTCGAGTCACTCATAATGATTTAGCCACAATAAGCAACACTAGTTAGAAAAACCTCTTTTGGAAAAACTCTATAAAAATGGCAGTTTGTGGAAATCAAAGTGTTCTGCAGGTATGCGTCAATCTCATCAAAGCTTTGGACTGTATCATACTCAATTTCCTCAGAAATTTTCCTAGAAATTAATTTCCCATCATCTGTTTGTTCTTGCCTTTCCAACCTTCCATCCTGATATGTGACTAATTTTTATATTTTTTTTTCCTAGAGGAGGAAGAAAAGGGAGAGGGGAAAAAAAAAAAAAAAAAAAGACTCCAACCAGATACAATATTCTGTTTCAGAACTAACATCCAGAGTGCCTAAAATGGGAGCCAGTACTCCTTATTGTGCATTCAAGAAAATAGCTGCTACAAACAACATTTGCTTGAGCCTGATAAACTGTTTCTCCAGTCCATGTGCTGCTGCTATGTGCGTTCAATTTCAGTTTGGATAATTCAGAGTAATCCTATTATAGAAAGGCACAAGCCACAAAATTCTGTTCCAGATGACATGTCGAAGTTCAGCGGCACTCGCAATCAGGACTTCTAACTTTGGTCCAATTCTGAATTAGTATAGATTTCAGTTCTTTCCTGAAGTATCAAAAGCATGGCTTTGAGTGTCTCCTCGCTGTGGTATTTCAGAGGCTGACAAACAGTTAACATGCTTATGTCTTTGAGACCTGAAATCTGTCTCACTAAAGGTTCTATCAGAACTGGTATTTTGATAGAACCCACACAGATCTATGCAGAATGCTTGTCTGTGACCTCACCACATTTTTCCCCACACAGAGACAGAATTTATGGTATCCCATTGATTTTTCCCAATCCATTTTGATTCAGAATTGCCATTTACTCTGTTGTGTATTTATATTTTTTTCCCCAATTCTGCCTCACTTACTTCTTTAAAAGATACTTAGCCCTGGGAGTGTATCCTAGCAGTCTCAATAGAAAGGGGAAAAAATAAAGTTTTCTTCTGCTGTGATTTAGTATGGGAATAACAAGAATACCAGGGCTCATCGGTAGGTACACAAACAGGCTGAGCAAATGTTGGGTAAGGGAGCATATTGTTATCATATATTATATTTTCATGAGTATAACTAGGGCTCCCTGGCTCCCCGCTCTACAATTTAACAGGAAGGCAGATAAAATCTATGTGAACTAATGCAGGGGAAATAAACCCTCAGACTCCAGTTTTCTGAGCCCCCATAGCTTGGCTCTCTCCTTCATGTCTCCACTGTCTCCCGTGCTTTACAGGTTTCTGACAACTTATTTCCAACACCATTTTTAAAAGGCAGCATGTAATTTGAGACAAGGGTTATGTGTGTGAAAATGTAGTGGTTTTATCCTACAAGCCCAGAGCAGGTGTACCTACATTGATATAAAAGAAGGTTATACTAGTACAGATAATTTCCATTCCTGCACAAAAGGAAGGCATTCCAATACAAACATACCCCAGATGGCACAGATGTGCTCACGTGGAGGCTTGTAATGCCTCAGAGTGTGTGTAGACTAGGTGTTATTTGGACTTCCCTAGGTGGTATCAAGTCACTTTATCAAGTCACCCATAATTTCATTTTGCTGAAATTTTGCTCCTGCTTTGAGCATTACTCCTTGACTATTCTTACCTTTCCAAGCTGTGGTCCTGTTTAGGCCCCATATATTATTCTTAGTGATAAAGATTTCATTTTCAGTTTTGCTACCAACATTGGATTTTATCACCTGGTCTGAAGGCTCCTCAGAATTTACTAGCTTTCCCATGGCTCTGCAACAGATTTTTTTTTTTTCTTTTGCTTCTAACTGCACGTAAGTAGGAGTTTCTTAGAAACCAACTCTTCTGCCTTCTTGCAGAAATTCTTTGTTATTCATTAAGCAGCGGTTGCAACCAGCTAGAGGGTGAAACTAGCCAAAATCTATGCACTGGCTAGAGGGAATGTCTGCTGGGGAACCCCCTAAGCTCCCACAATTTGCACCCTGCAGCTTACACCCAAAGAAGAGAGTGGAGGTATCTAGATCCTCAGCTTGAAATCCACCTGTTAACACGACGAGTGCAGATGTGAGAGTGATTTCAAGCATATCTAGAGGCGGTTCACTCCTATCATGAGAGATGAAGTAGCTTTAGTGTCTTGAGCGCTAGCCTAGGTAGACATACAGCCTTTACTCCAGCCCTACAACAGCTCCAGAGGAAGTCAGCCACTAAAAGCTAAATAAAGAAAACTCTGACCCAGGAAAATATTCACCCAGCTTTTACTTTACCACATCAGCATTTTCTAACAGTTGGATATCTATCCAAACACACACCGCCTTTTTCTCCAGCTCTGCATAATGGGCATTAATCAGGCCCCTCTGCAGGGTCTCTGTGAGACCTCTCCTGTCGCTGGTGTGGAACCACAAGTTTCACTGGAGCTACCCAGGCCTAAATAAATTCCCCCTGTCCTAATCCAGCCTAACAAAACAGCAAGAAAAGTAAGGGAAGGGAAAAAACAAGGAGGAATAAAGGAGGAAAGACTGAAAGGTTCTGGAAATAGCTGGGATTGTTCATGCTGAGCCATCGGGCCCTGAGATTTGAATAATGCATGTTCCATAAATCTAAGTGTCCCTGCTTGCCACGTTTTAGAACAGGGAGCAAAAATAATAGCTACTGTCCACACTTATCACCAATAATAAATTACAGGGCTCCTGTGTGTGGCAGCGATTAATGCAAAATGCAACCCAAAACACATAACTAAATAAATAGATAGTTTGACTTTCCTGAGGGTTATCTCTTTCCTTTTCTACACTCCTCTCAGAGTCTCCTTCCAGCCAAAAACTATACTGGGAAAGACCCATCCTTACACTCTATCCCCTTCAGACAGAGAGGCAGACTAACTCATGGTTATCTTCAGAATATACACCAAAGCAGTCAATGGAGTGTACACACCTCTGAAAACAGGAGACAGCAATGCACTGCACAGCTTTTGGTTCTTTTGGAAGACTGCAGTCTTCCCAAAGCATCATCTCCCCCTTAAAACAGGGCACACACTCATAGATGCACCTCTCCAAATGTAAGGTCCACACTGCTTCCCTAAGATCACATTCTGATCTACAGCTGTCGCATGTGTATATGGGGGACAGAGTATCCTTTCAGCAGCACTCCCTCTCCTTCAAACAGTCAACTAAGGGAATGCAGGGGTCCTCTTTGGCCCTGAAGCAGCAGTAGGGTAGCAGGGAAGTCACCTGAAAACAATGCAAGGATAGGGTGTGAGGAGCAAAAAGGGCTACAGAAAGTCCATTATAGAACTGGCCTTTCCAGTGTAAGACTTCCCTGTAAGGACTCCACTGCACCCTCATTTTCACCTGGTCTGGGAACTGCAAGCTCAAGCAAAGGATTACTCTTCATTACCCATACCTGCTCAGTAGCGATGGGTCACCTTTGCGGTGATAAGAGGAAGAAAGAAAACTCAATGGGCAATACAGAAATAAAAAAAAATAATTGGTAACTGAAAGGGAAGGTGTGTGCAGCTACCCAGGCTAAGTATCCACCTTAACATTACAAAAAACCAAAACCCCAAAAAACATCCACTAAAGAAATTTGTCTCTCTCAAATTTAAAGAATTAGATAATCAAGACAGTGCTGGAATAGGCAGCCATTAGAAGCGACCAAGCACTTAAACAGAGCTCTAATCAGTGCTAGACCATGGCAGCTCACAGGTAACTAACTGTACCCTATTCTTTCTCTTAACATTTTCTGACATACACAGTTTTGGTGGAAAGTTGTTTTTCCGTTTATGTAGGCTGCCTTCTGTGCTTTGCCAGTCTTTTCCCTCTGAGGGAAGCGTGATCTGTCTCTAGAGAAATCTCTTTTGAGTAGAGGCAATTTCCCCTTAGAGAAACCATCCCGGTTTATAGTGTGGGCTTCTGCACAGAGCTGCCCTTGGCATCCTCCCTTTGTAACTGTGAAGCAAGAAACAGAGCTAGAAAGGTCACAAGAATCAGAGTAAACCACAAGAGAGAGGCTACTGAAACATCTATAAAGGCAGCTCGGATGGAGCTGGAGACCCAAGGTACAACACTGTTATTTGACCTGACCAAACGTCTATGCTATCTGTCATATGCTCTCTTCTTCCTGTAAGGGCCCTGTGCTCTTCTCCAGCACGTCAGCGTAAGTCCTCTTGCTAGACTGGAGACACTCCAATTTACAAAAGCAAAATAAGAAAAGAAATTGTGGGCTGAAGCCACTGAGGGTGAGGAAACTCACACGAATGAGAAGAAAAAAAAAAAAGGAAGCTCATACACAAAGCAGACACTATTATTATTATTATTAGCTATTCATTACTCATATGTTGGTATTATAGTAGGATCCAAAAGTCTCATTCAGTATCAGGGCCCCATTGTGCTCGTCTCTATGCAAATACAAAGAAAGCCAGGAAGAGCTCACAGTCTAATTTAAGACAAGACCCAGCAGGTGAATGTAACAAAAATTGGAGGAAGGGAGGGTAAGAAGACCATGTGATTTCACAGGCTAACGGTACATTGCTGAATGCTCATTCCTGGGAGATCTGAAAGGTTACGGCTTAATAACCCTCAGGGATGCTTCTTACGGCTTTAAACTGTGAAATCTCTGACCTCCTGGGTAACCGCAGCACAATAATATTTCCTTTAGTTAAGTGAATGTCTAAAACGTGCTTAATCAGTAGTCCATTAGCTCTCCACTTGCTTCATTAACATGTCTGTGGAGCAGGTAGTGCTGTCCCACCCCCACCATGGTTTGTTTTTTTTTTACATTTTGGTTTCAAATGCTGCCATGCAAGGTGTAATGCCTTGGCGTGTCCTCCCTCCAGAAGCATTTTATTTCATCAGTCCATATGTTTTAAACATATGGCACTGTCCCACTACAGGTTTTCTTGGAATTAAGAGGTTTCCCCTGCTGTCTGCTTGAGCATTACCTATTAACAATCCTTAATACTTTATTTATTTATTTTAAATGACAGACAATTTTTTTGTTTTTCATTCATAAATGGTGGAAAGAAGCCAAGAATATTACCGAGAAAAATGCCAGCATTGGTGCTTTTGGCAGGCTAAGTCTTCCCAGGACCCTCTTTAGAGAGTATCTGTAGCATGGATCCCATTTGTACAGCCTCTACGATAGGTTACGTGCTGTCAATTAGACTAACAAAATTGTGATCTTGGCAACCAATAAAAGATAGCCTTTACATCCAATCCACCTGTGCTCCATTTAAGGTTTTAAAAAAGGTCAGTCCAACTAGTCCAAACAGAAGGCTTATCCACTCCTCCCACCACTTCCAGCAAGTCACGTCAGTCCTAGTCTTCCTCAAATATGAAGTGAGGATAATATTCACTCATCTTTCACAGCCATTAAAAATTAATTCAAAAGTGCATGTGAAGAAGTTTGAAACTGAAAAGCACTTGACATTCCTAAACATGGCATGAAGTTCAAAGCAACCCTGATGAAAATAGTTTGATACACGTTTTTTTTCTTTTAGCCGGTATTTTAACTTCTGCATCAAAAACCTGCTTACCCTCTAGGTCTGTGGCATACAAAGTGCGGCTCATAAGCACTCAATATCTAAAATGTAAATATGCTTTAGTTGAAAAGTATTTGGTGCTGTTTCTGTGCTGGTTCTTCTCTACCCTTTCACTGGGAAAATCAAAGCAACTTCCAGTAGTGAGGCAATGATGCGATTAACATCTGTCATGGATCGTTTTTTCTTCTCCTCATTTGTTTCCCTAGATCAACTGTGCTACATTTGAGGGGGGAGAAAGAGGGTTGATTGTTTTTTTTTTTCTAGCAGCCTCTTTTATGTGTTTCACTGATTGTATACATGCAAATAATACTCAGAGAAGGAAAAGCAGAGGAAGTGTATATTACACTTGGAATAGAAGCTTGCGAGATTTGCAATGGCCATTCATCCTATGGCTGATGACAAATTAACAGAAACCAACTATCTCATACCCCAAGCAACTCTAAACTTGCAAGAGAAACCTCTGCTCTGCCTGAGAATCAGAAAGGCAAGATATGGCTTGCACCTTGACAATATGGCAGTCGCAGTGGTTCACCTTTCAGGACAAATATCAAAACGTTGATTGTGACTTGATATTGTACAGGAAAAGCAAAGCTGATTTGGTTGCCTCTGCCTTTTCAGTCCTGAGTGAGCAGATGTAGCTTTGGTCTGGCCCCTTGCTCATGTTCAACTCCCAGCCAGCTGGTTTTGTCTGTGCAGTCGTCTCATCCAAGAGCTAAAAACTTGTGTCTCAACTGCAGGATAATTGAGTAGGAGACCTGTCACTTGAGTTCATTTAACAATTGCAGAGAGATGCCAAACAGAGACATTTAGCAGGTATATACTCTCCTCTTCAGGTATCTCAGTGAGTCCTCCAGTAACATCCCTGAGCAGCCATTAGTACAGGGAGCCATGTGGACTAGGCATCCCTAAAAGGTCTAGTTCAATCAACCATGATATTCAGATAACCTCAAGTAAACCAGAGCTCTAGATACATCTATTTTATGCTAATTTGAGAACACACTCTTGCCCTACAAGACAACAGCATAGGGGATGTCTATCATTTACACCCAGGCTTACCTCAGCTGAGAGACATAAGCTAAGAGTCTAGGCACCTTAGATGATTCAAGAAAGAAGAGGGAGACAGACAGACAGACTGCAGGATGAGTCTGTCACGGTTACCATTAAAGATGCTTCCAAAGACCATCCTCCTAAATTGGATACTTTAACTTTATGCCTGAAGTTTGTAGAAGATAGCTTATACAAAGTTATAAATTAGCTTCAGATAAGTCTCTGAAGCTCAGATATAGAGTATGGTGGGGAGAAAGCCACATTTCATCTTGGAGGTCAGGGCTTTGCTCACTATTTGGTCTGAATCAAGTTTGAGCAGCTCCTCCCAGCCGCTCCACCACAAGTCTTCACTTTTTTAAAACTTTTTTTTTTTTCCTTTTTCATTTTGGACTAGCAAAACAGATCTACCCACATAGAACAACTGGCAGGACAGAGGCTTAAAACACTCTTTGTCTTCACGAGCATGCAGTAATGAATGGGTTCTCTTTGCTAGGCTCTTTCTCCACTATTTTCTTTGAAAGCCAGCCAGCCCCTTTATTCTATGAATTGGGTTTGCTAATTTGCAATAGGTTGGAATCAGTTATCATGTTAAGAAACTCAAGATAAACATGCTGTGCTCGCTTTCCCTTTTTCCTCTTTCGTGATGATTTCTTTAATCTACAATAATGCCATTTTGGACTGAAAGTCCTTGTTTTGAGCACAGAGACATTAGAGGCCAGCATGGAGAAGTGGACTTGCAGAGTCCACACTTGCTAGTTAGATACATGGCAAATAGCCTGGAAGTGGAAGTCAGCCCACAGGAATTGGGCACTGAGGCTCAGAGGTGGCGTTCTGGGAAAGCACTTCTCTGTAATGGGAAAGGAAGTTTCAAGCTTCCCTCAGTTCTGGGCAGGCTGCCTGAGGCAATGGGGACCACTGCAGTCCAGAGCGGCCTGAGGGAAGCTGAATGCTGCATTTTTATCATTCCCTTACTGCTTTTCTCCTCCTCACGCACTAACTTTTTATTCTAGTTTTTTCTTTCATAAGGAAAAGGGAGAAAAGAAATTTTGTAGGTTTTTTTGGAAGAACCTAAGCCAACCACAAGGTTGGATCCAAGCAACCTGGAACTGTAGGAAGAGGCAAAGCCAAACCTTATCCCCTGGCTCTTCACTTCAGGGCAGCTCCCAACATAAGTATCCTTTGGTATCTTTTGTCTTTGGAGAATACTGAATTTTTCTCTGACTTCTGCAGCTTGAGCCCTTTCCATTGTTTTCAAACAACGGTCCTGGAGGAAAGCCTAGATCTATGGTGTGCCTTGCACTTTAGGCCTTCAGACTTCTGTGGCTGACTTGGGGGATTCACGAGGCATTGTAAAAACTTCAGCATTTCTTTTTTGCTTGCAAAAGGGCAAATGCCAGCTTGAAAGACACAGATTCCTATAAAAGCTCTGTTGCTTCTGGATATGCTACACCCTGGCTCCAGCAGTGCTAAAACATAAAATAAAATAAATCAAACACATTAAACAGACTTCCTTGTCAGGAAACTAATAGCACAAAGCCAGTGTTCCCAGAAAATGTGAAGTGCTTTAATTATGTAGGTCTGTTTTAAGAGCATTTCAGCATCTTCCATGTGCAACTCGGTCTGCGTCTCAACTTCTACCTCCACTGGCCTCATTACACAAATGGAGGTAGAGAACTTGGGCTTCTGCACTGTTCTGCAATTGCTGCACAGGAACAAAAAAAACTTCAAGCACCTCTGCTAGTATCAGGCTGCTCAGAGCTGTGTCCAGGTAAACCAGAAAAGGGGTTATAGAGTTTATTAAAAAGATTTTTCCTTTTCCTCTATGATAACTCATTTCATTGTTCTAGTTAGTATATTGTAAACAAAGTTACCACTCAATAACACTACATGTGCAGGGAATAACACAGTAACACCCTACATGTGCACACTACAAGAGCAGAGGAAGGCACAAATGGACACCATTGCAGATCCCACACAAGAAGGTACAGAGCTGCATGCCTGGACCTAAAATTTTGCATCACAACAAGCTGGGATGTGTAACAAAGGGAAAGAGTTGCAAGAGGATTTGAAAAAGAGAACAAGAAGGAATAAAGCAAAGACAGGTAGGCTATATGTCAAAAATACACAACAATTAAACCATGAGATTACGTGGAAAATATTTCAGAAAGTAGGAGAAGTTTCAGACTGCATAAGCAGCTAACAATGCACTGGAGCACATCTTTTAGCAGCACCCAGCAGAGACTACAGGACTCTTCAGCTCTCCATTTAGCAAAGTGATAATCCTTATGGTTAGAAACCAGTTTTGGTTTGGGTTTTTTTGTTTGTTTGTTTTCTTTTTTTATTATACCCCAGTGCAGCTCTACCTTATCCCTTTGCAAAAGAACTGAAACAACAGCTATGATAAATACCCACTCCTCTCACAGGTCTCTGTGGGTATTGACTCTGAAGCCTAATTATGTCAATTTAAGTGTCGGTATTGTTAACTTGTTTTCAGCCATTCATTTCAACAAAACCAGCTGTCTTCCCTAGAATAATGGGCAGAGTTTCAGATTGCGGACAGAGCACAAAACAAAATAATTGACAGTGTCCTCCCACTCCAGCTCTGGGGAGAAGCCAAGATAGGTAGGAGCATGAATAAGGAAACCTAATGGTAAGCGCATTGGTATGGAAACCTTTGATATTCAGTTGTCACAAAGCATTACAGACACCATGTGATTGTTCTGCCATTGCACATGTGCTGCACGCTGATGACTGGGTCTCAAGGGAGAATACGGTGCCTGTTCTTACTAACATTAATAAGGCTTTCCTGCTTGTCCAAGTGCTGGAGGTTAGCCTTGGTGGTCCAAAGCTCCTGTGCATCTATTTGGACACCGCATGCTGCCTGGCAAGTTCATTGACTAGACGGCACGCAGGTATTTAATAAATCCTATTATTCGCCTTGCCACTGCCTGAACTTGCTGCCAAGTATCCTCACATGTTAAGCCCCAACACTATCCTATATCCAGTCTCCCAGTAATGCAAGACGCAAGTAATGAAAACAGTCAGGCATCACTTCTAACATTCAAACTAGTCAGGCCTGAACACTTGCTGACCTTTATGAAGACCAAGCCATAGATCAGATCAGGCCTTTATCCCTTCCCAGAGAGGAAGAAAAAAAAAAATTAAAAAAAAAAAATTGGTGCAATAGACATTAACAGAGGAACAGCCCTGAAGTTCTGCAAGATGGTGGGCCATCTTCCTTGTGCTGTGCCTGCACACTGCCTAGCACATAGTGGTCCTGGCACCTGCCTGGCCTTCTTCCTGTAGTGGTAATACAAACATACTAATACATGATACTACTAAAGGCCAGGCAATCACATCAGGTGTGCTCTCCTACAGGGCACAGACTACAGAAAGCACATCAGACATATTCTTTCTGTTCTGCACCAAGGTTCAGGTGTCGAGCGATGTACATCAGGTAAGCCAAAATTGCAGTAGAGGGAACGGTGCCTACCTCAGTCCTGATGCAGCAGGAGAGCTGATCTCCCTTCTTTCCTCCTCCCAGCACCAGTCCAGGTGATTAACAGCGCAGCTGGCACTAGGATACTCTCCTCCAACTTCACACACATTGTAGGTGCTTTTTAAGAGGATACTATAGCCAAAGGCCCTGGTAATATTCTTTACAGTAGCTATTCACTAGATGGGGGATTTGAGGTGCAGTGACCCATCCAAGCCAACATGATTCCATCCAGCAAAGGGCACACCCCTGCATTTTTTAACAGGCTTTGCAATTCTGGGGGTGGAGTAGTCCCAGTGTCTGTTTCTGAACTACTCTGCTCTGTGTGCAGTTCTGACAGGGGAAGAGGCTTAGCTGCCATTCTTTTTCACCTGGATTTGCTGTGTCCTAATTTTTCTACAGGATACACAGGGTTTGTTTCAAATTAATTGCATCTGCAAAACACATTCTTTAAGCTTGTAGATGCGATGGAAATAACTTTTGTACGTCAACAGTTCTGTTAGAGTCATCCATTGTCAGTGACAGACAACGCTTGTATTAAATCAGAGTGCACAGTTTTACAGGGGACCAAGCAGGACAGAGCTCAAGCACTTTCTTTACTAATTTATAAAAATGTACATTTTGGACTTACAGAAAATAAAAATAATCTTCCCTGAAAGTCAAATGGAGATGATTTCTCAGAAGACAATAATATTAAAAAAAACAAAACAGAAACTAGTTTAAGAACAAAACCCAGTATTTTCATTGTGGCATCAACTTGCAAAATTAATCTGATATAATATCCATACTCTCATCTCTCTATCTAAAGCTCTTCTCAAAAACAATTCAGCCATGCTGGCAGTTGCCAAATGTCCTCAGATGGAGGAGACCCTCGTTGTAGGGATGCTTCCAGCTGGTGCAGAGTTGAATCTGATGTCAGTGGATTCCCTCTGCAGTCCGCAGGGTAAGGGGAGCACGGGAGGTGAGACAGGGTGCAGCTGGAACGCTACTGCTCTTTGGCTCAGCTCATTTGTCACCAGGGGCCCTGGGGTCCTGGCCAGATGGTAGAGTTTAAAGGAACTCATGGGCTAGTATTCCCTCAAGCTGCTTTTAAATTATACATGGAGGTTAGCATACAATTGACTCCTAAGCCAAGGAGCCAACCACTAGCTTCTTTGTTAACACCATCCTCAGCTGCAGACTCTGGCCAGAAAATCTGTACCAATGAGCATATTTGTGCAGCATGCCTGCAAGTCAGGCTCAAACAGAGGGGAAAAATCCAAGTTTTCATAACTTGACTAATATCCCTCACCAAGTCAGAAGCAGACTTGTGCCTCATCGTTCTTAATTCCCTGTTGTATTTTCAGCCACAGAGTCTTCTCCTTACACAGCTACTAAAGCCACTGCACCTGCTGGAACAAACCAAACCCTTTCAGAGCTGCAGTCACAGAAGGCAGAATTTTATTTCCTTTCAGTCATGGAAAAATGTTCAGGATCATCACAGCCAACTCCAAACAGACAAAAAAGTGAGAGTCACCTTTGCAGTGAGGCGGTTTGGGTTTATTTAGCTTATTTTGAGGATTAGAGAAAGCAAATATTTTCCAACTCAAACACGCTGCAGTTATTGCCACAGAATTTTAATGCTCATATCAGCATGTCGTCTTAAAAAAAAAATAAAAAAAATTAAACTGGGGTCTTGAACTTAAAAAGTCTTCCAAAGATGGGAGCTAACTGGAATTTTTATTCAGACATTTTAGTGAATTAATGGCTGTTATAGCACTAAGGACACAGAGAGTGAGTTGAGGTAAGGGGAAAAAAGGGAGACTAGCTGTGCTCTCTTTTACCTTTTATCCCAATGGACAATGTTGTCTCCTGGGGCAGGATGCAGAAATGCATGCTCATAACTGGCTGGGCAAACAGGAAAAGGGTCCCTGCCCCTACTACTTGGGCTAAAGAGTTAGTGTGGCAGTGCTGGGTGTGGGTTAAGTGGGAAGAACCACTGTGGAACTGCTGTGAATTTGAATTTTGCCTACAGAGCAAGGAGAGATCTCTGTGTAGATGCGAAGTCTCAAGTCACCTTTGCGACCTAAACTTTTCTCGTTTAATCTCGACATTGTCCCTCCACGTGATTTTGCGTTCTTCTAAGAAGAGACAGGAAACCTGGAATGTGTTTGCTTGGTGCCTGCTGAGGATTGTCAGGGAGGGATCCATTTGCCAGTGCTCCTTATAAGGAGAGAGGTTGCATGAAATGGGCCCTCGCTGCAGCAGGAAGAAGTGCCAGGCCGTGCACACTTCCAGCAGGAAATGCTGGGTGACCAGCTACGTACAGGTAATCACGTTTGACTAAGATCAACCTGTGCTGGAGCTGTATTAGTGCTGTATAGGATCAAAGTGCCATGAATGTCATTTTTTGTTCTGCAGTGGCATTGTTGTCTGTACAGCAGTATTCACACATATCCACAGGGTTTCTCTGCAAACAAATGAAAATCCCATGACCACCAGGTCACCTTCACGTAGAGCGCCTCCTGCTTTATGCTTGATCCCTTCTCTCATCTTGAAGATTTCAGCTAGCAGAGATGACATATTTGCCCTTCTTTCCACACAGCAGCCTGGGAATACAGCTCATTCTCGGCACTGCATTAAATCAGAAGCAAACATGGGCACAGGGGACAAGTATCCCAGAAGACAGAGAAGGGACTAACACTCTCCATCAGTGGAGAAAACATCTTGGTCAAATTTTCAGAGAGAGCTTTCTGCAGGCTCTCCTTCCCTGCAGGAAGCAGGGGGCAGGAAGGGGCACTTGTGTCTCTTAGGAAATGTGAGGGGAGCCCCATGGACACACTGTCTCTCAACAGAGAACAAAGAGCAAGGGGCAGGGAGAGGAGACTTATAAAATACATTCCTCCCAAGTGGGACTGACGGAGGGCATTTATTCCTCAGAGTGATATTTACTGCCTTCCCACAATGTTTGCACTGACTGGCAGCTCTGGCTAGCTAGACTGCTGTGTCAACATCTGCAGGTGTGAGCATGTGGCTATGTGAAACAGGAGAGAGAAAAAAAAACTAGAGTGAAAATGTTTTTACTTTTTACCTTTTTCTGTATGCTTTTTGCCTTCTGCAGAGTAGAAACCTTTCTGTGCTGATACCAGGAGGAGATTCCTAATGATTAATTGATTTTGCTGTCAAACGCAGGAAGTATGTGCATGAGCCATGCATGTGTGAGGGGCACTGGCTATTTTTTTCCAAACACTAAAACGTCTTTTTTCCCCCCTTGATTCCCAACAACCTGCAAAAAACCACGTGCACAAACAAGGAGAGGAAGAGAAGCAAAAAAGTGTAAAAACCCCAAGATACCAGGAACACAGCCTTCCCCGTAATTCTGGGGAAGTACAGAATTTGCCGTGACCTTTGCAGGTTTTCAGGCTTGAGTGAAATGCAAAGGCTAAGAGAATCTTGCAAAGCTTCGCTGCTGCCAGATTACAGCTTTTCCTGTTGCACTTCTCCCAGCGGTGTTTCTAGTCTCACGCTGCCTCACATGTGTCCTAGCAGAAGCACCCTATTTCTTCATCTGGGACTGCAGAACATACTTCAGGGTCAAAATCCTACTTCGTTACCTCCAGCCATGCCATGAACAACGTTCCCTTCATCACATGAACTCAAATGCACTATTCAGGCCAGCAACAGCCTACTGCAAAGAATTAACAGGATTTCTGCTCTGTTTTCCTTCAGAAAAATGAAGTTTCAGTCTCATCTTTCCAGACACCCCCTGAGGAGCCAACTGGGTCTCATTTTTGTAGGTACTCACAAGCACCTTCAACCTCTGGTGTTGCAGCAATTGTGTACTGATCCTCATGACATCACTGGCAGGCCGGCCAGAGCTAAGCAATCATTCCTGGAGAGCTAATTGCTAGATCCCTAAACAGACCTTGAACATGGAGGTGCTATTGGCACTCATAAAACCTCCACCTGGCTTCTGCTCCAAATCCAGTTGACACCTAAGGTAATTCTGTTGGTAATCTTTATGCTCATACATTGTTGAGGCACCTATATTTCTGCAATTAAGCACATGTATAACCATTTAAAACTGGCAGATGTTCAGAACTTCCTTCACAGCCATACTCTGGCTGAATTTGCATGAGAGATACTCCCTCTCTGCCTCACCTTCTGGGTCTTACATAGACAGTGTTTTTCTAGTGTCTTAACACATCCTTTCTTTCTTCCTTATCCCCTCTTCCTCAGCAAAGGAGGTAAGGAGAACCTGTCTCCAACACAGCAGCACTCTTAAAGCCATAATGTAGGATAAAACAGGCCCAGTTTTAAATCCCTCCTTTGTTCTATTAGCAGTAAGGATTTAAAATCAAACTTACGTCCTGAGGAATAAGCAGTCCTTGAATAAGGCTATTCGAGAAGTGGAAGGAGCAGAGAACAAGCAAAAGATAGTCTTCCTGTTGTCCTCCACTCTCCCACCCTGCACCCTTCCCCTTAAAAAAAAAAAAAAAAAAAAAGGAAACAGCAGATCTTGCTTAAGGACCTAGACGGCTTCGCAATCTAAGAAATGACCAAGAACTGTGAGGGACAACATACAACCTTTAAAGGGATTTTACAATGTCCATGGCCCCCTTAGTGGCTTACCCAAGGACACCTAGGAAGCCTCCGGCAAAATATGGAACCAAATGCTACTCTTGAGTGCTGGACTAGCCTAGTGTACTAACACAAAGGTGGTATTCTAATAGTGGGAATAACAGGATGGCTTCAGAGAATATCTGATAGATATATAGTTAAGAACGTTAATAAGCTGTCATTGCATGAACAGGAATTGGATATATTTGGGTCTTTTTCCACCCTCCACAGCAGGCTTGACTCCCGGTTTCTTGGACAATATTATCCTACTTTTGTAAGTTATCTAGCACAGTGAGATCCTGATTCCTCTTCTGTGCTCTAAACCTTTCCATATTCTTTATGTGAGACCATCACTCCTACCCTCTCTCGACCAGACAATTTGAGTGTTCAAAAGAATGGTCACTTAAGAAGTAGCTGGATGTTATATGCATTCACATTTTGGTCCTGCATCCAACACTTTTAAAGTGGTATAAATAAAAGTTGCTCCATCATATCAAGAAAGTTGAAGCTGTTTTACTTTACATGAGGACATTTCTATTTCCAAGGGTAGAAACAGGGATAAAACAAAAGAGAATAAAAAAAAAAATTAGACCTTTTTCCACTGAGAACTCCAGTTTCTACATTTAGATTTATTGTTCAGTAATGGGAGAGAAGCATTTCACATGACATTTTTGTAGTATTGGATTTGTTAAAAGGAAAATTTTATAATAGAGCTAACCCTAAGTAGACGGGGTTTTGTCATAAAAAGAAAGGGGGGGGAAGACTTGGGAAAGTATGCTATTTCCTCTAATGACATTGCAAAAAAAAAAAAAATCTTGATTCCTATAGAAGTAGCAGACAAAGATTAAATAACCTCAGCTCTGTTAAAAAAATTGACATACGCTGACTTCGTAAGTGTACATTCTAGATGATATTTTCTGCTTCTCTAGAAATGGAAAAGAATTGGATGTCAGGTTCCAGCAGACTCATTTCAACTTTTTATGCACAGGGTTTGTAGGAGTGTGAATCCAGAACAGAACTTAATCCCCAGTTACCTTCCACACCCTTCAACCAGAGCCTCACTGGCTCGTTTTAATGGTTAAAACTCTTATGCATTTATACAGTCCCCAGAATCTTAGACTCAATAACACGTATATGCTTCCAACACCTCTTCTGATATAAGAGAATGTTAATCCCCATTTTGCAAACAGCAAGCTAAAGTACCAAAAAAGTAAAGGACTCATCCAAGAACTAACCGAGAGCGTATGAACCCAGGTCTTCCAAATCTCAGTTCACTCCCTAACCACCATATTCTCCCACCCTGCTATGCAAAGTCTTGTATAAGGACACCCTTACACCAGATGGGCAGTGACAGCAGCTGCCTAAACATTTAGTATATCTTCTCTTCAGCTCCTTTCTTGTTTGATGAGTGGATGTCAAATTTTAACCCAATCCAAATATGAGGTGGAGGTGGAAGAGGAAGGGAGAGCCTCCCAGTCGTAAGATTTTATGTGACAGGAGTCACAGCCCAGAGGCAATGGATCAGGCTAGGGAGGAACAAATAAGGTTTTCATTGAAGGAAGATGTCTAAAGACAGAAGTGCTTTGGGGTTCCAGTGCTGTAGGGTTTGGGCTTTTTGGCCTTTCACGCAAATATACTGCCTAATGGAGACAGCTTTCCTTTGTGGAAGACCTTTATGGAACTATCAGATTGGATAATTCCCCTTAGGGAAAAAAGAGGGGAAAGAGGGAAAACAAGCCATCCTCTCTGCTCTCAGCTGATGTTTGAGCTTCTAAGCATTTGCACTTGAAAGTCTTTGGGCACCTTTGAAGTTAGATGTGAGAGATTTTCAGACTACTTTTTCTACC
The DNA here is from genome assembly GCF_018139145.2 of Gymnogyps californianus. Classification (NCBI taxonomy): domain Eukaryota; kingdom Metazoa; phylum Chordata; class Aves; order Accipitriformes; family Cathartidae; genus Gymnogyps; species Gymnogyps californianus. Next base: position 127,886,391 of record NC_059471.1, read on the forward strand.
GATGGCTCTGAGGACCCCAATTTTTACAAGGTGGTTTCTAAAACAAATTCCTCTCCACAGCATCCTCAGTTCACCCCACTGAGGTATATAACCACCTGATCGCTACAATCCCCCCCACCATACTCCTGTCCCAACAACTCCTGGGTATCCAACTGCCAGGATCCAGGTACTCTACACGGAACGTCCTTTTCACCCTAGAAGTCAGAAGAAGTAAATATGCATTACCCTGCACTTAAGAAGTTTTGAATTTGGTCTTTGTGATAAACTTTTCTCTCTCTAATGAGTTACAAAAATACATGGACCATGATGTCTGGCTACAGAATGGTGGACACTAAGAGCCCTAAAGGACACAAAATCAGTATGAGTAGTATTCAAGGAACAAAACTCAGCCATCAAGATCTAGACTTGGCCACGTATACAGATAATTCTGATATAGGTTTAAAACACCTCATGGCAAGGAATAACTCTTCTATGGCCATGTGGCATTCAAGACAGTGAGTTACTGAATTGCCAATTCTAGCCAATGAACAATGCCACAGCAGCCTGTGGCTGCAGCTCCCTCACATGCAGACTATTCTTTCCCTACAACAGCATAACACATTAGCCTGATTATGCAACGCAAGCCTTTCTTTCCTGACTTCTTCCCTAATAATCATCCTTTTCCTTGTAACACTGCACACAGGTCCCTGTACACTAATTTGCACCACAGTCATAGAGCAAAACAAACAAGCGAGCAAAAAGGATGGGACATCTATAAAATTATCCCAGAGCCTTGAAAATTTCAGCCACAGTCTTTTGAGTCTCCAGTCTCATGCAGCAGAACAAATTCCACATGCCCTCCAAGCACTGCAGGGAGGAGTATTAGCGTATTGCCAGGTATAGCCCACAGTTTCTTTTGCAGAACCCAGCTGTGCCGAATAAATAAATCACCTGCGGCCATTTATGTGCAAATAACATGTGCCAAGGGGCCTTTCGGAAGGAAAGCTTCGATCTGTGTTCACAGCAGCAGTGTCTTAATGGGAGCAAATAAACACGCGTGCTTTCCTCCCCATTCTCTCCCCTCCCACAGCGCTTTTGTAACACAGTGCTTTGCCTTGCTGAGTTAAAGCTGAGAAGCAGCATTTTGCATTAAGTAGTTGGCTGTTACAGAGGAGAAAGAGCCACAAAGTGCACTTAAGAAAACCCACCCTCTACTCCAGTGTTGGGACATTAAAACCAGAGATGAGTGAACATGTCTCATTTCCCCATCTGTAGCCAATTCCCCTGACAGGCCCCATTAAAAAGCCAACTAATTTTGGCACTCCAGCTCCCAGAGGAGCCCCACGACACAGTTATTAAATAAAGTACACCAGCTTTCATTGTGAATGGGGATTGCTTAACGTAAGTGCAGCACTTAGAGAGTGAGGGGAAGCAGAGACACAGAAGGTTTGAGCCTCTGGATTCTTTTGCTACAGGCACCCACTCTCCTCTGCTGCTAAAGTCAACCCTCCCTCTGCACCTCCTCTACCATCACAGCTCCAGACTTCCCTTATTTTCTTTTGAATCTTAACTCTGAACAAGCTAAATTCAAAATAATTACACCACCAGTCTCAGGATTCTGACTCCCTGCAGGTCTTACAAGTGTGCTCACACTAGCCACTATGAACACTGTGATCCTGTGCACACACACACGCTCCCATCCAGTCTTTTTTCCAAAAGCTGAGTGGATAGTAAAAAAAACACTTCCATAAATAATTTTTTTAAGTTTTAAAACCAACTGTGCTTTGGCTGTGCTCATGCCCCTGATGTGTCTGCTTTCCATGAATATTCTGGCGAGCAAACTCTTAACAAGTTCATTCCTGGAAACACCAGTTACCAGAGGACATGCAACAGAAAGCTAATTCCAGAGCCCACAGGTAGCTGCTCTGGCAGTTTGCTCCTCTGATTTTATTCCCCGAGTGGGACGGCATGAAAGGCATCCTGAGGCCTCGAGCTGCTTTCATATCCTTGTAACAAATTGTTTGTTATTGGACCAAGAGTTATGCAGACATTGCCCAGCGAGTTTCAAGTCAAGAGAATCATCTGGGCAGATTTCAATCTGTTCGTGACTATTTCCAACTGGATATTTGTCAGGCTTACCGATATCCACTCCCCCCACAAGCACCTGACAACAACCACCCTTTGGCAGTGCCAAAGCTTTCTCATGGACCTGGATCCCTTCCTAAATGGGAAGTTCAGAGCTTGCTCTGAGTTGTTCTGTGTGTTCTCCTGCTGAGGCTGGGCTGTGCTGCTGTACACGCAACATCAAACTTCACCCTGCCTGAGCAGCGGCCTGACAGCCCCTAACTTGGGCTTCTGCTCACTGCTCATCCAGTGCAGACCACTCTCCACACCCCATCCCCCCCACCCCCCGCAAAGTACGTGGCTGTAAGAGGTAGAAAAAAAGTAGGTAAAAGAACTTCATTTGCAAAAGCTGAAGGATCTGCATCTGCCCTACCCTCAAACACAGCCTGCCAAACCAGACCACCAACACCACAACCTGTTCAAGTCTACAGTTCCCCCACTGCCCTAAGCAAGTATGCACAGGGGTCTCTCCATGAAGGCAGGCTTAGCAAACTTGGAAGGGGCCAGACAGAGGGAAATGGGTTTCCCCTCCTCCAAGGAGCATACCACACTCCACTTGCATTCACAGATTTATCAGGGTGCTCCAAAAACTGCAGGATGAGTGGGGAAAAAGGACAAGGGTATCTCTGGAATCTCTTCCTCAGCTGATCCCATATCCCTACCTGTATTCCCCCAGGCAGACAGTTTCCCAATGCAAAATGAGTATGGTTAAAGAAAAACAGTACATAAAAGTAAAAATCTAGCTTTTAAAGTACTTTCAAACCTTATCATTGTCAGAGTTGACACTTATCACAAGCTTTTTTTTTTTTTGCTTTTTTCTTTTACATGCACAACAACAAATAGGTAGAGTAGATTGAAAAAAAAAAAAAATAGATGCCTCAACGCTGCATGGCATTAACTAGCAACAAACCCCTGGAGGGCAGCATGTGATCCAGTTGGGCTTCACTGACTCCCTCCCAGCCTAAGGAAGCGCCACGACAAATTGCACTCTGCTCCCAGTAACAGAGGGAGCCGCATGACTTCCCCAGCTCCCAGAAGCTGCTAAAATTCTACCAAGAGAGTGTCTTCCTAATTTGCATTATCTTGGTCATTTACAATTCATCCAAACAGAGCTGGCAATTAGTGGTTGTTGGTAAACTCTGCTGTGAGCTCCGATCAGTGCTTTGCTGCTCTGGCTCTCTCTATTTACACATTCTTGCAGTTACAGACATATTAGAGAACCAGTTTTGACAGTTTCTGTCCCATGAAGTTAAAGTTTTCCCCAATTACAGCAGATAATGAGAAGACCAAGCTCACTAAAACATACAGCCCTGTGACCTGAGGACTCCTATGCCCAATTTGTGGGAGAACATCGAACATCATGATACGCACATTGACTGAAGAGGTGCAGAGCCACCAAGCTGACTGAGCTGAGGAAAGGGGAGGATGCAGTGTTTCTTAGGAAAACTAAGCTGCCTCTTTACTATAGGTGCAGAAAAACCCATCTTGAAGCATCATGGGATCATCTAATCCGCATCTGGACTAGCCTATGACAGCTGGGGAGAATTATTAATAGCTTCTCTTCCAAGCCCTGAAGCCTGAGAAGTTGGAAGGAAGCAGCATGATACAATGCAAGGTAAAGGGGAAGGGGGGTGGAAGGGGGGAGGGGAGCGAGATGGGAACATCAGTTGTGAAGGGAGGGATCTGATGGATGTCTAGACATAAACCTAAACAGGCAGAGCTCTTACATTATCTAACCACTGCTCTCACTGTGCACCGTCTTGCGTGGTAGCCCTTTCACTGCTGTTGCTCTGAAAGCCTCTCCTCTGTGTGTCCTGCCTTTTGAACAGCCTTCTTGCATCTATCAGCCTCATCTACTCCCCTTCTCAGTTCAGTTCCTCTCCTGACAGCATCTCTTATTCTCCTTTGTCAACCATCCTGCAGTTTTCTCCTTTGATCTCATTTCTCTCCATCAAGTATTTAGGAATCCCATTGGTAAGAGATGGACAGTGTAACTACAAAACAGCATCTCAGAGCATTGGATTTGCCAGTTTAGAGCATTACTGACTGAAGCAAGGGGCACTGAAAACTTGCATACGGTTGCACAGACATTTGCAGTCTTCTAGCTTGGATAAGATGGAGGAATACCATTACCATCTTCCTTTACTCGACAGAGAATTCTTTCGCTTTATTTGTTGCCCCAGAATACTGGTTAACATTGCTGTGTGCAAGCCACCACCACATCCATCCCCAGAAGTGGCAGATTCCCCAAAGTAGCTGCATATGCACAGCATCTTTCAGATGCAGAGGACTAAAAATAGAATGTTTAGATAAAACCTCTGACTGGCTTTATTTTATTCACCCATGCTGTATCTGAAACACTTTGCATTTTGGTCTCTGGCTTCCTGCAAACAAAGAGGTTAAAAAGACTGGAGAAAGAAACCAGTTTGTCTAACAGTGACTGAAACTGGACACAGCTGAAATTACAGTTTTATACAGAAAGCTGATGAGGAAACTGCACAAGGAACTGCATAAGCCAGAGCGGCTGCTGGTAAGAACATCACTTTCTTCATAGTCGCAAATGGTTCAAGGGACCTACATGGACTGCTGCCTCCAAGGCCACAATTCATTATTCGGTGAAATGTTTCATCCATTTTCACCATGCTATGGAACAAACGGGGCAGAGAGGCATGGATCACAACAGAGCCAGCACAGCAGAGCCACAGAACAAAAAGTTCCTTCTGTTACCTCCCCTTTTCAACCTCCTTTGGCCTGGCTTCCCCTGTCCAATGCACATCTTAAAGATGAGCCAACACAAGCACTACAGCTGAAGCCTGGAACGAACAAGAAGACTTCCTTCTCATCCAAAATCCAACGCAACAATTCACCAAGAGGCACTGCTTATAAAAACACTGCCTAGAGGCCAGGCAATGTGGTAGCTGCCCTGGTTGTGCCATTGTGGTCAGAAAACACACGCCATGTGGCCGTGATGCTATTCCACTGTCCACACGCTGCAGCCCGGGCGACCAGGAATTCACCTGTGAGCTTCATCTGTCACAGAAAGCACAGGGCACCTGGTACTGCTCCCACCACCCCACGCCAACTCCTGGTTTCTACTGGACCCATCTGCCCCAACCTTTCCCCAGAAACAAGGCACAAAGAAGCAGGCCAAAATCTAGCAGCTTTCAACCTGCCAGACAAGATCAGAAGGTTAAGGGCCTTCAGTCTCCTATGCTCAGCAGCAATTAATTTAAAGTGGTCCAGAGGAAGGTGAAAATTCCACCCTAATGGTCAACTGGTGCATGAGAGAGAAAATGAGCCATTTCATGGTCCCTGTGGTTATCATCTGCCACAAAGCATAATATTTGATTACCCCTATCTTAACACATAATTACAAATGGTCATAAAATTATCCAGGCCCTTTTTGAAATCCTTTTACAATAATTGACTTGATGACCTCCTGGGGCAACTAAGGTTGTATGCAGTAAAGAACAAGTTTATTCTGCATTAACATACCTGTGCCTTATAATTATAATATCCTACAAAAAAACTATTATAGGGATATCCTCTTTGGAGTTACATCAAAGGCTGGAAGAATCCCAAACAAGCTGCATAAAATCACCTGTGCACAAGATGACAGTGCACAACTTGGTGGACAGTAAGTCATGGCAGCAACCAATAGCAAGGATTGCTGGAAAAGGATCAGGCACATTCGTTTCCACAGGAAGAGTGCCAGCCCAGACCCCCACAGCTCACAATCCTACCACTGAAAGACAACCTTGATTTTATCATCCAGAATATAAAGATTAAGTGTCCGGGCACTACATGAACGTATTGTAGATCCTAGGGTAAATACTGTATTTCTGGCTAAGTTGCTGACACTGTTTCACCTGCCCATTCCTCATCTCATCTATAAAACAGGGATTAGGGGAATTCCATTCCTCTGGAGCAGAGGAGTTAAAAAACAGCCTACAAGCTAAGTGTTAGTGATAGAGCTGTTCATACTGTACAGATGCAAAGTGATTTGAGCTCCAGCCACAGGGACTTTCATTGCATCTTGTAGCATTTCTAGCTAAAACATCCATTTGTTAATTCTGTGACCCCAGACCTACACGTTCGTGCCTCAGCGTTGCTTTCCATGCACGTTCTGGAGACGCAATCAGAGTTTGCAGGGAGAGCTAAGGCTGAGTCACTGTTCATGGGAAGATTGAGCAAGGACTTGCTGGGCTTTTTATACTTGTCTCCCTCCTCCGTTTCTAACAGCTTACCAAAGAAGCAAGGGGCAAGCAGGGAGAATCCAAGCCAAAAGTCAAATTCCGAAGGAACTCAGCAAGACAGGGCTGTCCTCAACACTACTGCAGGCCAAAGGTGTCAGGTCCACCCCTGCTCTACAGATCTACAGGCCTAACAGTACAACGGTGATAGCTGTAGCTACAATTGCAAGGTGTCATTTGCCCAGCCAAAAGACAGAGTGACACATTCTCAATAACTGAGCGGAAGATCAGCAGCAGCATATAGAGCTACAGGGAGGAGATGAGAGGAAAAAAGGTCTGAAGTGACACTGCAGTCACAAAAAGCTCTGATCAGAACTTCCTAGAAACCAAACACAACATAGGTGCCTTCTTCCTTTCCTTACCTGCCCCTCTCCACCTCCATGAGACATTGGTCTTACTAGGTGACCAACAGTACTGCATAATGAAAGAAAGAAGCATCTCAGCATCACATTTTGAGTCAAGACCACAGGCAGAAACACAGCCCTCCAAGCCACACACATGAAAGAGGCAAAAGAGTTCCTGTGCAAGTGACACAAGATGATGACGAAAGTCTGATTTGGCCTGAATAAATCAGTGACTCTATGAAATTCTGAGGGATGTAGGAAAAACAGAGTTCCTCATTCTCAAGCCTGCGCTTGAACCACAGGGGAGAAACTACAAAACGGAGGAGATGTTCACAGTGACAAATGGGGACAGAAAAACCCAAAGACAAGGCAGATTTGTCAAGGCAGTCGCTGACTGGTCCCCAATCCTATCAGAGATTTAATTTACTTCGCCCTCCCCTTCAATTTGTGTTCCCAAGGAACCAGCTATCACAGGGTGAGTACAAAGTGTCCTGGTTTCACCTGACACCAGATTCTCCCAGTTAACCAAAGCCCTCCAGGTTATGAAACAACCCAAAGCAGGTCACTACATAATTGACTCATGCAGCTGAGTTGATCATGGATGTATAGGGTGGGGGAGTGGAGGGGAAAGGAAAAAAAAAAAAACAAAAAAAACCCAAAGGAAGGGTAAACGTGAAGTGAGAAGCATAATGTAAGGAATCAGAAAGGTACTGAGCAGCCTCTGCCAGCTCATTAACCCTATCCCAGGCTAACACGGGGGGTCTGCTGGGTGCCAGCATAAAGCACTGCAGCAGAAGCAGAGGTAGGGTGCCCTGCATGACTGCAGGGACCCCAGAGTAACTGAAGGGGAGAGGCAGAGCTTGTTTTTCTTTCCAGAGGGAAGCAAGAGAGGGAAAAGGAAAAGTTTGACAATAATAATTTTCTACGTTTATGAAGAGCTGAGAAACTTTGTCTGCTCACCAGGCATTTCCCACTGAGCTGTCTCCCCACTGTGAGGTTTCTGTTTCATGCCTGACTGACTCTTCTCTTGATTTCTAGTAATTAGGAGCCTTCCAGCCTGCCCAGAAGAAAACCTCTGCTTGCAGCATCCTTCTTTTTAGGGACCAATTGAATGCTATTATCTCACTGATTCTTAAAAACCTGTGGCTGTACATTAGAGCCCCAGCTGGTGGGTCCACAGTACTTGGTTGTCTTATCTCCATACATTTCCCCTCCAAATTCAGCCCTTGCAAGGAAACAGAATAGATAATAAAATTCAGAGGGAAACAGATAAATCAGAGCACTTGATTCAAACACTAAGACATCACTCAAGAGAGAGGATTCCATTGTTGAGGGCAGGTGAAGTGATGAGTATCACTATAAGCACCCCCAGGAAGCCTCTGCCTTTAAAACAGTCTGTATTTTACCCACGTGTGTCCATGTGTGCATGTAATAAAAATAATTGCTACTTGTCATCATTAGAGATGAGCAAGGCAAAGCCTGTGCTTTTAATAAGCTGATATGGATTTCACGTTCTGCTTGCTGTCTGAGCAACAGCAATTGCTACTTCCTTTGGAGATTGATTTCGCCTGAGGCTTGGTCTTAAGAGGTTCTCTGATGAATTTTGGTTATTTGGGAAAAGGGACAAAGGACAGGCCTCCCGTGGAAGCGAAGATAAAAATGTCCGTGTGCACATCCCTTTTGCACTTCTTTTGGCTCTGTTTTCCTTGAGCCTTCAAAACAGCAACTTGAAAGGAGGAGGGAGCTAGAGGTAGAGAAGATGGGGTTACAAAAGCCACAAAGAAGACAATTCTCTCTCTACAGACCCTACTCTCCAAACAAGTCTATTCATGTGTACATGTTAGAAAAGAAGCAATGTTATAAGAGATGAGGTCATCTTTGGGGGACCAACCTGAGGTGCCCTGAACAGTGAATTCTGAAAATCTGAGTCCTGCCAGTCTCAAATGCTGAGCAGAGAGCAAGGCATCCAAAATTATAGGCCACTTGAAGTGCTCCCTCTTCTGCAATGCTGTCAAGTCTCTTTCCTCATGGTCATGGTGACCACCCCTAGGGCTTTTCTTGGGGCAGGACAGCGTCCAGAATGCTGATCCCATGGAAATTACCTAGAGCTGCAGAGCAGCACATGGGAAAGTTGCTATGAGGAAGAGCAGCCATAGGACTGTTCCTCCTCATACGAGGACATACCCTCAGTAGGGTCCAGAAATAATGGCGTTTTCAAGGTTTGGCATGTTGTCTGAATTTCCTCTCCTCCTCCACACCAACTCTCTCATATTACTGCTGGCTTCTAGCTTCCCATGCCATACTGAGTCACAAGTATTTTTATCTCCCCCCTTGAATACATGCAACAGAGGAAATTAATGAGTATGAGGAAGAGAAGAAGAAAGAGGAGAAAAGGGTGAGGGGTGGGAAAATCAAAGAGTTTAGATGACAGTTTGTGTATTGTTTTGTGTGAGTGAGAGAGTGTGAGCATGACTGGAAAAAGATGCAGAGCAAATATGTAAGAAAGGCAGACAGGTTATCCGTCATTCACCCTGTCTCCATTAATTTCTAGCGCTCTCATCTTTCTCTTCTCCTTTTCACTAAACTCTTCTCTTTCTCCCCTTCCCAAAAAGATTGATGCAACAGTTTTCTCTTCGTAGAGGAGGGGGTAAATAAAGGAAGGATGGGGGGGAAAATGCCCAAACTCTCATTTACCCACTGGAGCAAAGAAGTGAGGAAAAAAGCTCACCCCCTAGAACTAAAACAAATACTCCCACCTGTAAGCTGCAATGTCTCTATTCCAAACGTGATGTGCAAGTGTGAACTGTTTTCACTTGCCTCTACCTTTCCTCTTAGCTGCAAAAGCAGAAGGGAAAGGCCCCTGGCCAATGGTTTGACTCTTACCACATGACAAGGTGCGCTGGCTTTGATGATGGAATTGATAACAAAGGCACTACAGATGACAAACACTGCGGCAGCTCAAGCTTCTGCTATGATGAATAATCCCCTTGCAGAGTTTCAGCTCGTTTATTTTGCCAAATCCCGTTCGCAAGAACTGCTGTGCATTTGCTGACACTGCACATGCTGAAAACTGGAAGATACTGGAAGGCAACTGGAAGAACTGGCTGTGGGTGCTAGTGATTTTCTAAGTTCCTGATAGCACCTTCTTCTGGAAGCAGCTGGGATGGGGAAGAGCTGTGCTCCTGGATCTAAGGCAGAAGGAGACTATGAATGCAATAGTTATGTATAGCAGAGCTTTGATCACTTCCCTAGCAACACAGCTTTCATACTGTGGCATATGTGCTTCAACCATCTGGGACCAGAGCATCCTACAGCTGCTGTTTTTGCCTGCTCCCCACTGCAAGAGGCTATGAGTGGAGTAGCTGTGAGCTCCCCACTGGGGGGGGGGGGAAAGAGTGCCATGTTACATCCTGGATGCCATAAGAGACTTTTTTTTTTTTTTTAATAGTTCTGCTAGTAAGTGTACAATAATTAATCTGCATGTTTTTCAAACTAATACTGATGCAATGGCTTGTTTATGCAAAATAACTAAGTGTACAAAAATTAAATGCATCCCTAACCTACCTCTTTTCCTCTTGCTGACAGCTGGTATGGTTTAGGATTATCTCATCGGTACTTTGCAGTGGACATGACACCCATGTGATGTAATTAAGATAATATATTCAGTAATAATCTTGCACTTGCAGTTCAGCCAATGATAGCTTGCTTCTACTGCAAGGCAACTCACCTTATAAAAATAAAGCAGCCAACAAGAAGGTGATATTTCCAGGTACATTATTTAATTTGTACCACTGATCTGAAGTAACAGTGGAGCATCTTTTTAGTCTGAAGCAACTAAGTGAAGCTAGTGAAAACGCACACCCAGGCTGCTACAGAACTGTATCAGATGGACAACGGCCTGTAAGCTCTGATCTCAGCCTTTGTCCCCTGTTAAACAGGCTGTCCTCAGGTACTAGGAGCAGGGTAGCTACCCAGGTGAGCAACATGGGTTAAAGAAACACAGTCCAGAATCAGGCAAAGCTCCTATGTGAAAAGGACAGCTGCTGAGGTTTATAATGTGCTTAAGATTTTACTTGTGTTGCGTATATAAGGGCACTCTCGCTTAGGAAGGGTCATTGCACTGTTACTACTCAGTGAAGGAAGCAAGAAAGAGGAAAGTGTGGAAGTGGGAGGGGGAGCTAGGGGAGAGGAGAGGAGAAGATACTATCTTTCTTGCTTTCCAGACCCCAAGGGAACAAGCTTTCCTATAACAATGATGAAGTAAACAGGCATCCCTGAAGAAAACACGCATCCTTGAAACATTCATTTATATTTAATACTTGAGTGTTTACAGAAATAGAGGTGAAGGCCAGCATCCTGCAATGACTTTGTTATTTGCTTAGCGTTATACTCTGTGTAGTCTTCATGGAATCACATCCTCCCCACACATGCCTTCTGGCACCTGTCCCATGGGCAGAAGCAAATTTAATGACACCACAACAAGCGGAGAAAAGCAAGTCTACCACTTGAACAAGAACTGACTGTTTCAGATACAAAGACATTGCACACGTGTGCGTAATAGCACTGGCGTGTGCACACAGCTTTCAGTGCACTGGAAGAAAACCAGGCAGTGTTTTTGAAGGGCCTAGATCTCCTCAGAGAAAATGAATAAATAAATAATAAGAAAATATCCCTGTCAGTCAGAAATTAGTTCAGTGACACCCCTGAGGAAAAGGCATCTGTTTGATGATTATTTGGCCTAACTGTATCATGAAGGGAAAAAAAAAAAAAGTGCTGATGCCAGAAATAATGGCACAAACAAGCACGTAGGCACGCTGGAACATTAGCAAGGGTAAGAAGTTGCTGCTTTGTCTGGTGAAGGACAAGAATACTATCTAGATTAGGAAAGTAGATGTCAAGAACACCCCTTTGGAAAACACAACCACAACTCTCTTCATTACCATATCTACTTCAGGTGAAAGTACCGTTGTTTCAAAGGCTCATGATGAGGTCTCATGCTTTTATGATCCACTGTAGCCACTACTACTGCGCTCTTCCCAGCACGGCCCCGTCTGGGCACGCTGGCAGCTGCCTGCTCCCTGTAGGCGAGAACCTCAGCAACCTCTCCTGATCATTGCTGGGACACGGAGGGAGAATTATGTAACATTTCTACAGGCCAGGGTGCAGATAGCTCCATTGACTTCCATGGATTACTAGAACCAGGGAAGCAGCTTGTTCCCTCCACAGAAATCTGTGCTGTGGCATATTCCCTGTATGACTGCAGTCACCATATACCAACACATTGCCTGCAGGAAAGCCACATCCCGCCCCAGCAACTGCTGCGCACTCTCACTGACAGGAGCTGCCCCTGTGAGTCGATTCCAACTCTCAGCCCACATCAGAAAATACAAAGTCACGTAGCAAATGGCCAGCAGTCATTAGCTTAGACCAGGGGGAACACATGTCTCAAAGGGACTGCCTAGATCACTGCTGGCCTCTAGAGAAGAGCCCAAGGCTCCAAGGAGTATCTTTTCCTCACAGTCCATACCAGAAGCCCACACTTGAAAGTCAAACCTCCTGTCTAAGAGGCCATAATGAACAAAAATGGCCACATAGGAAAACATATGCAAGATTAGGGGAAATCACCTATGTCCCAGCACTGGTAGAAAACTCATTAATCAAGATGCTCAGGCTAGCCCATTATGTTTCAAACTGGTATTTTATTTCTTTGCATAAGCATGAAGGGAAACTGACTCCAAAACACCATTCACAGAATCCCTCATTTGCATCTTAAAAGGGGCAAGTCTGTCTGTTCTGCTTATTCTGTTCTTTAATTATCCTAATGAAAGCAAATGCGAATCCCCAAGGGTCTGGTCCCTTTCTGACTGACTGCTTTTAAACTCGGAGACAAGGGAGACAAGTGGCCATCAAAACCCTTAGTTTTTAACTTGCACATCTGGGGAATATTCCCCTGGCACCTCATGCAACGTGGACAATATATTGTAGCAAGAAGACAAGCTAAGCAAGAGCTCTAGTCTTCTGCCATGTGGAAAGCACATGAAAAACCAGCTTAGGCTCCAGAAAAATTGAGAGGCCACTGGCTTCAGGCAGTACAGTCCTCTTCAGATGTGCAATATATTGCAGGAAGACCTTCCTTGCATCCAAACAGATAGCTAGTATTTTGATATATTTAAGAGCTCCCATTCAGCATCAGTTTAAATTAAAGACTTCATGCAAAGTGAGAGCAATAGCTTTGCTTTCATGTAGCTGTTTGTGAGGGGCACTGGTTAAGTCAAGAAGCCAGGACTCAAGAGAGCTGTGTCCTTTTCCAAGTTCTGCAACTGATTTGCTACTTCCTTTGAACTCACTGCCACCTCTCAGACAGAGTATTAGGAGACAAACTTTCCTCCTACGAAGAATCTGTATGACACCTAGCAGAAAGAGGCCTCTAGCTGTTACTGTAATATAAATAATAAATGAGTGAAATAATAAATAGAAATAAGGCATTCTGTTGCAAACAAAGCCAACATATTAGTGAATGTGTTCAGTTTTTTAAAGCATATCCAAACACTAGCCTAAGCTCCAATACTAACACACAGTGCCTCTTTTAAAGCTCCAGAGAATGCAACAGAAGTCCATGGGCAACTCTATTCAACCCTGAACCCTTCCAAGGGCTCATATTGATAAGCAACTTGAATCGTTCATGTAACGGTACAGTATCATCCTTAATTGCTTCAAATTCCATTTCTGCTGCTTAGACCTAGGATGTCTCAGCCTGCTCTCAGCATCACCCATAAAAACTCAGTGGGTTTTATTACAGCTGTGGTGAATTCAAGCCAGCAGAATTTGCCTCATGCTGCTCTGAACAAGGGCACCACGAGCATCCGTGAAGCAGATGGTCTAGTTATTAACCGCTCTGTCCAGAGCCCAGCTTGTATTAGTATCTGAGAGAAGGAATGTGGTTCACTAGATGGAACAGCACTGCAAGACTCTGCATGCCTGGGTTCTCCTACCAGGTACCCACTGAACTGATGCAGGAATATGAACAACCTGCTTTATTTCCTCATGCCCCCATTTTCTGCTATTTCACTCAGACAACCTCTCGCTGCATGTGAACAACACACAGCGTAACAGGAATCTCACCTCGGTGGAACGCTCTGGGTGCTGTTGTGATACATAATCACAGCCGAAAAAAGCACCTCCGTTCTGTTTGAGGCAATGGGATATAAGGTAACCTGCCTGAACCTTTGTGTACACGCTGCTGTCCCACATGATAACACAGAAATGTCCAATATTCTGACAACACCAATGAAAACACATTTTACCAGTGGCTGGATGAAAAAAAAGCATGAAAAATTCCTGTATCTATCCCCTTGCCCCCTCCACCAGGGTTGTGTTGAGTCAGGATAAACCAGCAGCCATTCAAAGAAGCAACTTGAATTTCGCTTGCTGGAAAAGAGGGGACGAGAAGAATGATTTCTCAAGTGTAAGTAAGCCAAGGATGAGACTGAGGGAAGAAGACCAATAGGATTTATTTGTAGTGACAAGTGACAAGTGATCACCATAAAGATATTCTTGGAACAGAATCCTGCTAATCTCTGCTATAATTCTAGTCCCAAATGGTTTGGCTCTGGCAGCGCTCTTAGAGATGATATATGTAAAAGCACTGGGGATTGTCAAGAAAGGAGTTTTGCCCTGACAGTTACATTTTGGGCTCATTGGGTTTGTTTGTGCTTCCCCTCCCCCCCCCACTCTCCCCCCCCCCCTTTTTTTTTTTAAAGCTAAGGTCAGCTGCAATTAGTATTTAGGAAAGAAAATGTTTATAACCTCTTGCTTTTATCATCATTAATAATGCAACAAATGTATTGAACGTGGGCAGACTTTTCAGCAATCCGTACTGCGCTCCCCCTCTGGCTCAGAACATATGCACCTCTTGAGAGAAAATCTATTTCATTAGAGACCTGATAAAATGCCTAGAAATGACAACATAAATAAGCATTTAAGTGCTGCTCCCTCTTTCACTCTGAAGTCTTTTCCAGCTGAGAGAAGTGAGAAAGAAGCTGTAGTGGGATGGAGGGAGAGAGAGTTGATGAATATTTGATCACAATTATCTTAAATAAATGCTTCTCCCAGACATACCCTCTTGATGTACCGACTGCACCGTTAGCCTCACGTCTCTCACACCATCTTAAAGGCAAGTCTACGGCCAAAGTATTTTGAGTTGACAACAACAAATCAAACTGAACGCTCCCTTTCCTTTTGCTTCTCCTTTCTCCAGTGTGTTTTTCACATCACTGCCATTTCTTTTCCCTCTTTCCACCGCTCCCTCCCCAAAACGCTTTAATACATAAACTAGAGTCCCTTCTCCAGAGCTACCATCTGCTATGAAGGTGGTTTGAAATGCAGGTTATGGCAGTGGTCAGAGCACTTAATCTGGCATGGCTGTGCTGAGCTTCTTTACAGGAGTCTCTCAGAAGGAGATGCCAAGGTTGGAGGTGGAGAAGGAAGCAAGCAGCAAACCAACAGCTTAAGGTCCTTACCTCAGACCTCCACAGTCCCTCTGTGCCTCAACTCTGCCCGGTGATGGCTCACAGAGTACATTCAAATGTCAAGCAAAACTGGGCACCAACACAAACTGCATTTATTTCTGCTGTTTGTTCACAAAGCCCTTCCTTCTGGATCAGCAGAACCAATCGAGAAAAGAAAGTAAGTGACTTTGCCCTGGGCTGAGATTCCTTCCACCTGCTGAAGCACTGATCAAGGAGGCAATAGGAAACGAGCCCTCAGATGAAAACAGAAACAAGACGACCCTCCCCACAAGAATGACAAACAAACCCCTCACATGTACCTGTGCAGGGATAGCAAATCCCTGTAACACTCATCCGTGGACTGCCTCTCCCCCCCTTCCCAGGCACCACACTAGCCAAACATAGACTTCACACATTTACCCTTGCTGTGTCTCAGTGAAGCAGGGCACCGCTGTTAACTGCAACATACAAGCCAGGCAAAATAACAGAATCATGAAGACCAAATGCAAAATTCATCAAGGGACTTTGCATTTTTCTAGCGACTAAGTAGCAGTAAAAGACTCACAAAGGGTACAACTAACTTGACAACCCAAAGGAGCTTTCTTGAGAAGCCCATACTTTTTTTTTTTTTAAAGCTAAAGAATATTAGTTTTTCAAATGCCTCTCTGCATATGCACAAGTTGGCTGCCCAGATCCCTATGGATCTTGTTTCATTAAGCAACCACCGAATTTCTTGTTACATCTCCCACTTGACTAAAATCACACATGAAATCTATCTAAAGCAAAGAACCTAATACAGACTTTTAAATCCTAAACTGAACATCACATA
The DNA here is from genome assembly GCF_018139145.2 of Gymnogyps californianus. Lineage (NCBI taxonomy): Eukaryota > Metazoa > Chordata > Aves > Accipitriformes > Cathartidae > Gymnogyps > Gymnogyps californianus. The sequence continues at coordinate 127,902,427 of NC_059471.1, forward strand.
GTTTGGGGCACTTATCCTTTATCACAGATGACTCGCACTGTAGCCACACAGACACAATACCAGTTTTCTAAGTTGAAGAATTCAAGCAAAGGAAGGAACAACAGCATCTAAAAAGAGCTGAGGCCAAGAAATAAAGGTTTTGTGCAAGTGATATCTTCGGAGAAGGGAGTCCATGTTGTATGTCAAGGCCATGCCACTCCGTAAATCTGTTTGAAGGTGGTTGGTTTGGCTGGAATATTCAGCTCTTAATAGTGGCAACCCTGTGAGGAACAGCAGGTTAGCGAGGTCAGCTAGAAGGTTACTGAGGTCTACCTGGCAAAGCTGCATTGTGGAAATTAATCAGAGGGGTCATGATGGTATTACAGAGGATATTCAGAGGCAGTAGCAAAATTTATGGGTTTTTCATATCAGTAAGACAGACAAGCCTCCTAGTTAACAGCAGGCTGTGCAAAGGCCTCTGCTATTATGCAGCACAGAGGGTCACAGTCCATAGCAGAAAGCTGTCAGGACATGCCAGGTAGAAACCCATCCAGAACAAGAACTGTAAGAGCAGGTTCAGATGGAGGTATTCAAATCCAAAAAGCATTCCATTTGAAATGCTGATGTTAGCCCAGCTCCCCTTGAAGCACAGAAACAAACAAGGAAGCAAGAACTCCATAATACTATTGACTAACTTGTCCTCTGAACTCCCAGCTCTCATCTCTACCCCATTCTCAGACAGGCTTCTACCAAATTTGGCCCTGACTACATCCTCTTCAAAGGATGTGAAGAAGTTTCAGTAAAGTTTAAATTAAACATTTGAAGGATGTTAAGAAAGTTATGCCCCTGTGCATGATACCACAAGCTCTTCTTTGGGAAGTATCCCTATAGGAGTAATTGGCACTCATTTATGGAAGGCAAGACCTCTGTCTTCCTCTTTTACCAGCATACTCAGATGCAATAGCTTCATACTGCCACCTAACTATTTAATCTAAAGAGAAAGAAGGGAGTGGGAAAAGTTTGGAAGGAATTGCAGCAACTAGTGGTGGGGACTAGAACAGCTCCACAGCCCAGCCTGAATCGAGGTTGGCAAGACAGAGGCTCCAGCACAAGTCAGAGGAAGCAACGCTGCAGAACATGGCATATGAACAGCTGCAAGAGGGAGCAGGCTTTGACTGACACAGCCCTAGCACAGGCTGGGGTAAGATGGACAGAAAGAGGTGATGTGATGCCTTCCAGTGACTAGGCAGAAGAGCTATGTTTCTAAAAAGTGTGCGTACTTCACCTTCTATTCTGCTTTTCTTCTACAGGCAGGCCTTTGCCTGGGACTCATACCTATCATCCTAGCAGAGTTTCCTGGCCTGATCCTACCTCCCTTTGTAGTGTCTTTCCATTTGCTTAGCAACACAAGGGTTTACTGGTCCTAAAGCACAGGGACAAATCCTGGAAGGAACTGGGGGGGGGGGGGGGGGGAAAGACTGGTGTAAATCAAATTGGACCATGGATCATATCTGGCCTGTGGTGAGCAAAAGAGAACAATTTTTTTCTTCCTGTAATTCTGGAAAACGTTAGTGATTTCTTTGTAGGATATAAATTAACTTTTTACTTTTTCTTTTCTTCCCCAAACAACCCCAACTGTGCTTGTTTTGGAAGTAGTGCCACTAAACTCCTACGCTGTTCACCTCCCCATCAAGAAAATCACTTAGAACCAAAGGTGTCTGTGGTGAAACTCCAGCCATGTCAATGGATGAAACAGTCCAGATGAACTTGGCTCATTATGTCTGCTCTAAAAGAGAGCGACAGAGAGGAGAAAAGACAAGAAAAAAACAAACCAAAAAAACCCCCTGGCACAAACAGCTTGATCCTAGGGGTCAGAGCTGCACATTAACATTTCCACCTTAGTAAAAGCCATAATCAAATCCTCAGTATTTAACGCCTAGTTTCCACTTGGCATGAAAGAAGAAAAAAAAAAAGAAAGGGGAAGGTGAAAAAGGAAAAGCAAAAAGAAACAATATTTTCTTCATATATTCAGGAAATCTTTTCTCCAGCAGATTCATGGGTTTTTTTTTTCCTCTCTTCCCTGTAAGATGGGATTAAGTAGTGCTGCAGCATCTACTGTCAGCTTGAATTCCCTGCCTCCCAGAATGGGTACTCGTAATTAAAAGCTTAGCTCACCTTATCCCTCCAGTTTCCCAGGCGAAAAGTCAAAGCCTGCATTTAATTGCATATATATGTGTGTGTATTTAAAGCCAAAGCTCTGAAGAGAGATGAGATTTGGGAGAGGGGAGGGGAACAGGCACAGAGGTGTTTGACACAGTCTCAAACAGGGAAAAACGGGAAATGGGAAGAGAAGGAGAGCAAAAAAATGAAAGCTCAATTCCTCCTTCTCTCTCCCTTCAGTCCCCCACTTTCCTACCTCCCCCATTTTTTTTTTCCTGTAGGATACAAGCTGTCATATTACTCCTGACTTGCTCCATTACATCTCTTTGGTTCCCCAGTGGGAAGAAGTGAGGACAGAAAGGTTTGTCCTATGCTTGTGTAGGCTATGTTTTTTATGACATGGTTTAGTCCATTTGCTAGGGCTTAGCTGTGGGAAAGACTGAGTCAACTTTTGCTCATGCACAGCACAGGAAGTATGGACTGCTACCAACACACATCAAGTTTTTCCCTAGCTGTTCTGCTTGCATAGTGTTGTCAGTCCCAGGCCCTCCTGCTTTGGCTTTAAGGTGAAGGCGATGAGTCACCAGTGCTAGGAGGGACCTGCAGGCATCTCCACTGGGCCAGGTGCTGTACTAGCAGCAAATGCCAGACAACACCCATCAGAAACGTTTCAGAAAAGGGTACAATGGAATTGGTAAACTCTCCAGAAAATAAAGGCATCTTCTCCAAAGTAGATGTGGGTACTGGGCTAAAATCCTTAGAATACAACTAGGAAGTAACACATTTCAGCTCCTAAGCAAATAGATTTGATTCAGAGGTTACCACTGCGCATCATATTTCCAGCACTTTGGACCCTCTGTGCGCAATGCTCATCTTCAAAGAATAAAGACAGCTGTTGAGGATACTTTTGCATTCCTTCAAAGCCATCTGCCTTCCACCAGACCACGAGGCAACTTCTGCCCTCAGCAAGGACGGACACATTCCTAAAGATTTTGCCAAGCAGGCCATACACAGAATTTTACAGAGTAATAATAATGTGACTGCAAGAGGTAATTGAACTTGGAAAATAATTTGCACAAAGGAATTTTGTAAGAGGGTTGGCTGGGTTGTTTCAGCACAGGGTTTACATACTTGATCCAAGCTCCCAAGCCCCAAAGGAGAAAGACATGTTTTGCCAAAGCAATACTTCCTCCAACCTTTCCAGCCAGCACCAGGAGGAAAAAGTCTTATTTCTGTAATGCTACCAACCCAGTGCTCCACTGAGAAGTCTAATCTGATCTACCACTATTAATGCCTTCCAAGTAATTCAACCATAACAACAGCACGTACTTTTATGACGCACCCCATAGAAGCATCAGTATAAGAGACAATACACCTCATATCCTTGAGACACCTCAATATGGCATCTTTCACCATTTGATAGCAAAGGACACCAAGTTTGTACAGATCTGTGTTGCCAGGAGGCTCCTTGGATCTCCAACAAGCACTGTGGCCATGCCTCACACCATGGCTTTAATAAACCTGGAGCGGTTTCAGGTCCACAGTTAGTGCCTGCTCCCCCACAGGTACAGCTTGGTGTTAGGCCAGGAACAAAGGCCAGGTTTCTAGGCAGAGCTACCTGCCTTAGAGCACCCTCCAGCATGGTCCAGGCTATGTAATCCCTCACCTATGGTTACACTCCTGAGAAGGTTTCTTCCTCTCCCTGAGGATACCTTGCCCCTTTTTATCATCCCAGTACACCTGGCCTGTCAGCTTACCACATGCTGTGTCCTCTTCTGCAGAGCATAACCACCTCGGCCTGGAAAACCTTCATGTCCTCTATACATTGCAATCCATCGGTAACAAGCTGCTCCTCGGTCAGCACAGATCTGTCCTCATAGGGTTTCTGAATCTAATTGTCTCCTTCCTAGGTTTCTGCTGAGGAGGAGAGTCTTGAAATAGTAACTAGCCTCCCCAACAACTGCTTTACTCTCCCTGGTGGCAGCCCTTCATCCCAGCTGTAACTGGTTACTTGCTTAGTGCAGCTACAGAAGATCTTCCTTCCATTAACCCCTGCTTCCACCCACTTTTTTTTTTTTTTTTTTAGAGCTTATGACATCACTAACCTCAGAGCTTCCTTCTTTCATCTTCAGTTGCCGGCACCCTAAGAGAGCATCAGTAGCTGGGGACTAAGCCCCCCAAAAATGCAGAGCAGCTCTAAGTTCCTCCCTGAAGCCACTGGCAGGAGACACGAGTGTGCAGCACACACCAGGGTTTGCTGCTCTATCTCTGTGCTCACTTCAGTTGCTCAGAGGAGGCTGGGTTTCCTTGCACAGCTGTTGTGAATTTGTAAGTGTGCATGCACTAACAAGACACCTTGACGAAATGGACCATAACCTAACTGAGCCAGCTTTAAGAGGTTTCATCCCTTTCCTCATCCACCTTCCTCACTATTTCCATGTGACATAGTGCAGGGAAATGAAATACTAAGGAAAGTGGGGATCCAGGCAAAAGCCTTCTAAGCCCTGAGTTTGTAGCTGTCCTGGGTGCCTACGTCTCTGCTGTGAGGTTTAGTATGCACGTTAATAGGCATCTACTCAGCCCAGCACAGTTTCTTGCTTGACTTGGAAGCAATGAATTTTGAAGCATCTCTATGCAGCTGCGGGCAGGAGGAGTAGAGGGGGAAACAAAAGAGCAGGACTGAAACATTCAAAGTTAATTGCAGGGAAACTGCAAAGACTGATTATAGTAGGTAAGGAACTATACTGTTTATAATAAACAATATCAGCATATTTACTATATGTGATACTCTTGTCATTAAGACTGCTCTCCACATAGTTACTACTATATTTATAGTATTGGCTCATCTCTCTTTACATACAGCCTGATAGAACTATTAACATAACCATTGTATTATCACTATGTAATCACTATTAATTATTACTGCAGAACATCCTATAGGAGTACAGACATGCTATTTAATAGGTAAGCAACCAGGTAGACAGCTACTGCTGCCAATATCTTACCAAGTCTGACTGCTTCATGGATTCCACCTCCTTCTGACCACTTGCTGGAAGTCTCTCACCACTCTCATTCCTCACACGGCAACAGCAGTCCAGAAGAAGGCCTGGAGGCTGTACTATAAATATATGCACAGCACAGGCAGCCACAACCCCCTGACTACTCAAGAGCACTCCAGCCTCTGCTGCACCTTTCATATCTTATGCAACATGCAGAGACAAAGTGACAGACAGACAAACCAAAATGTAATTGCATTGTGTCCAGGCAGAAAAGCCCCAGCTGGAGGTGCTCCCCCCCCAGCTCATTAGGGTGGGAGCAGGTGCTAGATCAGTTAATGTGACTCAGCTGACAGGTGGTTGCTGCTGCGGCCACGGCAATCGGCCTCTCCCCGCTGCCCCCCGGCCCAGCAAAACTCCACTGCACGCGTGCTGCCCAGCAGAGAGCACAGGCTGAAGAGGCAGCTGGAAAACAGGACACACTTTGGTATTTAAAATCAAGCAGAGGTCTAAGGAAGTGTAGGGAAAGCAAGGCTAATTGCCTTGCTATTGCTCTGGAAGCCACTACTTCCTGTGCTACTGTGATACACTCAGCTGCATCTCCTGTCCCTCAGACTGCCAAAATGTCGGCTTCCTCTCAGATCATTCCTTACCTCTTCTGTGTTGTAAACAGGGTGATTCATTTAATTTAGAAACTGTTTTTCCTCCTTTGCAATTAAACATCTTCATTGGAATAGTTTTTACAATGATTATGCCCGTTCTCTTCAGCAAACTAATTTCATCACAGAGTGCAGAAAGGCAGAAGCCTTTAGGGAGTTGGTAGGTCTGAAAGGAAGAACAAGGCCACTACGATGCAGCCTGGTCTCTGGAGTTTGGGGGCCACTTCTGCCTGTGCAGAGACTGAGAGACTGCAGGGAAGACAGGGGAGGTAATGAACCTCCCAAGGAAAGGCTTTCAGATTGAAGTCCCTCGGGATAAAGACAGCTCTGCAACAGAGCCAGCATCCAAGCCCTTCTTTTTTGTCCTGACAGCTGGGAGACATGCCTGGCCGCTCATTATTGCTCACTTCCGTGCAGTGCAACTTCTCCCCACTTTCTCCGACACGCAAAGCATACACAATATAGCCATTAGCATTCTCTTTCCTCACCCTGAAATCCCATCATAGCACATCTATGCCGCTTCATCCATCCTTTGGTTCTGAAGTGTTCACTGGATTTAGTTACAATTTCTTCTTCCCACTTTCAAAAACCTACAGTAATTTCAGCCTGTCTGTCCTTTTCACCTGCTTGACCTCACCTCCGAGGAGCTCAGCCTCCTCCTTTCCTCTCAACCACACTTGAGATTTCCCGACGCTTCCCGTTCAGTCATGTCCCACTGCCTCTTTCCCTGCCTCCTCTGGTGTGTGGGCTCAACTTCTAAGTCTACAGTGCCAGAGCCACCCTCTTGTTCGTATACAGCTTAAATATACTGAAAGACCAGCATGTTAAAAAAAAACCAACCTGGAACACTGTGATACTTGAACACCAAACACCCAGTGACACACTGTAACCCTTTAAAAATCTCCCCTCTGCACTACGAAAATGGAGCTACCAACCCTTGGTCACCGTCCTGGTCCTCCCACAGTGCTCCCCAAGCCCAAGGCCTTTCAAGTTTGTGATTGTGACTTCCGTGCTTATGTACAACCGAGCGCATTACCTGTACATAAAGAGGAATACCAAATGATGCGCTGCTGCTTGAACTGAGGGAAGCCGTGGCAGGCAAATGGACAGCAAGACTTTCTAAGCTAAGGATGTGAGTCATCACAATCACCAGAAGCATAAAAGCCAAGCTCCCTAACTCAACACTTAAGCTAGCTTTTGTAATGTCTTCCCATGGGAAAGGGCTCATCATGATCCTTTAAGAGATCTAAGGAAGCCTTTACTCCATCACTCATCCTTTCTGACAACCGAAAGCACTCCCTCCAGCTGATGGTTGCAATACAGACCTGCTCCCCATGATAAGCCTTGGGTTCCCCTGCCCCGCCACACCTGAGGATGTGTGCAGTGCAAGGTGGAGCTGGGAAACCAGGGCTACCTGCCCCTTGAAATGCTCCCACATCAAACAGCCATGAACACAGAGAACATCAAGACTTCTCTGTTTTTAAAGGAGTTTAGATGTCCAATATAAATTCTCTTTGATAAAAGAATAAAGTGCTTCAATCCCAGTGGCATGTAGCAGAGGGGCCCCCAAGGCCTTCATAGCAGGCGACACCCTACACCTCTCCTCCCACAGCCAGCCCCAGCACGGTGCTGTCCTCTGCCAAGCAGCCAGGCTCCAACAGTGGAAAAATGGGTAGCTTTTCTCTATTCGCCTTCCCCAGGTGAAATCAGGTCCCCTGAGGTAGGTTGCCCCTGCTCCTGTTCATATGGGGAGGGTGGCGGTGGGGATGGCAGCTCCCAGGATGGTCCCTCTGCTGCCATGGTGACAGCCGGAGAAATGAAAGGGCTGTACATCCCTCTGAAGTGACAGTCCTGCGTTTGTAGCAAGGGGAGAGCGGCTGCTCTGCCATATGCCGTGGGGAACTGGCATCGTCGCCTTCAGTTTTCGTGACCCTTTCAGGTTTTTTCATGTTAGTTTAATTAAACATTTTTTCATGTTTAATTGATCACGTTCCAGGTCTGAGGAAGCTTGGAAACCTCCCTTGCTCATAACACTGTGATCTGAGCTTCTCCCCAGCAAAATCCCAGCCTCCATGCTTGGTTGTTTTTAGGCTGGCAGGCCCCAGTAGTGGCGAGGCCCCAGAGTGCTGGGTCCTGTGCAAGCACCTGGGGGAAAAGACTCTCATAGTTACTCAGAGACTCCCATCCAAACATACAAGACAGCAAAAGAGTATGAAGAGAGACAACTCACTAAAAAGCCAGATAGCAGAGTCAAGAGCAGGAACAGCCTGTAGCCACCTAGGAAGATAGGGTGCTCCTTCATAAAAAACATCTTTTTTTAACCTCTGTTATGGAATTACTTTGTGAGCAACCCAACAGGGATCCTTCCTGGTGTCCCTCTCTACTAGGTGATGGCACAGAGGCATCATGTCCCCCCGTATGAGGACTGCTGTCTACCCTCCAGCCCAACAGTGATCATCCCACCATCTCACTGTTCGACAGCTCTGCTTGGATCTATGTGAGCCCTAGAGGACCCCACCTTCCCAACTGCCTGCATTAAAGAAAGTGAAGGGCCTGATGTTTGCGCTGGGGATGCAAACTTGAGAATGATTCATTTGCCTTTCTTACAGGAAGTCATCAAACCCTGAACAGGATGCTCCAAAGAGAAATCCTCTGAGCAGCATATCAGGAAGGGAAAGAACTATCCGAGTGTACACTCTCCTTTTCTAGGTAAGAAACTAGTAAGAACAGTGGGGTCAGGAGCTGCTTTGAAAAGGCACTTTCACTCCATGGTTCCTTAACAATGAAAGGGTATATCCTGGAAGGCCTCATGCCACACATGCTATTCACTCAGGAAGAATAACTCCTGGCATTCACTCTGCATTCATAGAGCTGCAGGAGCCACAGGCTGGGATAGAGCTCTTGAAGGAGAGCTGGGAAGGGAGCAAGAGTGTAACAGAGATAACTGACAGTGCTATTTTACTGTCTCATTTTGCATAACTCTTGTTTCCAATAGTGCAGCCCACTGTTTTAATTTTCACTTTATCAGAATAAACTAGATTTGTTCTCACTCCCAAACCTTGTCTGGGAATAAATGTGCCACTTACACAAGTCATCAAAAACAAAGTGCTCTATGAGAGCAGTGGATAACAATTAGTGGATAAACACTGAAGAAGACTACAGAGATTGGTCTGGCAAATGCCTGCTACATCTCTGAGACAGAAGACATTACAGGGGTCCCTACTGTTAGGATGCATGTTATCACTGAGCCTCATGGTTTTTTTGAGAAGTGTCAACTCCAGACACCAAGGCACAGGGTATCGCCCTCACTTATATATCAAGGAAGCAAGGGGTGGCTAAAAGGCAGAATCACGCAGAAATAAGAAAGCCAAAGGCAACTTCATAATGATACAGCTTAAACTGCAGAGGGATATGCTCTGGGCTTTGTTTGGCACCACCACAGAAAGCAGGCTAGTGTCTATCTCTGAGCAAAATACTACCAGCACAAATCAGGTCACAGGCCTGGCAGAAACCCTCCTCCCCTGCTCCATGTGCACCTTCGCTGGATTCTCAGCAACATTTTGTTGCTGCTGTTGTTGGAGAACCCAGCCTTAGTCACTACGAAAGGTAAATTAAAAAGGACCACAGACTGCCTTGGATCCATGCAGCAATACCAGTTTGTATTATTACGTGGTGTCTTCCAGTACAAACCATATTAATGATTAAACATAGCTAAATTTATTCATGGTGTTATAGCTTCACTCAACCACTTCCTTACAGGTTACCAGTTGGGGGAAAAATTCAAACCACCGTTCCACGATTGGATCCACCTCTTGAGGAGAACTTGTACTGACTTTCCCTGTGATGCAGAGTTTCTTCTTTCTGCCGTGTGTCCTCGACTTTTGTCCTACTTTGCTTTTTCTGTTGAGTTCTTGATTTTATCAATTTGTAGTTTTTCTTTCCCTTTTTCTACTTCCTCACTATGCCAGGTATTCCAGCAGGAAAGTCATGATGTACCCTTTCATTTGTGACACGGATTCTGCAGCCAGCTGGATGGGGGGGATGATGGACTGACTGGAAGAATAAGAGGTTATCATGCTTCCTAACTATCCAGAGACTCTCTTCTTTCTCCCAGTAGCCTGTACACCTTCCACAGTAGGGTCTTTACACAGAGATAGAGAAATCCCCACTATATAGTGCATTGGACCTGTTTCTTGCCTTCTGCCGCAGCGGTCCCCAATGGCTGAAGCAGGTTTCACTCATTAGTCACAAGCATGTTATAAGTGAACAGAAAAGCCCTTGGTGAATAAGCTCATCTGGATTCACACTGGCTCTGCAACATGCCACCTCGTGTGCCTCTGGAACTGAGGCTCGGATAGGCAGCCAAGGCTGCCCTGGTGTTGGCAGAGTGGCAAGGAGGTAGCGGCAGCCACGAGGCGAGGAAAGTTGGGAGAAGAGGAAATGAACCCACTGAGATGCAGCCCTTTTGATCTTGACACGCTGGCTCCTGGGAGATGTCTGGCTTTCAGCAGGAGCTTGGACTGGAGACTAGAGGCCCAACGAGCAGTCCCCTCCAACCAGCGCTTCTGTGATTCTACATGCAGCCGTCAAACCAGCTCTTTCATGTCAGTGCCCAGGCAGTTGGCTAAACTGGATTGCACAGATGGTCTGGATCTCCACTACCAGGAGTTACCAACCCCATTACCAATACCAAAAGTGCGATTGCAGCAAGCTACCTTCAACCTGGTTGTCCTGTTTGCCAATAGCTCTAAAGCTGCAAGGTCATAAGTTTTACTTGCTGAAGGCACACAGCTCTGGATAGATGCATGCGGCCAACACAGAAGCCTAGGCTGCTGCAGTTTCTTTCCTCTTAGTACTTGAGATAGCTACAGCAATGATCGCATGGACACGTGGTCATATCATAGTAACACTTCCAGATCAGAGCCAAGATGAGTTAGTGGTCTTTTCTGACTTTAACATCTACTAGCACATGGATCCAGATGACAAATTTCCCAAACTTAAGGGTATTTTGAGGACATGTTTCGGTCTAGGTCCTCATGTATTTGAAACCAGCAAAGTGCTACTGTTTTCTTTTTCTTTTTGAAAGAGAACATCCCATTCTGCTCCCATTGGGTAAGAAGCTGCTCTTCTGTACCATTTCCTATCTAGGGCTGACTAATGGAAGCCATGAGGGTTGAGATGCTGCAATTTGCAGTCTGCTAGCAATCAGAACATTTCTCAAGGGCCTGGAGACATCAGCAGTTTCTGGAATCAGTGCCTGGGGTTAAGTGCACATTTGTGGGCGAAGTCTGCTTTTATCTTTGGATTCTAGTCCAGTCTTTTTCCTGGACATCTGTGCCTGTGACATGGGGTGCTGGAGGGAGGAGGAATGCACATTCTCAGCCTGTCCTTTTAATTTAAATAATATCTTTTGCATATTTCATAGAATTATAGAATGGTTTGGGTTGGAAGGGACCTTAAAGATCATCTAGTTCCAACCCCCCCTGCCACGGGCGCTAGACCAGGTTGCTCAAAGCCCCATCTAACCTGGCCTTGAACACTTCCAGGGATGGGACATCCACAACCTCTCTGGGCAACCTGTTCCAGTGCCTCACCACCCTCGTAGTGAAGAATTTCTTCCTTACATCTAATCTAAATCTACCTTCTTTCAGTTTAAAGCCATTACCCCTTATCCTATCACTACATGCCCTTGTAAAAAGTCCCTCTCCAGCTTTCTTATAAGTCCCCTTTAAGTATTGAGAGGCCGCTACAAGGTCTCCCCAGAGCCTTGTCTTCTCCAGGCTGAACAACCCCAACTCTCTCAGCCTTTCTCCATAGGAGAGGTGCTCCAGCCCTCTGATCATCTTCATGGCCCTCCTCTGGACTCGCTCCAACAGGTCTATGTCCTTCTTATGTTGGAGGCCCCAGAGCTGAATGCAGTAGTCCAGGTGGGGTCTCATGAGAGTGGAGTAGAGGGGGAGAATCACCTCCCTCGACCTGCTGGTCACGCTTCTTTTGATACAGCCCAGAATATGGTTGGCTTTCTGGGCTGCAAACGCACATTGCCAGGTCACGTTGAGCTTCTTGTCAACCAGCACCCCCAAGTCCTTCTCCTCAGGGCTGCTCTCAATCCATTCTCCGCTCAGCCTGCATTTGTGCTTGGGATTGCCCTGACCCATTTGCAGGACCTTGCACTTGGCCTTGTTGAACTTCATGAGGTTCAAACGGGCCCACCTCTCAAGCCTGTTCAAAGTCACCCTGGATGGTATCCCTTCCCTTCAGCATGTGAACAGCACCGTGTAGCTTGGTGTCATCAGCAAACTTCCTTGATATTTACCCATCTTAACAGGGAAAAGCTTCTTCTTTGCACCTAATCATCAGCAAACAGCAGCCACTGTGGCTTTTATCAATAAGCCAATTTTTAGTTTAGTCTGTATAAATAAATAAATAAATATATACAGCAAGAGAGACACAGAGAGAAGTGACACAGACGGTATCATTTTCAAAGAGATTTTTTTAAACACATTAAAGAGCTTTTCTTCACTTTTTTCTTTTTTAATTTAGTGACAGTCTAGGAAGGAGGAGATGAAGATAAAGAAAAAAATAAAAAGATTTAATGAGGATGAGAGAGAGAGACTTAAAGGATGTTTCCTAATCTGAACGAGCAGTTAAGGAGAATCAGGATGGAGGGAAAGGACAAATCTGAGAGATTATTATTGGGGATGGGTTGGAGCAGTAAGGGTAAGAGAAGAACAAATGCAAGCCTACATTCAGAAATTCAGCCAAACCTGAAAAAAACCTGCTACCTTCTGCTATCTCATCTCAGGGCAGGCCAGTGTGCCTTCCCGGACCTGGGGGCACCCGGTGTGGAATGCCAAGATACCACCAGAAAGACAGCTGCTCTCATCTTCCTTGAAAACAATCTTCCTTAAAGCAGGAAGCAGTGGAAATCTCCTGAGAAAGACTGTTCGCTTGGTGCCTGTAAGCAAATCTGGAGTTTCTGATAAAGCCATTCAATTGAATCCCTAGCTGTATAGCCCAAATTTCATGCTGCTGGCCTCAAGTCGGGAAAACTTGCTGCTACTTGCGGAAAGGAGAATTGTTCTGCAGTCAAAGCAACTGATGAAGATTCCCTCTCTCTGGCTCTAGTTTGCTGCGTGATGCTGGACATACCACTTTGTCTTTCCGTGTCTGAATTTTCCTCCCTCTAAAATACAAAGCATTTATAAAGCATTCACATTTAATCCAGTTACCTTTATTAAAAGGGGTCAGAATTTTTAATCTCTTTCAGAGGCCTTCTGCTCCTAATGGGAACTCCCCTCTCCACCTCCAGCTGAAACAGGTAGAAGCTAATTTCCTGCAGCAGGAAAAAATGACTTCTATCCCTGCAGTGGCTGAGCAATTCCAATAGCTGCACGTGCTTCATAAAGACCAGTGCTGGCTGACACAGATTTGTGACAAGACTTCTCAGCCTCATGGGGGACATGGTGACCCTTAATTCACTCCCATTTGCAAAGTACATTGAGATCCTTAGATGGAAGGGGTTATAAAATATCAAGTATTATTTGCTACCACTCAATCCCTCCCTGCTCCTTCCCTCCCCCAAAAAGACATTTCAGATTTCTTCCTATTGTGAGCTCTATTTTATTTTTTAATTTCCAGACTGCTGAACTAGATAAGGGCCTGGAGGGATTGATTTACGAGGGGAGATTAAAAACGCTAGATATGTACTGTTTAGTTAAATGATGGACATGATAACTCTGTACAGGAATCTTTTTGTTTTGAGGGACAGAACGGGAGGAAAAGGAGGAAATGTATAGCTCTAAGCTTTGTTTTGTTTATAATTTGCTTTTGTTTGCACTCAGTAGAAGAGACACAATTGCTGCCGCAAGGGTGACATAGGAACGCAGCACAACCCAGCAGGAAGAGGTACGCCAGGTTAATATGAAGCAGTTAAATTGCTGTATGAAGACAGTTAGCTGGAGAGGGATTAACACAGACTCTAACACAGCTAATGACAGTGGAGAATGAAAATCTGGGGCCCGGATCCTGCAAAGTTCCCACACGTAGTAATTTGCAAGATCCAGGACTTAAACTGAAAACCAATTAGCCTTACAACAGGCTTAAGAAAATGAATTGTGGAAACAGCTGCAATATATCATTGATTAGTAGTTTACAAAGGAGGAGCGGAGAAAGGAAACAACATCACTTTAAGTCCAGCAGAGACTCATGGAGAAATACCATCAGGAGCCCTTTGCACAGGAAAAAGAAACTGGCAAGTTATCTTCCAGTGGTTTATTCCTATGGGACCTCTGCTAAGGGGATCAGGGAAAAAATGTAAGAACCCCAGATCATCTGAAGAACAACCAGTATCTTGCCTATGTGATGGATAACGTACTGCAGCTGAAAAACAGAGCCAATCTCTCTAGCTGCAGGCTCCAGGACTGCAGAAGTACATGGGCTGTTGACCAGCCAAGCCAGCAAGGGGCACAAAGTGCATAAAGTTGCTTTTTGGTAGCAGTCCCAAGCAAAACAGGTGAGAGATTCCAAGACAGAGATGGTCATTTTGAGACACCTAAACAGCAATACCAAGTGTGTCTGTAGGGCTCCTAGGAGGAACACTGGGAAGAGGTAAAGTCTCCTGGGAAAGAGGGAAGATGATGCTGGACTTCTGGACACAGAGCTGGAAAGGGAGACTTTCATGATCCCTGCTAGGAGTGCAAGCTATTAGGTCTGTCCTTGGACGACTACTCACACTGCAGCACCATATCAAGTCCCGAGCATTCATCACTGCAGAGTGATAAATTCCTCATATCCTCTCCCACTTCTGCCACCATGCAGTTCTGCTGCAATATGAGACCTGATGCAGGGCATGGGGAACTTTCTCCAAAATGCCCCCAAAACTTTGACAACTTCAGTAAAGCGACATTGGGGAGCCATTCACAAAATGAGAACCCCCTCTGGAAGAGGGAGAGGGGTCAGTTTAATGCAGAGCAAAAGGGTGGCATCAGGAGGAAGGGCAACAAAGCAAGAGAAGTCCAGGTCTGGTCTGAATGTCTGTCTGCGCCATGACAGAGCACCATACTGGTGTCCTTGTCACAAAAGCACAGGAAGCAGCTCTGCACAAAGATGGAGTCTTCACTGTGCTGTGAGAAACCCTATAGAGAGTCAAACATCCTTTTGCCTTGTCAGGCCCAGGTGACCCAGGCTCGGCACCGTTGGCAGAACACCAGGTCACAGTGGAGTCTGTGGTTCCTGCAGCTGCAGCCCTGTGTATGCCCAGGTCCCTGCCACCTCCTCTGCTTGGTAATCCCTCTTTAGTGGGGGATGCACGTGAAACCCTTGAAGTGGGGCCCAGGGGTGCACAGTACTCAAAAGCCATACCTTGCTGGTTCTCTGCACCAAACAGAGCCAGCTTGACAGCTGGCACAACCCAACATTGCAACAGCATCTATTTCACCTCTTTCCTGAGCAAAAGTTATGTCCTGTTGTGCACTCTGAGTTGGATGTTTTTCCAGAAGCCCCCCACACAACTGATGCCATAACTGCCTGAGTCTCCAAGGAGCAGAGAAGTTTCTTGAAGAAGCAGTAGGCAGCTGGCGGGTAGAAGCGATCACTGCGTGGCGGATAAGATTCCACGGCACGCTGGAGATGGAAATATCACCTTAACAAGCATGGACAGCCCCCAATGGACTATAAAATTCATTTGGTGACTGAGATAATTCAAAAGAGCCAAGTGGCACAGCAATAAAAGCTGGAACACATAAATTTAAACTCAGAGAGCTCTGCAGTGCCCTGGTAATAAGTGACAAAACAACCCACACCCACACAGACGTATCCAAACCTGTCTGAAAGTCACAGTCCAGAGACCAGGGAAAGATGCACAGAAATTGTCTTTTTTAAAGGGGGAGGAGGGCCAAGGGGAGTAAATACAAGAAGAGTGCTTATGCATTCAGAGTCTATTCATCCACAAGTCCAGAACAGGTACACGTGCCATGGCAGCTGTGCTGGGTATTGTGCAAGCAGCTTTTTATTAATCACGTTACCCAGTCCCAAACTAGCACGTATAAGAGGCTAAGTATTGTTCTCTATTATACCAGGGCAGGCCAGTTCAAGACAACAATTTCCCACTACCTGAGTGTAGCTGAGGGTGGATTATGGTGAACTGCCTTTATTCTGCTTTTATGAACAACACAAATTCTCTTGTCCTTCCTCTCTTCTGTCCCCACTGGGATTCCTCCCCAAACTGTTCAGAGGGTGTTTCCGAAAGCACTTCCCTCCCAAGGAGTTAGTTTGCCACTCATAAGATGAACAGCCTAAAATTGCGATAATAAAAACTTTATAGCCCTCCATCATGTTCATTCATGTTAATGTTCTCTCTCACTGTGGATATAGCAAAAATTTCAGTGCTGGAGAAGAAACAGGAGGCTTCTGATGGCATCACAGACATGTTTTTCAGTGCCATAAAAACATGGCAGTACAATACACTTTTAGAGTGGAAGGTGTCCATCAAGGTCATTAATGACTGAGAGAGGAGACACAAGAGCAGAAAGTTGCTGATCGATGACGTGTCATAGTTTGGAGATGGAAACTGCGGTAGACATGATCCATACATCTCCATGTCCCCACAGGGAACTGTCCTAATCTAATAAGACAGGTGTCTTCATGGAGAGGTCCCAAGGGCAAAAAGGAGGTGGAGGTCTGGCAAGTGATATCAGTTGTAACACAGAAAATTGGAAGGTCTGGGGATAGAGCTGATCTCCTCGTGGCACCTCAGTGCAAAGGTGGGGACTCCTGCGGCTTGAGGGACCGGGATGGTACAGAATGCTAATTACCCTTGATGAGGGGGGGAAGGGACACTGGCTCAGCTAGCTAATTCATTATAGCTAGTCCACCAGTCAAGTGAGTCCTTTGTCAGGGTGAGACAGACGCCTTCACTGACATAACAGGCACAAGCATTTTGATTTCTGAGCTCTGTGAGTGATGGCAGATACCACACCTGTCCCCAGAGCTTAAAAGCTGGGATCTTCAGCACCAGCAGAACAAGCCTTCATCTTAAAGGAGTCATTTTACTTTTTAATAAGTAGCAAGGGCAGACACTGAAAGGAGACGACGACTTTAAGAGTGTACAGGAACATCTATGATTTGAGTTTAACAACCACTGTTCTTTTCCTCTCCCACACAACTGGTCTTCCCAGAATCAGACCTGACTGTGATTTATTATTATCTCTAATTTTTTGTACGGAGGCAGCACATGGAAGCTGTATTTGCAGAACAGAAATCCACTACGATAAGTATTACACACACAAAGACCAAAGATACAGCCCCTGCTTCAAGCACATTACAAATCAAGTGCAGACTAGAGACCAAGATAAATACTGCATTGTGATTCACCTGGATTCACTGTTGTTTTTAAAACCTACCTTTATTAAGGAATAGAAAACACTTGTGAGGATAGGGTTAAATATATGTTTAAGGAACCACAACCCTTTTAGAAGCAGATGAAGCTGGTGTGGAAACACCTGAAGACATCTTTTGTAGGCATTTTTCTGCCTTGTACTTTCTGCCTTTTTTTTTTCGTTCCTACCTTTTTCCATCCTAATAAGGGCATTTGCAATGGAAACCAGGCTCTTTGCTGCCTCTGAGGTCATTTGCTCTTGCTGCTTATTTCCCTCCCCACACATCATCAGCCACTCTGTGAACCGAAGGTGCTGTGGAGCAGAGAAAATGCCACCTCCCAGGAACGGAAATGGCACTGCATCACCATTCCTTTGCTTACGAAGTACCATTCTTTCTTTTCTTTTAGCAGGGTTTGGACTTTTAAATTGGTCCTCTGTATATGACAGCTACCACTGAGATCAGACTTTAAAGTGTAGGTCAAGCTGGTAAACTCAATACTTTGTACAGGTCTGACTATTTGAGTCAGTGAAATCTTAACCAGGCATTTCAATCAAAACAACTGTTAGACCTGTATTGGGTCCTTTTACCATTAAAGCTTAATTCCCTAAACTGAACAGAACAAACTACACTGCTTAAAGGCATCTTTATACCAATACCTGTTACAGACCTGGACACTGCACCAGTTTAACCTTACAAAGTTCAGATAATATAACTAAAGCTGTAGAAAACCCATGATCCTACATGCTTAAGATCAGTCCCAGTCCTACTCTGCCCTGTAGGATGAAGTAAAGAAAGCTATTTCATGCACAATCCATACTATTCCTCCCCTGTTGATGGTGGCGAGTTGTGTCAGAGGACACAACTAAAAGGGTCATGAACTGAAGCAGATCCTCCTCAGCCTGCAGTCCCAGTGAGCCTCAGCAGGCAATAGCCATTTGAGGGCTGTTGTAGGAGGAATGCAAGCTGCTAGCACAGAGGGCTCCTACAAGCTGCCTCCTCGAAGGACACTGGCACCCTCCTCAGGTTGTGGCTCAGCCTGCTACCATCACCCTGAGATGAAAGCTTGCCACTGCCAAAGCCAAGTGTGTCTCCCCACTCCACTACACAGCTCCTCTTGGAAAGTGTCCCTTTACTACTTGCACAGGAGGATTTAGGGCTGAGTCAGCCCTGCAGTTCCCGGAGACACGGCTGCATCCCTGCCCTCGTGTATGAGTGAAACAGGCACCGAAGGTGGCCAGTGAGGAGCAGGATGTACTCTGAGCATCTTTTGCCTTCTGCATCGGTGTAAGCATCCCTCCACCGTTCCCTCCGGCAGGTAATTTTGATGGAGGTGTGTTTCTGCACTGCCCACTCTGGGACTGTGCATTATGACAAAGCTTAATAGGATTCCACAGTCAATTACTCCCTACCCATTTTTCTGCAACACCACCA